>NC_071110.1:2193750-2507500 GCF_024256425.1 Clarias gariepinus
GAAAATATTTCATTAAAATTCTATACATTTACAGATTTACAAGCTACAATAATATATACTGTATAGAAAATTACACAGAATGTGCAATGTGTAATTATGCTAGGAATTGCATTTTAAAAAACTAACCTACACAACTGATTTGTGGAAACAATGTAAATCCTTTACACGTTTATATTTATTATTTTACCTAATAGGAGGCACACTGGTCCTGCGTCATGCACAGTTTTTAAAATCAGGTGTCCCTTTTGGGGGTCTCAGATCTGATTATTTTGGTACCAGTTTAGGGTCACATGGTCACACGACCAAAAAGCTATTGAAGAAATAGTCATTTAATTAATTCACAATATTCAATTAATATTATCTATTATTTCAACAATTAATAATAAACAAAAGCAGTATGCATGGCATTTGTATGTTTAATAATAAATTAGAATAACTGGGCCACGTAGTCAGGTAACTAACAAGTACTTTCACTTTTCATTTGGACAGAAATTTGTTGACGGTCCGTAAAATACAGCTTCTGAATGTCTGTCGAATGTCTGAATATCAAACTAACCTTACCGCGGTCAGTTTTTCCAGGAGAGAGAACATCCATCACTGACCAGGAGAACATACATGAGTGCTGAAGTTGAATAAATTGTCCCTGAACCTTTTTTTTTTTTTTTATAGTCTGCCTCATCATTCTTGTCTTTCAATACTTTGTATTGTGCATGGATATACTGTACTATCACTATAATCTACAACAAAGGTTTTATCTGATAATTAATTTTAATTAATTGATGCTTTGGCATATTTTGCAAAAATCATAGGATATAAAAAATAAAGGAAATTGTAAAAATTTCCTTGTGTGATATTTTAAAATCTATCTATATATCTATTCAATTGAATTTTATTTGAGTAGCGCTTGTAACAATTGTCCCAAAGCAACTTTACACAATCAAAAGAATTAAGTTTGTACGAAATGTGAATATGTATGAATCAAAATAATAAGATTGTTCCTGATGAGCAAGCCGAGGACAACGGCGACAGTGGCAAGGAAAAACTCCCTGAGATGGTAAACCAGACTCAACAGGGAACCCTTTCTCATTTGGGTGAAAACGGACAAAAGGGATTTTATTTAATACTATGTGAGACTGGAAGTTAAGTATAACAGGAGATGTGTTAAATTAAAAGGAGTCCAGTTTGTTCTTGGAGGCTCAGGTAGACTGTAGGAAATTCCAGTCCTGAACTATTGAGCGACTGAAGTCACAGGTCCTCAAAAAACAGCTGTCTGCATCAGTCGAGGACAGGACCACCTTTGTGAAAAAGTGGAACCATCCCCAGTCACCACACGCATCCCAGGCAGACCACACGTGGTCTGGATCACTGGCAGCACAGGAGCGACATGTATACATGTATAGCTCGACAGAGAGATAGGTAGAGGTAAAGGAAGAGAGCAGAAGAGAAGTGAGCAAAAGAGAGAGAGATGGCAGTTAGGTATGGTTACAGTCGAACAATGTATAAGGTGAATATATATTTAGTGCAAGTAGGGACTCCGGCAAGACTAACTATGACAGCATATAACACTATTTGGAAGACTGTTCCATAATTTTGGGTCTTTGTAAGAAAAAGCTCTGCCCCCTACTGACAAGCAGCCTGCATCCTTTGACCGAAGTAGGTGTGATAGACGTAAGACACTAGCAGGTCGCTCAGATACTGCGGCGCGAGACTATTTAATGCTTTATATGTCAAGAGTAGTTATTTTAAAAACAGTTCGAAATTTCACGGGGTGCCAATAAAGTGAAGATAAGATAGGTGTGTTGTGCTCGTATCTTCTGGTTCGAGTAAAGACTCTCCCTGCTGTATTCTGGATTACCTGAAGCTTGTTTATGCATCTGGTTAAACAACCAGACAGTAAGGCATTACAATAGTCCAACTTAGAGGTGATAAAAGCATGAACTAGTTTTTCTGCATCGTTTAGCGACAGTATGTTTCTTATCTTGGCAATATTTCTGAGGTGAAAGAATGCTATCCTGGTAATATTATCTACATGAGCTTCAAATGAAAGGCTGGAATGTATAATCACACGGAGGTCTTTTACTGTTGAACTTGATGGAACAGAAAGGCCATCTAAAGTTACGGTGTGATCTAAAATTTTACTCCTAGCTGTATGCGGTCCTATGACTAGAACTTCTGTCTTATCAGGATTAAGCAGAAGGAAGTTAATCAGCATCCAATCAATTGCTCAACTTTAGTAAGCTGGTTTTAATCATCTGGTTTTGCTGAGACATATAACTGTGTGTTTTCAGCATAACAATGAAAGCTAATACCATGTTTACGAAGGGGAAAAAGCAGTGGGCCTAAAACTGAATCTCGTGGAACACCAAAGTCAACTAGAGAGCATGCAGAATATTCACCATTTAAGTCTACATTTTGGCATTTGGCAGACGCTCTTATTCAGAGCGACTTACAATTTTATCTCATTACACATCTGAGCAGTTGAGGGTTAAGGGCCTTGCTCAAGGGCCCAACGGTGGCAACTTAGTGGTTGTGGGGTTTGAACCTGGGATCTTCCGAACAGTAGTCCAATGCTTTAACCACTGAGCTACCTACATACTGATAACGATTGGTCAAATAGGATCTGAGCCAGGAGAGGGCTGTACCCTTAATTTCTACTACATTTTCTAATCTGTGCAGAAGAATACCATGATCAATGGTGTCAGAAGCTGCACTAAGGTCGAGTAATACAAGCATGGTTACACAATCTTGATCAAAGGCCAATAGGAGGTCATTTACTACTTTAACGAGTGCTGTCTCTGTGCTGTGATGAGGCCTAAATCCTGACTGATACAGTTCATGTATGCTATTTCTATGTAGATATGAGCATAGCTGCTCCGCTACTATTTTCTCGAAAATCTTAGAGATGAAGGGGAGGTTTGATATTGGCCTGTAATTGGACAGCTGACAGGGGTCGAGGTCAGGATTTTAGTAATCAGTTTAATAACTGTAAATTTAAAAGATTTTGGAACATACCTAATGCTGAGTGAGGAATTCATTATTCTTAACAGGGGTTCTGTTATTATTGGTACTATCTGTTTAAGAAAATGTGTCGGTATAGGATCTAATATACAGGTTGATGAATTTGCAGAAAAGATGAGTGAAATGAGTTAATTCTCTTTAAGGGGAGTAAAGTATTCTAGGTTCTGATCTGACATAGTAAGTTTACTAGGTTTCTAACTAACTGACATCAGTCAAACACAGAGGTTTTTTGAAGAACTGGAAATGTCCTGAGTCGCTGTTTAAAGATTGTCAAAGATTTTGGTATACGGACATCTAGAAGAGGTCCGTTCCACCACCTAGGTGCCAGAACTGAAAAGAGTCTGGATGAATGTCGTCCTTGATCCCTAAGAGATGGTGGTACGAGGCGAGCCGTGCTGGAGGATCGAAGGGAACGTGTTGCAGTGCAATATCAGTGTATGAAAGGTAATTTGCTAAGTCTAAGTGACACTTTTTCCATCCTACCACTATATTTGGAGCTTTCTGCACTAGTGACTCAATTTCTTCTACAATCTATTGTCCCACATGGGAAAAAAGTGCACTTCCCAACAATAATTCATATCAAAAACCTGGAAACTGGTTTAATCATGAAGACTCTTCTTTCCAGTGAGCCATGGTCAAGAGAATCAACACAGCAGGACCATTGGACAAGGTTGAAAAGATAAATATTTACCAAATTTTAACCAACAGAGTAATTTCCGTTGGAAAATACATTTCAGTATACCATGTCAGGTGAGGAAAGTGTCACGTGGGTGCCTGTTTTGGGTAGGCAGGCTGGAGGACCCAAAAGCAGTTACAACAGATCAGATTGAGGTTGATATTTTTAATAAAAAGTGTGCTAAAAGCAGAAAAAAAGGATAAATTTAGCAAAATACAGAATAATCAATACAGAATGATGCAGTTTAGGACGGACGGCAGAGCAGGTTAAAAAGCAGGCAGATTCAGAGAGCATACAACGCGCAGGGTGAGAGCAGCTGCACAAGATCAAAAGACGTAGAGCGCTTGCAGTTTCTAACACACAGAGTGAGAGCAGCCACGAAAGAAAGTCAGGGTTGTAAACAGAGGGACTGCCGATCAAACTGAATTCAAAAGCACACAGCTGTAGTCCAAATGAAAATAATCCTGGGGATACAGACAGAGCCAAAGTCGAAAGCACAAACAGAAGATCAAAGCTGGTAGATCAGTCAGCATGGCAAACAAGTTTATCCTGAGAGGCAAAAACGTAATCCTTGGAGGCAAAAAGGTCACGAAAAACTGGGCTATAAGCATGCAATAATCACCAAGGACTGGCTTTTTGAGGGAGAGTTATATAGGGAAGAATGGTAAATGAGATGAGACGCAGGTGTGCTCGAGCATAAATGAATAAGGCGGCAAAATGGAAGCAGCAGAATGGAGTGTGGAAAGGGATTACCGGTGATCATGGCTTGTCACGAGAAGTGGGCGTTACCTGGCGATCCGCGACAGTAACACTCCCCCCCCCACCCCCCATGGCCGACACCGGGCCTTAGCTGGTGCTTTTGGGTGTTGTTGGTGGAATTCCGAAATTAGGTGTGGGTCAACAATGAACCTGGCAGGGACCCAACTTTTCTATTCTGGGATTACCCCCTCCAATCGATGAGGTATAGTAAGCCTCGCCCTCAGCGTTGAATGTTTAGTGCATTGTGAAAACTTTGCCCCTTTGTACCGTCAATGAGTCGAGGAGGAGGAGAAGGGTGGGGAGGTAACAGGCTGTGTACTAGTCACCTGAGCTGAGAGACATGAAAGGTTGGATTGATGCGGCACATAGAAAGTGGTAGGGAAAGCCTAAGGAAGACAGGGTTGATTACCTTGGTCCGATGAATCTGGGTGACAATTTGTTGAAAGTTGTTTTAAGGGGAATGTCTCGGGGCTGGGCGCTGTTGTGCGGCTTTGGTCAGCTTGCCTTTTAAAGATGCTGACGGAGTGAAGTAGACAGGTCCTGGCCTGGGACCAAATCCTCCTGCAATGGCATATGAAAGAACTAGCTCAAGGTACCATTACTTTCTCTGCTTGGGCTGGGAACAGAAGTGGCTGATAGCCAAAGCAGCACTGGAAGAGAGAGAAACCTGTGGAGGACGTTGGCAGCGAATTGTAGTCTCCGTGTAGTCGTATCTCATGACACCATGCACCTTAGGGCTTTCTCCAACTCTTGGTTAAGTCTTACTCTGATCGTTTGACTTAGGGTGATAACCAGAGGATAGACTGGGTGTCGCTCCGATCAATCTGCAGAAGGCACTCCAGAACTCACCGGAAAATTGGGGGCCATGGTCAGAAACGATGTCAGAGGGGAGCCCATGCAGACGGAACACAAGGAGGATCATCAATGCACAGGTGTCACAGGCTGCCACAAACCTCAGAACATCATCTTTCATAAAGGCCCACCAGAATCGTTGCTGGAGTAGGTATAGAGTGTGGGCTTCTCCAGGGTGGCAGCCCTGAGAGCTATGTCCCCATTCCAACACTTGAAGTCGGACAGAGACCTGGACAAAGAGGTGGTCGGGGAGGTGTCGCTAGGGTTTGGTTCCTGATTGAGTGCTCTCCTAACGTGCCTTTCGACATCCAGGCGTGCGGCTGCTACAAGACAGCGAGAAGGCAGAATTAATCAGCGTCGGTTATTGAGGTGTGGAGAACTGTTGGGACAGGGCGTCAGGTTTGGCATTTCTGGAGCCAGGGTGATACGAGAGCGTGAAGTTAAAACGTGAGAAAAATAGACTCCACCTTGCCTAAGTTTTTGTTGTCATACCAGACTGAGAAATGGGAAGCAGTTCTCTCCAACCATTGTCTCCACTCCACTAGAGCAAGCTTTACCACCCGATCTCCTATGTCGTAATTTCTCTCTGCGGGGGTGAGATGACAGGAGAAGTAAGAGCACGGGTGTAGCTTATCATCCTTAGATGATCGTTAAGACAAGATAGCCCTGAGTCCAGACTAGGAGGCATCCACCTCCACTACAAACTGAAGGGAAGGGTCTGGGATGGCTACAATGGGCACCGAGGTGAATCTGTGCTTAAGGTCAGACAACGCATTTTCAGCCTGTTTGTTCCAGAGGAAGGGAACTCTTGTGGAGATTAGCGCGGTGAGGGGAGCTGCCACTGAACTAAAATTCCTAATGAAGTGCCTGTAGAAATTGAAAAACCCCAGGAATCGTTGGAGGTCTCGTCTTGAGTTGGAAGTGGGCCAGTCTGTGACAGCCGTTAACTTGGATGGCTCCATTTGTAGGCTGCAAAGGGTGATAATGAACTCAAGAAAGGTCACAGAGCTGTGGTGAAATTCACACTTCTCTGTTTTTACATAGAATTTATTTTCAAGGAGTCTTTACAGGAGCTGTTGGACATGCAGCTCATGCTTTTTCAAGGAACAAAAGAAGATTAAGATGTCATCTAGTTAAGCAAAGACAGAGATATTTAAAAAGTCTCCCAGGACATTATTAACTAGGGCCTAAAAAACAGCAGGGGCATTGTTCAGACCGAAAGGAACTACCAGGTACTCGTAGGCCTGCAGGAGCTCGAAGGCCATAGACATGAGAGGATAGCATTTTTTGATTTTAATGGATAGAAGTTCTTGATTTTAATGGCATTAAGCCCACAGTAGTCAATGCATGGGCGAAGACTTCTCCCTCGTGTCCTTGAAAAAAAAACCCGGCTTCTCCTGGCAAGGAGGAAGGTTGGATAATCCCTGCTGCCAGTGATTCGGTGATGTATCTGTTCATGGCCTCCCTTCTGGGGCAGATAGGGAGTACAAGCATCCCCTAGGGGGTGTAGTACCTGGAAAGAGATCAATAGAGCAATCGTAAGGTCTGTGCAGTGGCAGAGAGAGGGCACGTGCCTTACTGAAAACTTGTTGGCGGTTGCTGTATTCAGGTGGGTTGTTAAAAAGATCAGAACATCCTGAGTGACAGAGAGCGATAAGTTACCAACGGGCCAGGGGTAGCTCAGTGGTTAAGGCATTGGACTACGGTTCAGAAGATCCTAGGTTCAAACCCCACAACCACCAAGTTGCCACTGTTGGGCCCTTGAGCAAGGCCCTTAACCCTCAACTGCTCAGATGTGTAATGAGATAAAAAAAAAAATTAAAAAAAAATGTAATGTAAATGTAAGTAAGTTCTAGCAGAGTGAAGCCATGAGGAGAAACAGGCAGGGCTTCAATCGAGGACTTGGCCCAGTCAATGTTGGGGTTATGTCTCATCAGCCATAGAGCCAAGGACAACAGGGGCGTGAGAGTCCTCCATCATAAGGAAGGAGATTCTTAGAGTGACTAGGGACTGGTGTGCAGCGAGTTATGGATGGTAGGAAACTTCTGTTGAGGGCCTGTACAGATAAGGAGGTGTCTAGGGGTAAAAAAGGGATTTTCAATTCTCTTTCTGTTGCAGCACATATCAGGTCTTGGTCAGATCCAGAGTCAATGAGGGCTCTTAGTTGATTAATCTTGCTATTCCAAATGATCATAACCGGTAGTAAGGGCGTCAGCTTGGGAGGTTTGTTTAAGAAGGGCCCTCCAAGGCTCCCAGTTTCATTGTGGGCCCTATCCTTGTAATGGCCATTGAAGGCGAAAATTGCCTATTTGACCGCAGTGGAAACAGGCCTGCTTTTCTCGCCAACGTTGGCGTTCCTCAGGAGATATTCGGGCCCGGTCGACCTTCATAGGCTGGACAGGGAAATTAGCGGTTTGTGTGGGGGGGGGGGGGGGGGAGGGGTATGATTGAGAAAAAAATGAGGTAAAAAATAGAGGAAGATGAAGTCTGCTCCACTGATGATCTCCTGTCATGCAGTAAGGACCTAAATGAAGTATGTTTTCCATCAGCTTTAGCTATTTTTTTACAGAAATTATAGTGAATGAAGGTGTAAAAGTGATTGATGTTTACAGAATACTTTAATCAAAGGACTGTGATGAGATTCTTAGCTGCAGTAAAACTTTTAAACAGGGCAGCCGTGAATAATGATCCCAGCCCCATCCTGATCCCATGAACATTCAAAGAGTGGAACGCCTGATGATTGAAAATCAACTAATTACTTGTCACCAACTTGCAGAAGAGACACATCTGTCTGGTGTCAGAAACTTTGCTAAAAGTTATTGCCACATATCCTGTACAGTCCTGCCCTTGCTCCAAGCCATTTTGCAAATAATTGAGCTTTAAATAGTTCCTGGGAAATTCTTCCGAAAAAATGTGTTATGCTTTAACAAAATAACTGTTATGTTATTTAAGCACCTGTGAAATGCTGGGACAAGTGAATTGGTGTAGCATGGGTTTCTGGAGAAATAAGTGAAGGTTCTACTTTCACAAAGTTATTTGCACAATCAAAAGTCACACTTTTTCTTGAACACCCCTCTTTTGACTAAGCCAGATCTAACCTCCTGTACATTTAAATTTCTTCCTTATTTTAAAGAAAAGACAACAAGCTAAAATTTAATGACCAATATACATTTTACATAACATTATAATAAATTAGATCATCTGGTAAGATAGAAGGCAAGCAGAAGTCTTTCTTGTGTTCGGTCATGTGGTCCACACAAAAAATAGGACACCATGAAGTATTTATAAATAATACTGAAATAGTAATATGTTTATCAATGGCATCAAGGCTTAAGTCACTTTGAAATATTACATGTGTTAGAATTAGTCACTCAGTAGAATAAATGAGACACTAGGACATATCTGAATCTTTAAATCATTAGGTTGCTCTGGTATCATTAAGTATCATTACTGTAAAGCCCAATCCCAATTCTACCCCTGCACTTAGCCCTACCCCTCCGTTTGGTTGGACGGGTAGGGGTAAGGGTAAGGGCCAGATAGCCCTCTAAACGAAGATTTTTCGGGACCTCACTTCAAACGAAGGGCCAAGCGAAATTTTCAACATGGCTGCTCACTGGAGCAAGCAGACCCATAAATGTAAGTATTTTTGCCATTAATAAGGATTTTTATGAGAAGTTTTCATTATATGTATATTACCTTTAGTCTTGTGTTAGTTTATATGGTGATGTTCTATGGAGCGATATCTCGGACAGTATTCAAAAGGAATTGCAAAGTGTGCCATAATTCAAATGCAATTGCAAACTTTGCATTACCGTTTGCTGTTTCGCCTTCGTGAACGCACACTGACTGCCACATTTCAAATGAAAAAGAAAAGTCCATTTGCGTTTGTATTTCCCATATTTTACAAGTCATAAACCTGCCATATTTAAATAGCAAAATCAATGACCACGTTTGCTTTTTCACTTTCTCTGCGTCACGCATCAAGCCGGCCAAAATTCAAATGCAATCGCTAATCCATTTGCAATTGCATTTCCAACATGTTACACGGAAACCTGTCAATCAGCATCAGGGGCGGGTCTTTACTGTGGGGCGGGATTGTGTGGGGAGTGACGTCACTCGCAGTCGCCGACCAAGAGGGGGAAATTTGAGCAATGGAGGTGAACCGAGATTATCTCATTTGTTTATCAAGAAATAAACACACAAAAATGACAAATCGCACATTTTCTTACTCTGAAGTGGCAGAGAAGCTATTACAAATAAATATATTTTTTTAGATCTTCTCCTGCTACCGCCTGCTGAAGCCAAATCTGTTAGAAACGCTGCTTACCGGAGCTTTATAGTGATGGAGTCACTAAGTGACTCCATCGCTATAAATGGACTGTATAAAAAGTGCATAACCAAGACTCAACCGCTTGTTTACAGAAGAATACACAAAATTACAGAAAAATACCTCACAGGACATTACACTGTTAGGCTACAGAATGGATTATTTGTTTATTAATTTGTTTGTTTAATTGATTAATAAATATTTCAATGTACATTTTAAAATAAATGATTACACAGACAATTCTTGTGGCAATAAAACAGATAATTTGTTAAATGAGAGTTATGGTGTTTTTTATTATTAAAATAATAATCATTGTGAAGATATGTATGAAAATGAATGCACCTTGGTACAGTCTATTATGAGTTGCAAAAATGACAATTAAATCAACAAAATTCAATAACTTTTTTGCTATGGAAATTTGGCAATTAGAAAATGTAAAACCAACTGTACTATAATGCATTCTATCCTCGCTAATAACTACAACCCTTCCCTTTTGCAATGATCAGTTTGATATTAATTCAGTTAATTTGTTTATTCATTTTTTGAAAAAAATAAAATAAAAATGAAATCAAACTGAAACTGATAGAGTGGATTATAGTACAACTGGTTTTACGTGTGTAATCCACATAACAAAAAAGCTATTGAACTTTATTTTTGTAATGTTATGCGCTAAAATGCCTCCACGGATTTCCCCTCCCCCCACATAACCTCTATCAAATATTATATTAGACTAAAATTAATAGGTTTATGCTTTACAAATTGCACCAAACGAATTTGATTATAAAATTAGCAATATTAAAAAAGACATGTTGTATTGGGAAAAATTATATAAATTATATATTTTTTTCATATATATATATATTTTTTTAAATTGCTTATTTATAATAAAAACCGCGTCGTGTAATTTTTCATCATAAACAATATTTATTTAGTGTAAACATTTTTGTATTACATGACAAACCCCTGCAAAATAAATGTTCCACAAAATATACATTATATGAGAATTTGTATTACGTGTCTTTATTTTCCTGCATTAATTTGTAACTTGCCTAGGGTTAATTATATTAGTAATAATATATTTGATAATAATAATAATTATTATTATTATTATGATGTCCTAATATATTTAAAAGAGATTTTGTGGGGGTTGCAATCCATGACAGGGGGCATTTTATCGCATAACACAACTTTACTGCTGTTCACCTTCATTGCTCAAATTCCCCCCTCTTGGTCGGCGACTGCGAGTGACGTCACTCCCCACACAATCCCGCCCCACAGTATGGACCCGCCCCTGAGGCTGATTGACAGGTTTCCGTGTAACGTGTTGGAAATGCAATTGCAAATGGATTAGCGATTGCGTTTGAATTTTGGCCGGCTTGAAGCGTGACGCAGAGAAAGTGAAAAAGCAAACGTGTTCATTGATTTTGGTATTTAAATATGGCAGGTTCATGACTTGTAAGATATGGGAAATACAAATGCAAATGGACTTTTCTTTTTCATTTGAAATTTGGCAGTCAGTGTGCGTTCACGAAGGCGAAACAGCAAACGGTAATGCAAAGTTTGCAATTGCATTTGAATTATGGCACACTTTGTGCGTCCACATATGGGAAACGCAATTGCAAATATAATTTGCTATTCCTTTTAAATATTGTCCGGGATATCGCTCCATAATGTTCTGTAAAGAAACGCTTGCAAAAAAATCGCTAAAGTTTGCTAGCGGATAGCACCGATTGCACGATATTACAAAAATATTTTTTTATGTCATATACACTTTACTGCATGCTACAAACAAATATGAAAGTTCAGTAGCACGGCAGTTTGCCGAGCATTTGATAACACATTGTTTGTTTTGCTTACGGCCATATGTGAACATGTAAATGAACAGATACGTATGATGACGTATAACCGTGTTGTAGTGGTGTCCCATTTCTTAGGGGAAATATTTTAACCCTTCACCTTTCCACTTCGTTTCAAGGGACAAGGTGTAGGGGAAAGGGTAGAAAATAAAATTGGGATTGGGCTTAAGTATCATTAAGTTTTAATTTTATAAATCACTCCAAATATAATTAAATCACCCTGGAGTAAGGATTATTTGCTCATTAGTACCATTAAGTTCCCCCAGAGCACTTTTTACTTACAATATTCCAGAAGTATAATTTGTTTTCGGGTACCTATGCATTTAATTGCACTGTAGTTTCCCAGGAGGTTACGCTAATTAACTACAGCGTTTTTTGTAATATTTGTAATGCATTAAGGGTACCTTTCAATCACTCCATATGCATATAACTTACTTTTGAGTAATGATATTTACATTTACATTTAGGCATTTGGCAGACGCTCTTATCCAGAGCGACTTACAAAAAGTGCTTTAATGTTTACATAATTGGATACATATTTACACTGGGTTAACTAGGTTAATAACTAAGTGCCATTAGTCCAACACAACTAAGAAGAGGTTTTTTTTTTTGAACTAGGTTAGTCCAAGTACGGGAGAAACAGATGAGTCTTGAGTCGTCGTTTAAAGATAGTCAAAGTCTCTGATGTACAGACATCTAGAGGAAGTTCATTCCACCACCTAGGTGCCAGAACAGAGGAAAGAGCCTGGATGAATGCCGCCCTCGATCCCTGAGAGATGGTGGGATGAGGCGAGCAGTGCTGGAGGATCGGAGGGAACGTGGTGCAGTGCGTGGTGTAATTAGCGCAGAGAGGTAAGTGGGTGCTGGGCCATTTTTAGCTTTGTAGGCAAGCATCAGTGCAGGGAGCGGAGGAGTGGGGTGGTGTGGGAGAACTTGGGGAGGTTAAAAACAAGATGTGCTGCTGCATTCTGGATCAGTTGCAGAGGACGAATCGTGGACAGAGGCAGGCCTGCCAGGAGTGAGTTGCAGTAGTCCAGTCTTGAAATAACAAGGGACTGAACAAGCACCTGAGTAGCCTGTGAAGAAAGAAATGGGCGAATTCTTCTGATATTGTAAAGAAAAAATCGACAAGAGCGAGTAAGGTTAGCGATGTGTGGGGAAAATGACAAATGATTGTCCACGGTTACCCCAAGATTGCGGGCGGTGGCTGAAGGAGTGATTTGGTTGTTGTCCATGGATATCACAAGGTCTTGACCTGGAGATGAGTCACAAGGGATAAACAACAGTTCAGTTTTACTGAGGTTGAGCTTCAGCTGATGAGCAGCCATCCAAAATGAGATGTCTGCCAGACATGCTGAGATCCGGGTGGAAACCTGAGCGTCAGAGGGAGGAAAGGAGAGAACAAGTTGGGTGTCAAGAATTTTGGAAATAAAAGATAGCAGTGATACCGGGCGATAGTTGTTAATTTCTGATGGGTCCAGGCAGGGTGCATTTCTTGAGGATGGGAATAGCCCTCGCCTTCTTAAAAGCGGCAGGAACATGACCAGATGATATGGATTGGTTGATGATGGCTGTGGTGAAGGGAAGGAGGTCCCGTGAGATGGCCTGGAGCATTGTGGAAGGGATTGGGTCTAATGAACAGGTGGTGGGGTTAGATGACGAGATGATCTGTTGAATCTCATCAGATGACAGGTTGGAAAATTCTGCTAAAGGAGGGAAGGAAAGGTCCTGAGGTTCTGCCGTAGGAGCTTGGTTGAGAGCGAAGGACTGGCGGATTGCTGCAATCTTCCCATCGTAGAATGTGGCAAAATCGTCAGCAGTCAGAGAGGAAGGGGCAGGAGGAGTCGGTGGGTTGAGTAGTGAGGAGAAGATGTTGTGGAGTTTGCCAGGATCATGTGCAGAGGCTTCCAACTTTTTTCTGAAGAAGGTAGTTTTGGCAGAAGTCACAACACATGAGAATTTGGAAAGAAGAGTCTGGTAAGAGATGAGATCTGCATCAAGTTGCGATTTCTTCCATCTTCTCTCCGCATTTCTTAATTCTTTCCTGTTGTTGTGCAGTACATCAGATAGCCAAGGAGCAGGACAAGACGTCTTCCTTGGTTTAGATGACAGCGGGCAAAGGAGATCTATGGATGAGGAGAGAGAGGAGAGGAAAGTTTCAGTCGCAGTCTCTAGTGGTAAAGAGGAGAAGGAGTCTGGGTCTGGGAGGAATGATAGGGTGTATGAAGACACAGAGGAAGGCGAGACAGAGTGAAGGTTTTTGCGGGTAAAAGAGACATTTTGGTGGTTAGGTTTACATAGAATGGGAAGGGTTATTGTGAAGGATACCAGGTAATGATCAGATTTATGAAGAGGAATAGTAGTGATATCTGTGACTGGGGAAGGGCGGCAGAAAACAAGGTCGAGAGAATTTCCTGCCTTGTGTGTAGGAGGGCAGCTGTTTAGAGTTAAAGAGAAGAAGTTAAGGAGAGGGAGAAGGAAAGAGGATTGGAGTTTATCAGATGGAAGGTTGAAATCTCCTAGAACAGTGAGAGGAGTGTTAGCTGCACCAAAATAACTTCAGTGCCTTCTGGTTAGTGTGTTGGACTTAAGATCTAATTGGGCATATGTCTTTACCACTTTTGGTAAATATTTAGTTAGGGCCAGTGGTGGCTCAGTGTGGTAAAGCTTGGAAAATAGGTGCTTTCTCAGCTTTGAAAGGGTTCTTGGGCCCTTTACCAGGGGCTCTAAATAATGGCTGACCCAAGCCTACTAACAAAAAGCTGGGATATCTAAAGAATTTGTAATGTACAGTACATGTGATGAGTAAAGGCTGAACTTGTTTAATTTGTTAAGATTAGCCTTTACTTGTCACATGTACTGTACATTACAAATTCTTTAGATATCCTTTTCACGAAAGGTTGTGGTACATTTGTTTTTTGTTGAAAATAATAAATAATCAGTCAAATAAAAATATGCTCTGAGATGCTTGAAACAAAATGTTAAAATAATTCCTAAGAAACAATGGTGAAACAGGTTTTGATCTTATGCAAATATGACCTGGAATGATGAAATATTGAGCAAATTTCTTGATAAAAATATTTAATTTATAGTGCAACTAAATATAAGAATCATTGTTACATGCAGTATGAGTGAGTCTTTATCTGTGCATTTAAAGTCCTTGGTTCACAAGGAACAGATGGAGAGTGACCGTGAGTCCCCAGTGATGATTCCTACCCTGGGTCTCAGGCTGGCTGAGGAAATGTAGAAGCAGATGTATGAGCTGGATCAAGGGTTTGGAGAATTTGACTCGGGATTAAATGAGCATGTAGAATTAGTAAAGGAAAAGAAGATGAAGAAGAAGAAAGGAAAAGAAGATTTAAACATTTTATTCATTTCAGTTTACATCATTAAAAAATCTTTTTTTACTGATCCTTTTGAGCTCTTTGATGCTTTGCAAACTAAGCTACCGGTCAAAATTTAGACACATATTTTAATTCCATGGTCTTTCCTGATTTTTTTTTTTCTCTACATTAAAAAAAAAAACATCCAAAAACATGCAATAATCTCCTTTGAACAGTTGAGATTTAGATGTGTCTGCTGCTTATGCTTTGTAAAGCCTTCATAACGGCTCTAATCTGAGGTACTGTTAATTGGTGACTTTTCAGACTGGTGTTCAATAAGTGAACTTCTCCTCTGCAGAGGTAAGTTTTGGTCTTGGTTTCCTGGAATGGTATTCATGACAGCCAGTTTCATCATGGTGATTGATGGATTTTCCAAAAGCATTTGCCAATACTGCCCTGGCAAGACCTTTTTGAGAAGCTGTCCTAAAAAAACAACTGACTGGTTACTGTTATTACTTAATAACCTAATGCCATATGTGATTTCATAGTCTTTAAATCTCAGAAATTATATAACAAAAAACTTTTAATTAAAAGGTTTGTCCAAACTTTGCCCAATTACCTTTATGTGACACTGTGTGTTATTTGCCTTACAGCCTTTACAACACATTTAAACTGTTTCTTTTACTCTTTCTGTCTGTGATTTTTACAACAGTACAAGCTGCTGAATTTGGTCTGCCGCTCTCTGGTTAATAAAACCCTCTTCTCCTCAGCTCCTGGTGAAGTGTACTGTGATAAAGAAGGGTCGCTGTGGAGTGAAATCGAATTCCTGGGGAATTTTATTCTTTTAATAGCCTTTGAAGGCGAAAATTGCCTACTTAACTGCAGTAGAAACAGCCCTGCTTCTCTCGCTGACGTTGGCGTGCCTCGGGAGATATTCGGGCCCGGTCGACCTTCATAGGCTGGACAGGGAAATCAGCGGTTTGTGTGTGTGTGTGGTTGGGGGGGGGTTTGGTCTTGTCCACGCTATCTTAGCTTTAAAACCATCAGCGGGTTTGTGCCAAAGTCCACTGTTTAATGAATTGAGTTTATAGCTTTAGAGTTCATGCAAACATCTTCTTAGCTTCTTATCATTAGTAGTACATGCTGGAGCTAATGATATACGCCTTCGTCAGTCAGAGGTTAAAAAGAGTAACTTTTCAGAGGCGATGTCCGATAAAGTAGTTTGCTCTGGTCCCATGCCAATGAGACGTGACGACATACTTTAAATAGTTCCTGGGAAATTCTTCCAAAAAATGCGTACTGAGAAACTTTTTACCTGTTAATTTATTCAAGCACTTGTGTAATGCTGGGACAAGTGGCACACTAGAGCATTGTCTGTGTCACAGTCAGCACCAAGGTAGCTCTGTGAGACTTGTTCTCTGTGTAAAAATGTGTTTAAGAATTGATCCTCTACCTCTGGTGGAAATTTAGAGCATACAGTACAGTATATCCATACGTTGTGTGGACTTTCACTTATACTGTATCCACCGATTATCATGTTGTTTCTACCCCTGGTAACAGCTGTTTGAGAAGCTCATTATCTATGTAGGTTCTCCCTCTCATCTATACTGGTGTGTCCAAAGCAGAGAAAAGCAACATATTTGGCACAAGCTTTGCAGCAGGAATTACTGGAAAGATTTCAAGCATGGCACCTAACTTGATTTTTTTATGCCTATGGGCTTTCTTTTTGGGTTGACGTTAGATTGCTTTATGTTGCTTAATGAACAATATTTGTCCAGTGATATATCCCACATCTGGGGTCTGGCTGATGAGGGCCAGGACATGTCCACACACTTAGACACTTGTCTAAGTTTCCTTGTTCTTTGGACTGGGGACATGAGGTGCCTAGTTGGTGTGTGGCACCACAAAGAGGAATAACAGCAGTCTTGACAGTGTAGAGGCTATGTATTTGGGGGTATATTGAGGCTCTTTTTTGCCCATCAAGGTCCTGGAAGCATAAAGCTATTCTTATAATAGCTGAGGGTATTTGATTTAGTTATGCTTTGTGTCATTTCATGTGGTTTGTGGTTTCAGTATTTTAACACTTCTCTGCCTTCAAGTCTGAAAAAAGCTCTGGCTGACAAATTGAAGCAGTTCAGCAAGTATCAACTAGCCAAGTACAACACATGCAAACACCGCTGTAAACAAAGCAATAAAAAGGCAAAAGTGCATATGCACACAAACATAGCCATAAATCTTTCTGTGATCATCATTACTTTACTGTTCCTTTCTTGGTTCCACTGAACAATGAAATAAATGGGCAAGGCTCCTTTTATCTGAAAAATGTGCTCTTTGGGGATATGCGAGTGTTTCTCACAAATTATTTTCTGATAAGTGCATGTTTATCTTTTTCTAATTGGCTGGGGTCTGAGGCTGTGTTCCAATGTTGTTTTACACTTACTTTTTTTAGGTCTCTTTGACCTAAAATTAAACAGATACTTCTGGGAAAAGAAATACTGTAAGAGACCTATATTGTTATAACTCAGTTTTGTCTAGATTTTTTTTAAACAATCAAAAAAAAATCTAAAATACTACAGAGCAGTAATAGTCATATATGTGTGTGGATGTGTGTGGATGTGTGTGTGTTTGGCATTAGCTGCAGATAAACCAGCGACCAGTGGTTAAAAAACAAGAAGAGTTTAATATAAAGAAACTGATAAATCAACTCCACATCAAAGAATCGGCAGAGTTGGTCATGAGCATCCTTGGAAAAAAGTATGTACAGTAGTACTGAGACGCACACAACATGTACAGAAGAGGAGTGCATATAGAATAGTGCAAATCCCAAATTTGCAGGGTGTAAAAGTTAGGGGCAAGTGGATTTGTTTGTTAATGTCTTCAAAATCAGGTTTAGTTAGATTTAATCAATAAAGTGGCGACACCAAGAAGACAAAAAACATCCCCAGAAAGATGTGATGACTTCACTAAGACTTTGCAACAAATATACTGTAGACACACTAGGGCATAAGCAAACAAGCTAATTAAGGGCAAACATGAAAAACAGATTAACATAATCAAAATCAAATAAATGACAATGACAAATTGAAGTTAGAAACCAGTACAAGAACTAAAAACTGAAACTTGGACATGCAAATATTCTGTGTGTGTATAAAGGTATCCAGCGGATGTAAATACATTCTGGCGCAGAGGGCTCAGTGGGGTGTGTCAGAGTGAAAGAGCCAATTGGGGAATGAGACTGAAGCAGCCAAAAACGTGGGAGATGCTGCGGGGTCAGGAAGGAAACATCGCTCAGAACATACACATTAATTTAAGTTTGTGATTATAAATTGCAAAGCTGCTGTTACAGACCGACTCTCTGACCAGTCAGCAAGGGCATCACTAGACCACCTTTACTGTAATAGATCTGCTGGGCCCCAGAAAAATCTCATCTTCGAGTTTTAACAAGATTCATTATTTAGCAGTACTTTAGATAATAAATTGGAGGGATATTTTTTTCTCGTCCACAATGTCAAAGCAATGCAGTTTATCCCAAACAATCAGGATTTTGGTATGATAAAAAGACGGAACTGAAATAAGTTATAAATTATTATTTTTTTTTAAGTCATAAATAAAAAATACAAATTATCTAATTTGCAATAGATTGGCACCCTGTCCAGGGGTCAGCTGCCTTGGGCTCTATGTCTCTTGGGATAGGCTTCAGCCTATCCATGACCTCATCTACAGGATAAAGTAGTATAGACAATGATGACTATGACAATGATCATATTTTGATTCAAGCATTACTGGCCCTTGAAGATATGCATCAAAAAAGTATTTGGAGGGAGCAGAAACGGGACTGCAGTAAAGATAAATAAGAGAGAGAGGTAAGACCTGCCTGGAGTCCTGTTTAAATGACCAAATGATGTACCGTTTTGCCAAAATAAAAATTAGACCATTAGACTTAATGTTCAGAAAAAAAGTTAACTGTCTCAGTTTTAACCTGGAGTTGGACATAAGAGGCACTCTTAAAACCTCTGGAGAATAATATATTTACTTTTAGATTAAATACTGTATTCACTCTCCATCCACTTGTAAAGAATTAATTAATGTATACAGTAAAACTTTGGATTGTGAATAACTTTCTGTGAGTGTTTTGCGAGATGAGCAAAAATATAAAATACATTTTAACTTGATAAACAAGCGAGGTTGTGACTGTAGTCACATGATCACAACTGAACCAATAGTTCTTCTCTCGCGATTGTGTGTAATTCCGTGCTCTGTGTCGTAAAGTCAATATCCGTACGCACATATCCTGTTTAATATCAGAGGTGGGAATTAGAGTTACATTTGCTCCATTACATTTACTTGAGTAACTTTTTGAAACAAATGTACTTCTATGAGTCTTTTTACTGCACCATACTTTTTACATTTACTTGAGTAGATTCGTGAAGAAGAAACGCTATTCTTACTCCGCTACATACGGCTACATTCAAATCCCTACTTTTCTAACCGTTTATTCTACACATGCAGCCGGTGGATCTAACGTATGACTATTTCACCAATCAGACGCAGCAACAATAATCACGACACCGTTTGACCAATCAGACGCAGTAACAATAACCACATGTAGTCACATGACCACACTCAAACTGCTTGCATAGCGTGGAAAAGAAACTTCAAACTTATTTATAATAATTTATACAATTATTATAATTCCTAAAAAATAATAAATCAGACATTACAATTGAAAAGTTACTCAGTACTTGAGTAGTATTTTCACTGAATCCTTTTTTTTGAGTAATATTTTGGATGACTACTTTTTACTTCTACTTGAGTAATATTATTTTTTAATATTAAGTACAGTTACTCTTATTTGAGTACATTTATTGGATACTCTACCCACCTCTGTTTATTATAATATTGTGACGATGTGTGTTTCCAATTAAAGCGTCTTTTCTTTTGTGTAACTGCTCTTTAGTGAATGTACTGCAACACCAAACCCCCTATAAAGAAAAAGGCTAATCACGCAGGGCATCAGCCTCAAATGACTCAGCTCAAAGGTGTGTCTCTTGCTCTCTTTCTCTTTTTCCTATGTGGGATTCGTCAAAAAAATACCAAAGAAATTTAGACATTGCCTGACAGCGGGCTGACAGAGTCTATGCGTTACGCTCCAGATTCCTTTCATCCCTGGTTTATATTATTCAAAACTTGAAGTAAACCAGAAAGCCAGGTCTGTATATAACAGTTAGTGTTCACTAATAATCTTCTGTCTTGAACGCTTTTTTTATTGCTGCTTGCTGATTTCTTATTTTTTTAAATATATTTTCTTAATATGATTAATCTTTTATTTAATTTTCTTAATATGATTCAAAAGCTACCCTGATTTTTAAATTCAAAAGTTGTCTTACTGTATGACCGTTAAGCCTTTATACATCACATTTTAGTCACAATGTACTTAAATAAATTTTTATACAAGTCGATGAGAAAGTCAGGTACGTTGTGTTTTTAGGTGTTGCTCCTGGTCATGATGATCTGCTACTGTAGTGAGCACGCACAGCTCCTCCTGGCAGACAGCAATGGTTTTCAGGAAGTGCAGATTAAGTCAGATTGGCTTTTAGAGAATGTAAGAAAAGTGTCCAAGCTGCTCAAGGTCAGTCATTAAGTTTTAAATATTTGTCTAATATCTGTGTTTTTTTCCCTATAAGACTTTAGTTTATAATTCTTTTTAATGTTGCAATTTGGAATTGTTGAAATCTGATCCAAAGAACTGCAGAACACATTTATATTTAATAAAATTATAACTGTTATTGAAACACATACACATATATGTACATATACTGTAATTGTTATAAATAATTAAGTTAACACTAAATGAAAATCAGAAAATCCATGTTCATGATGTTGTAAAAGGTTGTAAAATGCTGGGAGGACTGGGAGGATTCATTCCAAAAAATCCCGCACGAAACCATTTTCTCCAAGCTTCTTGAGGTGAAAACAAATGTCTTCACTTAAATATGATCTGAACTTGAATATTTAAAATAATTTTTATTTATCTTTAATGTAATATTTAAATGTGTTTGTGTCTTATTTGTTACTCAGGCGAACAGCATCATCATAATGGGCGATTTTGCGACTGAATGGGTGTTGACGTGTGCGGGTAAAAGATTCAAGAGAATGTCAATCTGTGAACCTTTATTGGTGAAGATTTTATTCAACCAGTCGTGAGTTCTGTTCAGGTTATAGTTTATAGAAGAAATATAACACATTTAAACTGTATTTCAAAACATGATATTTATTGTAAACATATTGTGCATATACAGTGCAAATCCAAAAGTTTTAAGTGTTTGTGCATTTTTTGAGTTTTTGAGTTTTGAGTTGCCATTGTTAAGAGAATTGGGGAAAACCTGGCAACTTTTTCCACAAGTTTTTATGAGCACAAGCTTTAGCACAAGCCTAGTCAATGTTCTGAAAACATTGTTCTAAAACAACAAAATCATTTAAAACAAACAAAACAGCAAAAACAATACTGTACTGCATATTTTTTAAATCTTTATTTGTTTTTTTCATGCCGTATTATTGTCCTAACTGTTGGATATAAGTGAAATATATATTCAATAACACAATTCTACTTTCAACATGTCTCTTCTTAATTTTTATATTTTTAGTCGAACTTTTGTAGAAACTGAATCTGATCCTAAAACACTGACACTGCATGGCTTTAGTAAACAGATCCTTAGGTAACATCACATTTTTCTGCAAAGTGTAAGGGTTAACCCCTAGAGGGCGCCAAAGCGCCCAAAGTTTGGTTTTCGTTGTGTTGATTTTGTTGTAGTTTTGTTTAGTTTGGACTTCATGTCCCAGACTGCACCTTGGTCAGGTGACATAAGGATTCACCTGAACCGAGGTAAGCTAATTAGGTTTATTATAAATAGCCTGACTGGAGCACAGTCAGGCGTCTAGCTTTAGTTGTTATTTATATGATTTATGTCGGTGTTTATTTATGTGTTTATTTAAAATAAAAACCTTTATTGAAACGCCAGCTCGCCTCCTGCAATTATGCCACCCAAACACAGTTAGGGATTATAAAACACCAACATCCGGTATGACGAACGCGGACGCGACTCTGGCAGATGAGCTGAACACTTTCTATGCTCGTTTCGAGGCTGCAGCTAAAGACGCTAGCGATGCTAAGGCTAGCCGCGCTAACGGCTACAGACAGGAAGACACTGCCAGCACCGGAAACGCGTTCATTATCACTGAACATGACGTGAAGAGAGCCTTCAAGAGAGTGAACACCAGACGAGGCAGCAGGACCAGCAGGACCAGACGCAAACCAGCTAGCACCTGTGTTCACTGAGATATTCAACATCTCTTTTATCTCAGTCGGTGATCCCCCCTTGCTTCAAAAAGTCCATCATTGTTCCTGTCCCGAAGAAACCTCAACCTGCTTCTCTCAATGACTACCGCCCTGTAGCCCTCACCTCAGTAGTGATGAAGTGCTTTGAATGCCTGGTCAGAGACTTCATCATTACTTCACTACCGGACACACTGGACCCACTACAGTTCGCTTACCGTCAAAATCGTTCACAGACGATGCCATCTCTTATCTACTCCACACATCACTTACTCACTTGGACTCTAGAAGGGGGAATTATGTTAAAATGCTCTTCATCGACTACAGCTCTGCATTCAATACAATTCCCTCCACACTCACCACCAAGCTGGAGCACCTGGGACTCAGCTCATCTATGTGTCAGTGGATCTCCAACTTCCTAACTGGCAGACCACAGGCAGTAAGGATGGGCGGACATGTCTTAGCCTCCATCACTCTCAGCAATGGAGAGGTGTGTTCTGAGCCCCCTGCTGTACTCTTTGTACACATATGACTGTGTGGCCACTACCAGCTCCACCACCATCATTAAGTTTGCTGACGACACCGTTGTGGTGGGCTTGATCTCTGATAACAACAAGACAGCCTACCTGAAGGAGATTAGGAATCTGAAGAACTGGTGCCAGAGGAACAACCTCCTTCTAAACGTCAGTAAGACAAAGGAGTTGATAGTGGACTTTAGCACTAAGCAGGAGAGGAACTACCAGACCCCCGTCATCAACGAGAGCCCAGTGGAGAGAGTGGACAGCTTCAAATACCTTGGTGTTCACATCACGCAGGACCTGTCATGGTCCTGTCACATCAACACCGTGGTGAAAAAGGCCCGACAGCGTCTCTACCACTTCAGACGCTTGAAAGACTTCCGACTGCCCACCAAGGTGCTCAGAAACTTTTACTCCTGCACCATAGAGAGCATCCTGACAGGAAACATCTCAACCTGGTTCAGGAACAGCACCATGCAGGACAGACGAGCTCTACAAAGGGTGGTGCGATCAACTGAGCGCATCATCCGCACCGAGCTCCCTGACCTGCACTCAATCTACAGCAGGCGGTGCTGGACCAAGGCCAGGAAGATTGTGAAGGACCTCAGCCATCCCAACAATGGACTGTTCTCTGTTGATGTCAGGAAAGCGATTCCGCTCCCTGAAGGCCAACACAGAGAGACTGAGGAGAAGCTTCTTCTCACAGGCGATACGGTCTCTTAATCACACCACCACACAGTACTGACCCACACACATGGTTTTTACACACACACTGGACATTCTGGACATTCGTTTACACTAGTGGCCACTGCACAATTACACCTGGTGGTCATCATATCACTCTGTCACAAGTCACAGTGATTAAATAAATCACTTTTGAAGCATATTTTGCACTGCACTAGACACTTTAAATATGTGGATTGCACAAACGTTGGACATTACCATTCTTTCATTACTATTTATTTTAACACCATTCCACACAAAAATTACATAAATATATACCTACCCGTTCAGCTGCTCTTATTGTTTTATATTTCTTCATACATTCTTCAAATATTTTCTATATTGTGTATTTTTGTCATACAGTTATTAATTTTTTTTAACTTTATTTTTTATATTTTATTTTATTCTTTCCTAGTTTTATTTTATTTTTTATATTTATTTCCTATTACTATTCATAGTCTTCTATTTTAGGTCACAAGCAGTTGTCTAAGCATTTCACTGCATATCGTACGTTATATCGTGTATGACTGTGTATGTGACAAATAAAATTTGAATTTAAATTGAATTTGAATTTGAAAGGTTCGAATCTTGTCTCTGGGCTGCATGCATGGCATCTAAAAGTTCTTCCAATGCTTGTTGAGTTTTCTCCAGGAAACATGCAGATTGGTGTTTCCAAACTTTATGTACAGTATTATAGACGAAGTAATCTGATTGGACGAAATTAATTGCACGAGTGGTTATAATAGACGATAACAGCACTGAGACATTTAACTCTATGTATCATTTTACGTCACATGTGTTTTATAATCATTAATTACACGTTGGTTGCAGCATTTGTAAAAGTGGGTCTGTATGGTCGACAGTACTGAGGAGAAAGCAGCTGCCTGCCAAAATCATTCACGGACACACTTTCGGACTACACTCAGGCCTGAAGAGATCTCATAAACACACATGAGGCAATGTTCAGGAGATATTAAAAAATTCAATGCACAGACAGGTGTATATATAGAGCAGTACAAACAAGTATGTGTGTCACACTGTTTCTGGGCAGATAATACAATCATGTATACAGGTTACCAGAAAAAAATACAGACATGATATTTGCGTATATTCGCAGAACTAATATATTATTGTCCTGTCACACCCTGTACAGAACCTTCGTTACCATATAAGGGAGAAGATCAGAGTTTGCAGAAGTATGTTCAAGGTGCATGGGTGCATTCGAAGAATTCGAAGACATCTTAACATGGCACAACTATAACTTCCGGCACAAGTGCATGATTACATGAGTCTCAGCATAGTTTATAACTTCAGTCATAACACTATTGCACACACATGAGCATAGACATTATGGATCATCATTGGAAATGCTACTTATATTCTCTATATTTCCAACATAATGTAATGGTATTTTAAACAACACTTTGTCTCCTTAATAATTGTGTAGCGAATAACAGGGCTTTCATAGAGAGAACAGTCAATGGATCACATTCCTGAACCCCCTCTGTAAAATGACAAAACTCCACAAGGCCAGATGCTTTAAAGTAAACCCCCGAAACCGAGGGTGTAAATCGGCGATCCGGTGAACAAAGAAAACAGTTTTACAGCTTCACCCCAAGCACGGGGGGGAGAACTCATCACACCTGGACACTCTCTCGACCTCCGGAAGACATGTCTTTCCATGAACAAAGGCATACGGCATGGACACTATTTCGAACATCTTTAAAGTGTGCCAGTAGTTCAAAACGTATTCACATATAATTACTCAGTTCCTTTTATTCCTGTGTATACTGTATGTTTGATTATTTTGCATAACTTTAAGGGTGTAATCAGCAGTTACAAACCCTTTTATTAGATAAAGGAAGGAATGAGGGGGTAAGATATGTAATGTTTGGTGTCAATCTCAAGCTGGCTTTATTCCAAGAATGTTGGTGAACACGAGAAATTGGTAGCATGAACCGAGCTCATACAAAATTACTTTTTATAAAGTATTAAAAACTCCAACTGGATGGGTCACACGTGACAGCCGAAACACCGAGCTAATTTATGCACAACAGGAGGAACCACGTGAGGCATGGCTAAGCCCCGCAACCACATCCGATTGGACCAATCACCCGTGGGACAGACTGATCCCGAAGGGGCAAAAACCCTAAGGAAGTCTACAGAAAACGTAAAGTGGAGTCGAGAAGTTAACATCACAATTGCAACCTACAACATCTTCCAAGCAGCTTGGGCTTCTGTCCTTGCGGCGGTATGGCGCCGCTGCTGGCGTCATCCGCTCTTCAAGAACTCTCAACGAGACTTCGTGCTAGAACTCCAAAGTACCGCACGAAGGAAACCTCAGGAGTAGTTCCAGAGCGCAGCCATCGGTAACCAGGCAAACAACGCCTTACCGAAGGGCTTTCCCCACAGACGTCATCTTTACAACAGCGCAGCAACCAATCAGCAACGCCGTGATTCCCTTCACTGGGGGCGAACCAACGGATGAAAATGAAACATAACGCAAGTAAACAAACAAAGCTGCATACCTTGCTGAAGTTGGTGTTCGTTTCATAACTAAACCAGAAGATTAAACCCAAGACTCTGCTCTTGTGACTTTCGTTGATCTAGTAAACAGTACTAGAATAACTTCATTTTATTTCCAAACTGTTTGTGTGTATGTGTGTGTGTGCGTGCGTTCAAGTAGTGTAGTTTCATGTATCGTAGACTAGTCAAATAAATTCTTGTTTCGTTATAAAGTACTCTTGTCTTGGTCATGTATTTTAAAGTCTAAACATTTGCCCAGATCGTGTTACCTTGCTCATAATTGCTAAATACTAGATTTTGTGTTAAAGCCGTTGGCCATGTAACCAGAACTGGTAAGATACACTAAATTGTGCTAAACACTGGATGGGTGTCGATAAAGTGTACATTATAAATTTTGATTTAGTTAATCAAATTAACCCGAAACGTTTAAGATTCGATACAACTCTGACCCAGAGCTAAACATTACTTATTAATAGTGAAGGATGCGTTGGCATTGTGTCCACATTAAAATGTCTACATTTATCGGTAAACACTGCAAACGTCATTCATTGTCTTTATTATGTAAGCCCCACATGTTAATGATTAAGAATGCCGGCAGCCATTCATTGTCATTATTACGTTAAAACCCTACAATTGCTTCTAAGTTATTCTGAATTGCATCAGAATCATACATGTTGTTCTGTTCATTAGCTAAACAGCTAAGTAACTTAAGACTAACATAAGACTGAATACCAAATCTCTCTAACTCCTGATAAAGCACTACTTGGTATGTAGAACAAGGGAGTGTGCATCTTACACAGTGCTTTAGCTTTTCTGTTAATGCAATTTGGGAGTCACCCCCAACCTGAAAATTAGCTGATATTTTAAAGAGGAATCCATAGAAATATTAAGTAAATTTCTTAAAGGGGGCTGAATAAAAATGCATGCTGCACTTTTCACATTTTTATTTGTAAATTTGTTTTTTAACTATTTATTTTTCCACTTCACAATTAGTTGCCATTTTTATTGCCACATTTATGTTGGTCTATTACATGAAATCCTAATAAAATTCATTTACAGTATGTTTTTGGTTGTAATGTGACAAAATGTAGTCACATTACACTGTATGTAGTAATCCCTGTGGGTCCCTAGCTGTTGGTCGCCATTCCTGCCAGTTGCGGTTAGTTAGTTTAGCCAGTGCAGGAGGATATGTGCTGGTGGAGCAAAATAATTGGTTAAATATACAATAAATACAAACAAAAATACAAACAAATCGGGCTTTCATTCCTACGACCGCACCACAGCCATGTTCAGTACATTAGCACAACCTCAAGTGTAATATTGCTTAATTGTGTAGTTGCATATTGTCTCAAGTTATTTTGTGACCATCTAGGTTCAGTATTGGAGCAGACTGTATGTTTACTAGTGATTTTTTGTCCCTGCAGTTTTAATTCAAAGTGCGGTTCCTCCAGATTTTTGGATAGTGTGGAGCAAATCGACAAACTGTACAAGATTGCTCCTCCAACAGGTTCAGCTGCAAACCCAGAGAGAAGCAGCAACATCATGCCCCTGCCTGCGGTCCCCAAACTCAGGTACCTCCATACACAACCTAATTATAAATATTTAAACACGTGCTCTGTTCTGTAAAGAAAACATTAAACAATTTTATATTTCTAAGAAACTGTATGAAAGCACTGGAGTGATGAATTATGTTTTTTTATCTGGTAATATTTAATTTTTTATTCAGTTTTAACCCCTTTTTTTTTTTAGATAATGAGATTAAGAGATTTTCCAAGTGGCATTTTTTATTTAAAAAAAAATTGAAACATTACCACATTCACATCTTACCCTTCTTGTTGACAGGTGGTGCAGCATATGCGTCTTTGTCTCATCTACGTTCAGAGACATGCACGGTGAGAGAGACATCCTGGTCCACAGTGTTTTCCCAGAAATACGAAAACGAGTGGCTCCCTTCTGCCTCTACCTGCAGGAAGTGGACCTGCGCTGGGGCATCACCGAGAAGGAGTCAGCACGCATCACTGAGATCTGCCTGCAGGAAGTTTGTCGCTCCCATGTGTTGCTGGGAATTCTGGGAGAGAGATATGGCTGGGTGCCGCCTCGCCCCCCGCTGCCTGACATGCCTCAGTACAGCTGGGTAAGAACTCAAAGGGAAAGTGATAATTAATTATGTAATGATTTAATACTTTATTACTGTAGGCTTGTATGGTCACAAAGTTACATTTATTCATTTTGTATTTTTTTTATACTTTACTGCCAGAATGGAAGGTAACTGAGTAAATTTACTTACTTTCTGTACGTAAGTACTTATTTTATGTATCTGTACTTTACTTGGCTCAGTGCGCATGTGTCGCTCTTATAGTCAACATCCATGAGCATGTGTACTGTTTACTAAAACACTGTGACCACATGTGTGCGCGTAAAGTGTCTTTTATTTTGTGTTTGTATGTGTTTGTGTAGAATGACTTTCACACACACAAACACACATAAGTTTACTGAATAGAGGCTCAACTGTGTGCTTCTGTGAGTGTAAGTCTCTATTTGGTAAAAAAAAAAAAGAAGAATTAAAGAATTCTTTGTCCCCTTTTGTCTGCAAGCTATGTGTGTCCATGTGTGCACAGGTGCTTTATCAGTAAACTGGTGTGTATGCGCAGACGTGTTTGTGTACTGTAAGTTAACCTACACAGCAGCCCCCTCCCTCCACTCCTTTCTTTATTCTCAATCACTACAACTATGCAGTCATTTTTTAAAATAAATTACCGTTATTATGAGAAGTACATTTTTTCTGTGTCGATACCTAAAACATTATATACAGCAAAATGTATTTTTTACTCAGCACTGAATACCATCATTCAGATAAACATATTAAATACGAATACAAAAAATGAGTATAGGTTTTTATTTTGTACACTTTTGTAAGCTTTTTTGTGATCTTCATTAATGCCCAAAGCACAGCGAAAGTGATTATACAGAAATTAAGTTTTTCTAATACTGTAAATTTTTATTTTTATTACTGTATACAGTAGGGCTGCAACAACTAATCGATAAAGACAATAAAAATCGATGACTAAAAGCGTTGACAAAGAATTTCATAATCGATTAGTTGTGTCGCGCGACGCGGCAAAATTTGATTATTAAAAAAAACTTTAGTCAAAGCGCGGAGCGTAATGAACACACTTTGTCTCGTGCCCTGATACTAACAGAGTTCAGCGCCTCATAGACAGAGCAGAGCAAAAATAAAAGAAAAAAGAAAACGAGGGGAGGCAGAGGAAAGATACATGGCAGAGTCTGCTGGGTCTTAGTGCTCGTCTCTTACTCGTATAGTCAACATCCGTGCACGCGTGTACTGTTTACTATAACACTGTGACTACTTGTGTGTGCGCGAAAAACATATTTTATTTTGTGCCTGTATGCGTGTGTGTACAGTGCGCGTGTAAAGTCTCATTAGAGAAGTTTTCTCTCTGCAAGGTTTAGGCTGTTCTTTGCCTGCTGTGTGTGTGTGTGTGTGTGTGTGTGGACACCATGTCACACACAGACACATAGACCCCTCCTACTTTCACCTTCACAGACACACTCTTTCTCCCTGCTCTACACAGAAACACTGATTCTTTTCACTGATTCGTTAGTGTGTTTTAAACAATTAAATTTGGTTTACGAGTGTTTTGGAATACGAGCTGCTTCCAGGAAGAATTATGCTCATAATCAAAGGTTCCACTGTATATATTTGGCAGATGTAAAGCATACATGTCTATGTTTTTTTCGTTAGTCCATTTGTATTTTATTTTATTAATATTGTAACAGCTCAAGGAGCAACATGTTTGTGCTCTTTCTAAAGATTAGTTCTGTTTTTGAATAAAGGATTGGAAATGAATGCTTATCTTGTTTCTTTTGGTTTTATCTGTTTAACCGATGAAACGAAAAAATAATCGACAGATTAATCGATTAATAAAATAATTGTTACTTGCAGCCCTAGTATACAGTGGGGTAAAAAAAGTATTTAGTAAGCCACCAATTGTGCAAGTTCTCCCACTTAAAAAGATAAAAGAGGCCTATAATTTTCATTATAGGTATACCTCAACTACAAAATAAGAAAAGAATTTCCAGAAAATCACATTGTAAGACTTTTAAAGAATTTATTCGCAAATTATGGTGGAAAATAAGTATTTGGTCAAAAACAAAATTTCATTTCAATACTTTGTTATACACCCAAACATTTTCTGTAAGTCTTCACATGGTTTTCACATACTGTTGCTGGTATTTTGGCCCATTCCTCCATGCAGATCACCTCTAGAGCAGTGATGTTTTGAGAATGTTGCTGGGAAACACGGACTTTCAACTTCCTCCAAAGATTTTCTATTGGGTTGAGATCTGGAGACTGGCTAGGCCACTCCAGGAACTTGAAATGCTTCTTATAAAGACACTTTTTATAAAGTACTCCTGGACAGGTACTGGCTTAAGCAGGGGGACAGGTCTGGCACTGCAGGATTTGAGTCACTGGCGGTGCAGTGTGTTACTGATGGGAGACTTTGTTACCTTAGTCCAGCTCACTGCAGGTCATTTACTAGGTCCCCCCGTGTGGTTCTGGGATTTTTCCTCACAGTTCTTGTGATCAGTTTAAACCCAACGGTGAGAGCTTGCGTAGAGCCCCAGATCGAGGGAGATTATCAGTGGTCTTGTATGTCTTTCATTTTCTATCAATTGCTCCTACAGTTGATTTCTTCACACCGAGCTGCTTATCTATTGCAGATTCAGTTTTTGCACCCTGGTGCAAGTCTACAATTTTGTGTCCTTTGACAGCTCTTTGGTCTTGGCCATAGTGGAGTTTGGAGTGTGACTGTTTGAGGTTGTGGACAGGTGTCTTTTATACTAATAGTGAGTTTAAACAGATGCCATTAATACAGGTAATGAATGGAGGACAGAGGTGACAAAATACTTATTTTACTGAAGAATTTACCAAATAATAAATTAAAAATCCTACAATGTGATTTTCTGGATTTTATTTCCTTATTTTGTCTCTCATAGTTGAGGTATACAGGTATACATATACCTACTATATGATGAAAATTACAGGACTCTCTCATCCTTTTAAGTAGGAGAACTTGCAGAATTGATCGCTGACTAAATGCTATTTTGGCCCACTGTAATAAAAGAAAATGTTAAAGATATTGTCACGATTCTTCCGTTGGTGTCTGTGTGTGCGTGGCATAATGTGCAGGAGGCGAGCTGGCGGTTTAGTATTCGGCTTTTATTAAATAAACACATAAAATAAACACCAACCTAAATCAACTCAAAGGACAACAAAAGCTAGACGCCTGACTGTGCTCCAGTCAGGCTCTTTATAATCAACTTAATTATCTTACCTCGGTTCAGGTGAATTCCCACGTCACCTGACCGAGGTGCAGTCTGGGACACGCAGTCCAACTTAAACACAAACTATAACAAAAAACAAACAAACCCAGGCGCTTTGGCGCCCTCTAGGGGTTAACCATTACAGTACCCCCCCCCTAAAAAACGCTCCTCCGGAGCGTTACCGGAGGACCCGGACTCCCTCCCCAGCGGTCCCAGTTTGGACTCCCAACACCGAGACGGCTGAGGAGCTGGAGCGACGCTCGGCGGCGGCTGAGGAGCTGGAGCGACGCTCGGCGGCGGCTGAGGAGCTGGAGCGACGCTCGGCGGCGGCTGAGGAGCTGGAGCGACGCTCGGCGGCGGCTGAGGAGCTGGAGCGACGCTCGGCGGCGGTGGCTGAGGAGCTGGAGCGACGCTCGCTGAGCTGGGCGGCGCCGGCGGCGGAGCTGGAGCGACGCTCGCTGAGCTGGGCGGCGGCGGTGGCGGAGCTGGAGCGACGCTCGCTGAGTTGGGCGGCGGCGGCGGAGCTGGAGCGACGCTCGCTGAGCTGGGCTGCGGCGGCGGCGCTGAAGCGACGCTCGCTGAGCTGGGTGGCGGCGGCGGCGCTGGAGCGACGCTCGTTGAGCTGGGCGGCGGCGGCGGCGCGATGTCCTCAAAGCCGGGAGGCGGAGGAAGCAGCAGGCCAGCCTGGAAGCCCGGCTGAGGAGCCGGAGCGTCGTTCGCTGTGTCCCTCGGCGGCTGCTAAGCTGGCGCGATGTCCTCAAAGCCGGAAGGCGGAGGAAGCAGCAGGCCGTCCTCGAAGCCCGGCTGAGGCGCTGGCTCGATGTTCGTGCAGCTTGGAGGCGGCAGATCGGCAGTGCCGCACACGACGCTTGGCGGCTGTGGAACGGGAGCGACGTCCCCCATGTCTGGCAGAGGCGGCGGCGGTGGAGTAAACGTGACTGGCAGCCGCGGCACGTAGACCTCCGCGTTGACTACAGGTGGGAGCGGGAGGAGGAGTGCGTCGTCCAGATTAGAGAGAGGGAGAGTATCCGGAGCTACATCGCGGTTCTCTCAAACCTGGACGAGCAGCCTTTGGAGTAGCGCCACCTGCTCCCGCAGGTCGGAAATGCGCTCTCTGTTTAGCTGTGCCAACAACGTGTAGTCCTCCTCCGTTAGATCCACGTCACCGTCCTGCCAGGCCTCCTCGGCCCGTGCCTCTTGGATGGTGGTTTGGACCGTGTATCTCCCCGCTGCCTCACCCTTAAACGCCGTCCGCCGAATGGCGAGTCTGCAGCCTTCCCAGCTGTGCCGCGCTCTTATCTCTCGCTGCTCTTCGCTGTTTTCCAGCCAGTCCGCCGGTTCGATCAGCTTGCAGCCTTCCCAGCTCTGCAGGAGCTCTCTCTCCCCTTGCTCCTCGCTGTCCTCCAGCCATTCCGCCAGCTCGGGCGAGATGGTGATAGCGCCCCCCCAAAAAACGTCTGGGGGAGCGACCTCCGCTATGCCACTTCGACGGTCTAGCTTTCTGTCACGATTCTTCCGTTGGTGTCTGTGTGTGCGTGGCATAATGTGCAGGAGGCGAGCTGGCGGTTTAGTATTCAGCTTTTATTAAATAAACACATAAAATAAACACCAACCTAAATCAACTCAAAGGACAACAAAAGCTAGATGCCTGACTGTGCTCCAGTCAGGCTCTTTATAATCAACTTAATTATCTTACCTCGGTTCAGGTGAATTCCCACGTCACCTGACCGAGGTGCAGTCTGGGACACGCAGTCCAACTTAAACACAAACTATAACAAAAAACAAACAAACCCAGGCGCTTTGGCGCCCTCTAGGGGTTAACCGTTACAGATATTTATAGTTCCAGGGATTTTAATGAGTTTATTATTTTTGAAGGTACATTACAGTTTTCTGTGACATTGTTAAATATTAATAGCTTTATAATTGTGTGTGTGTGTGTCAGTTGAAGTCGGCTCCTGAAGGTCTGTCGATTACAGAGATGGAGATCCGGCAGTTTCAGGCTAAGTTTTCTGATTCTGCTCAGAACCGCATGTTCTTCTACTTCAGATCTCCTCAGCTGCTCAGGTATTTCACAACTTTAAATCTTTATATATATATACACTGCTCACAAAAATTAAAGGAACACTTTAAAGAAACACATTAGATACATCAGATCTCAATATGAAGTTGGATATCTATACAAATAACGACAGGGCAATGTCTTAGGAACAAAAGGATGCCAAGTCTTTTAATGGAAATAAAAGTTTTCAGCCTACAGAGGGCTCAATTGTGTAGACACCCTAAAATCAGAGTGAAATGAAGATGTGGCAGGCTAGTCCATTTTTTCAAAAACTTAATTTCTGCAACTCAAAATGCTTTTCAGTATCTTGTGTGGCCCCCACGAGCTTGTATGCATGCTTGACAACATCGGGGCATGCTCCTAATGAGACAACGGATGGTGTCTTGTTGCATTTCCTCCCAGATCTGTGTGAGGGCATCCCTGAGCTGTTGTACAGTCTGAGGTGCGGTGCTTAATGGACCGAAACATAATGTCCCACAGATGTTCTATTGGGTTTAAGTCAGGGGATCGTGAAGGCCATTCAATTGTTTCAATTCCTTCATCCTCCAGGTATTGCCTGCATACTCTTTTTTTTTTTTTTTTTTTTTCCCGGCCTGTCAGTATCACAGATAACACATAGCTGAGTGTATGTGTAGCTGTTCTATCATCATTTACAGCCATTTTTTTTTAATATTTATTTATTTATTTATTTATTTTGTTTGTTTCCCATATTATAACAGACAAGACCGGGGACCAAAAAAAGAGAAGAGAGAGTAAAAAAAAAAAAAAATCAACCAAAAAAAAAAAAAATAATAAATAAATAATAATAATAAAAAAAAAGAATAAAAATAAATAAACAAACAAACATTTAAGGGAAAAAAAAGGGAAAAGAGAGAGAAAAAAAGAAGAAGGGGGGAGTGGGAGGGGGGAGAGAATACAGTCAAAATTCGCTTCCGGACCTGCCGAAGAAAAAGAGAAAAAACAACAGAAGACACAACAGCAGAGAAACCGCAGCCACAACCAACACCTGCACGACTCGCGGCAAACCACAAATCCCAAAACCTGTTGAGCCGCGCACATAATAAAATATTTTGAAATAAACATTTTGTTTTGAAGCAACAGCAAAGACAGTGTGTGTGTGAGCACCTGTTTGTACACCAGTGTGAACGTTTGTGTGCACACCTGTGTGTGTGAGCGCGCTTGTTTTCATAGGGCTCCTCCATATAAATGTTTAATAGTGTGTGTGGGGGACCACAGTCCCGTCCCGCGAGGCATGGAGCAGATATGGCGGAGACACGGGTCCCAGACATCCAGAGGGCCCCCAGAGCACAGAAGTCTTAGGAGAACCACCGCAGGGACAGCCCCCCCACCCCGAAAGGGGCAGCGGAGAGCCCAGAGGGGGGTCATCTAGCAGCCCCAGTGCAGACGCCACAGGGGGCCGTGGTGACAGGACCGCAGGCTCCGCCGGTGGTCGTCCACTCCGAGGCAGTCCGGTCCCTGGGTCCAGAGATCCCACGGCCCCCCCCCCATCCACCAGCCGGTGCCCCGCCAAGCCAGGAGAGCCAGATCCCGCCCAGCGACCGCCGCGAGTGAGCCAGCGCTCACCCGAGCGCCCCGCCCCGGAGCGAGAAACCAACAACCCACCAGCGGCTGGGGGCACCCCACAGCTGTGTGTGGTGGCAGAGCAGGGGGGGCCTGGGATGTTGAGAGAGGTGGAGTCTAGGACCTGACCTGACACCTAAACGTAGACAGCCAGGCACACACATACACAAACATACATTCCCACCCTCATACACACAAACAAATATTCACGCACTCACACATGTAGACACACAAAAATAGACAGTATACACACTCACACTCCCCATATACCCACTTCCCTCCGCCGTGGGGACAGAAAGACCACCCCGGTCCCCGCAGCAGCGGAAAGGACCACCAGCCCAGACCCTGCCTGCATACTCTTGCCACATGGACCAGGCATTGTCGTGCATTAGGAGGAAACCAGGACCTACTGCACCAGCGTAGGGTCTGACAAAGGGTTCAATGATTTCATCTGGTTACCTTATGGCAGTCAGACCACCATTTCCTAGGCAGTAGAGGTCTGTGCGTCCCTCCATGGATATGCCTCCCCAGACCATCACTGACCCACCACCAAACCTGTCATGTTGAACAACGTTGCAGGCAGCATAACGTTCTCCTTGTCTTCTCCAAACTCTTTCACGTCTATCACAGCTGCTCAGGGTGAACCTGCTCTCGTCTGTAAAAAGTACAGGGCGCCAGTGGCGGACTTGCCAATTCTGGTGTTCTTAAGCAAATGCCAGTCGAGCTCCACGGTGCTGGGCAGTGAGCACAGGGCCCACTACAGGACATCGGGCCCTCAGGCCATCTTCATGAAGTCTGTTCCTGATTGTTTGGGTAGAGACATTCACACCAGTGGCCCTCTGGAGGTCATTCTGTCTTGCACAAAGGAGCAGGTATCGGTCCTGCTGATGGGTTGAGGACCTTGTATGGCCCTGTCCAGCTCTCCGAGAATAACCGCCAGTCTCCTAAAAACTCCTCCATGTTCTGGAGATTGTGCTGGGAGACACATTAAACCTTCTTGCTGCAGCACGTGTGGATGTGCCATCCTGGAGAAGTTGGACAACCTGGCCAACTTCTGTAGGGTTAAGGAATCGCCTCATACTGCCAGTAGAGATAATTACTCAAGCCAAAACTAGCACGAGTGGAAAACCAGCCAAAAAAGATCAAGAGGGAGAAACTTGAAATGACCTCCACATGTAAAATCGGTCCTGTTTTGAGGGTTTTCTAATTGTTACCATTGTAGTGCACCTGTCGTTAAGTCCATGAACACCAATACAGCTGAAAGTGATTAACAATGCCCTCAGCTGCAGATTTAATTGATTTCATGCCAGGCCCAATAAAAAAAGTGTTCCTTTAATTTTTGTGAGCAGTGTATATATATATATATATATATATATATATATATATATATATATATAAATAATACAAATAGCAAATATATTGTAAAGTAAGAGTAAAATTATATTTGGTTTTTATGAAATTTAAATTTGCTGAAATAAAACACTGAAAGTTGTGTAATAAACACATGAGAAAACAGAGGGTGCTTCAATAAGATTCAATTACTGTTACCATCCTGAGGCTGATTATTATAATATTTAATATACCAACAATAAATATATATAAAACCAATAAATATATTAAATATATTTATTTAATATACCCACATGTCATGTAGAGTTTGCTATTTCACATTATTATTTTTAGTAGAGAAATAAAACAATATTTTGTATTTGTTTATATTACCATTGATTAACATGCAAACTCCAGGAGACAATTTATTGACTTTTGCATTTAGGACTACATTTGTCTGTTGTGTTTCATAAAGGGTTTGTATTGAATGTTTTACATTTTAAACATTTAGTGTTTGCAGATTATTTATTTCCTTCTTATTAGTGTCAATTTTTATTTATTTATTTTACAGTTCTTTTATTTTATTTAATAAAACATTTTTTTTTTTGGACGTTTCTTAGTCAACCTATAAATCACAATATATGCAATGTATTGTTGGAATGGCTGAAATAATCATATTATACATTTGTCATGCCTGCTGTTAACTTCTTGCTTTAATTATTTAATGACAATTATACACTTTTATTTAGATCAGTGCCTGAGGCTTGGAGAGATGACATTGCAGCTGAATCCAAAAAAACTGCAGCTAAAATGGTTAAACTAAAGGAATGGATCAAGAGCAATCACTTTAGTTTAATGGAAAAGTAAGAACAGGATATAGATTATTTACTTTATTCAGCTTTTTCGAAAATTTTGTTTGTAATGTTAAACGTAATGAAAATTCTCTTCAGTTTATCCAAACTTCAAGGGACACACAAGAAAAAAAAAACAATTGTAATAGACTGCTAGGTTTATACATTTCATTACTAATATGGAAAAAAGTCAGAAAGGAGGTACAGTATAATCGGTACTTTATTTATGTTTTATAATGATAAAATGCCTGTTGAACAATGCTACTGAATGATTAAAAGTTATATGTTATGAATAATGTTTTAAATGAATAATCTTCATAGTAGGTGTTGCATTGTTAAACACTGTGTTCTTCTCTCTGTAGTTACCCGTGTGAGTGGGACGGAGTCATAGATGGAAAACCGTACGTAAAAGATCTGGATGATTTTGCCAAGGCTGTGATGAAAGATCTGTACTTTGCAATACATAAGCTTTTTGTTAAGGTCAGATAGTAAAATATAAAATAATAATTATAAATAAACGTGTGCTTTGAAATGTAATTTAATTCCTGTTTATTTATGTTGTGGTTTTAAACAGTCATTGACACATAGCAGCTTCAAAAAATAAAAAACCTAATTAAGGAAATTACAGTATTTTAAAATATATGAGGAAATAATAATCAATCAAAATTATCAGGTTGAGAAATCAGCAGAGAAAGCTGCCTCTCAGTACATGAGAAACAACTGAGAAGCAAAGGATTTATAGCTGACAACAGGTCAAGAAAAGTTGCAGTAAAAAATGCAAAATACACATGGTCAGTTCAAACTAAGTTTAAGTTTAATGTTAAATGTAGGTGTGAAATGCATGTGTTTTTTTTAATGTGCCTTCACTAAAACATGCTGTCAGCTATCCATATGATAATGCTGGCCACATTTGGGATTATATCAGTGTCACTGTGTGTGCCTGTGATGGGCATGCACCCAAATCTACTATTGCTCCTCGCTTACTCTGTAGGCTCCCTAGATAGGCGGCACCCCCTTCTGCAGGTATGCAAAGGGACGGAGCTGCCTATGTGGGCCAGCTGGCAATAATTAATGTTAATAGGATCTCGGGCTTGCGCCGCATTATAAAAGCAAGGCGCGGAGTTTAGTCCAAGGTCTGGGAAGTACGTGATCCAGTGGAGCAATAAAAAAGGGGCATGCGAGTGAGGTGATGTGATCATGAGGGAGCGTGCGGTAGCACTGCCTCCGCGTGTGCCGTTTTGCCACTCCGGCCACCACCACCTATGGTTAGCTGTGTGCTAGGGTCGAATCTAAAAACAAAGTAAGAGATACATGCAATGCAATTAGAAATACAAAAAGAAACAAACACATCAAAAGTAAAACTAACTTTTAGAGAATTACATATCACATGCACATCTTCTCTGGTCCAGAAAAAAAGGCCAGGGGAAGATTGGTAAAGAGAATATGAGCAGAGATACATCTATTTAAATTTGGAAGTTGTAGATAATCGGCCTGTGAGACAACCAATCTGGTCTGGGTATCAACTGACAATTTAAAGTCAATTTGGGTAGCAATAACAGATGGATTTTCGATTTTTTTGAGCTGAAGTACCAGGCTTTGGCCATATATGCTTCAAAGCACAAGGAGATTGACTGTTTTCCTCTAAACAAGAACTCACTCTTCCTGTAGTAAATGCAGCAGCCTGATTAGTTGCAGTTTGAGAAGGAGAGGAGTCCACATTGCCCATACTATTGCAAGTGGTTTGTCTTTGCTTAGCTAAAAGATTATCATAAAGTAAAATTAGAACAACAAAGGAATAAACATTAAACTGTGAAATAGTAACAAAAAGATTCTTAAGCATGATTTTGGTCTTGAAAGCTGAACATACAACCAGGAAAATAGAAAAAACTAAGCACAGCCCTGTTATTTTTAAGATTTAATGCAAAAGGTTAAAAGATAATGGGATAAATGTGTATAAAATGGAAGAAAAAGGAAAACAATGAGAAAAATTATAGACATAAAATATGGATTGTGTAAGGAGTCAAATGACTAGGAAGATGATGTAAGATAATATGGTAGAGAAGTTAAAACATATTGGGAAAAAAATGAGAATTATTTTGGTAAAAGTATGTAAAAAAGAGAACCAAGGGAGGAGATAATGTTTGAAACCCTCCCCGGTGAACTGTATATAATCAGTGTGCATTGTACTGCTTTTCAGTCTGCTTTTGACCTTGCTTTGGGTTTTGACCTGAACACAAGTGCAACTCACTTGGGCCTTATTGCTGCAATAAATACTGTTTATTTTATCCAAGTCCTGAGTAATTTTTGGTACTTTTCTAATTAGAGATACAGTTATTTTTTATGTTTGAATTAATTAAATAAGCATTAACTAGTGAAAGAAGAAAAATCTCCCACATTTATTGGTGACCCGAAGTGATTCCAGCATGGAGAGACTCTTTAGGGACCTGGGACCAGTACCAGCCAACAGACCATCAACTTGTGGTCTGTCATAGCAAAGGTGAGCACAAAACCTGTTTTATCTGATTTCTTCATTGGAAGTCCATGGTCTGTTGGTGTGTGCATGGTTCCTAGCCAGAAGGAGTCTGAAAGCAATCCGAGGACATTAGGAAAAAATGCTGAGCCTAAAGACTCAGGACCAATAGTTAAGCAAGCAGCTGAAGTGACTTAGTGTGATTATGGTGTTATTTTAAAATAAAATGTGTTGAATTTTTTGTTGCTTAAAATGTGCGTCATAACTGCTGATGTGCGGCACCCGCTGGCAAGCGATTAATACAAATAGTCCGTTTTTATTCAGGTTGATGGCTGGCTGCTGTGACAACTTTCAGAAAGAGTCTTACTTTTCCTTAAGGTTTGAATTGTGGGCAGGGCTTAGCTACATATATTGAAGGTGAATCTAGCTCAAACGTTAGTGTGCTTTAGTTTTCTAAATTAGATTCTTCTCCACGGCTAAGGTAGGTTTTTAACTTTTGTACTGTTTTTAAAACACGATTGGTTCTTACTGTATACTGTACCTAGGTTTTGCTGTTTGGTAGTGTTGATTGCAATGTGATTGAAGTAGGTCTAAAGCAATTTGTTCTCAGGTAGTTAATCAAGAGTAGTTTCAGGCCTTCTTAAGGTGTGAATTGTGGGCAGGGCTTAGCTACATTTACATTTACATTTAGGCATTTGGCAGACGCTCTTATCCAGAGCGACTTACAAAAAGTGCTTTAATGTTTACAACATTGGATACATACTTACACTGGGTTAACTAGGTTAATAACTAAGTACCATTAGTCCAACACAACTGAGGTTTTTTTTTTTTTTTTTTTTTTTCGGGGGGAGGGGGGTTAGTCCAAGTACTGGAGAAACAGATGCGTCTTGAGTCGTCGTTTAAAGATAGTCAAAGTCTCTGATGTACGGACATCTAGAGGAAGTTCATTCCACCATCTAGGTGCCAGAACAGAAAAGAGCCTGGATGAATGCCGCCCTCGATCCCTGAGAGATGGTGGGATGAGGCGAGCAGTGCTGGAGGATCGGAGGCAACGTGGTGCAGTGCGTGGTGTAATTAGCGCAGAGAGGTAAGTGGGTGCTGGGCCATTTTTGGCTTTGTAGGCAAGCATCAGTGTTTTGAATTTGATGCGGGCAGCTACAGGAAGCCAGTGCAGGGAGCGGAGGAGTGGGGTGGTGTGGGAGAACTTGGGAAGGTTAAAAACGAGTCGTGCTGCTGCATTCTGGATCAGTTGCAGAGGACGAATCGTGGACAGAGGCAGGCCTGCCAGGAGTGAGTTGCAGTAGTCCAGTCTTGAAATAACAAGGGACTGAACAAGCACCTGAGTAGCCTGTGAAGAAAGAAATGGGCGAATTCTTCTGATATTGTAAAGAAGAAATCGACAAGAGCGAGTAAGGTTAGCGATGTGTGGGGAAAATGACAGATGATTGTCCACGGTTACCCCAAGATTGCGGGCGGTGGTTGAGGGAGTGATTTGGTTGTTGTCCATGGATATCACAAGGTCTTGACCTGGAGATGAGTCACAAGGGATAAACAACAGTTCGGTTTTACTGAGATTGAGCTTCAGCTGATGAGCAGCCATCCAAAATGAGATGTCTGCCAGACATGCTGAGATCCGGGTGGAAACCTGAGTGTCAGAGGGAGGAAAGGAGAGGACAAGTTGGGTGTCGTCTGCATAACAGTGGTATGAGAATCCATGCGATGATATGACCTTACCAAGAGACCGGGTATAGAGGGAGAACAGAAGAGGACCAAGTACTGAGCCCTGCGGGACACCAGTAGAGAGTCTACGTGGGGCAGATGTAGATCCCCTCCATGTTACCTCATATGACCTATCTTTAAGGTAAGAAGCAAACCATTGCCACGCTGTTCCACAAATTCCAAGGCTTGTAAGGATAGATAATAGAATCTTGTGGTTCACGGTGTCAATACATATATTGACGGTGTCTCGATTAATAAGCATATCCTGAAACAAAGTTAGTCAAGAATCTAGATAGCAAGTGCACAGAGAATTGCCTCAAACCCCTGTTTACCAAGAAATTACAAGTTTTATAGACAATTACCTCAGTCTAGCATGTGTCTTCAACATCTCTGTCAGTTCTCACAGACCAAGATGCTTTTACTCGCAGATCTCCCAAAAACCACATCTACCCTCCAGTACTGTCTCATTGCCCTGCACTGGTGGTAGGTGGGCTCTGGAACTGCCAATCTGCTGTAAAGAAAGCAGATATTATCTCTGCCCTAGCTACCTACTACTTTTTGACTTTCTGGCACTAACTGAGACATGGATATCCCCTCAGAACTCAGCTACACCGGCTGCCCTATCCTCTGCCTATATATTCTCTCACGCTCAACGAGAAACTGGTAGAGGTGGTGGTACGGGTTTCCTGTTGTCCAAGAGATGGTCCTTCTCGCCTATCCCCCTGTCTCATCTCAGTTTTTCATCATTTGAATTTCATGCAGTTAAGGTAACCTCTTCAATTAACCTCCACATCCTGGTTATTTACCGTCCTCCTGGCTCTCTAGGAAACTTTCCAGATGAAATGGATATGCTTCTTAGTATTTTTCCTTCTATTAACACTCTTCTCACTGATTTCAACCTTCCATCGGACAAACTACAATCCTCTTTCCTTCTCCCTCTCCTTAACTCCTTCTCTTTAACTCTAAACAGTTGCCCTCCCACACACAAGGCAGGGAATTTTCTCGACCTCGTTTTTTGCCGCCCTTCCCCAGTCACAGATATCACTACTATTCCTCTTCATAAATCTGATCATTACCTGGTATCCTTTACCATAACCCTTTCTATTCTATGTAAACCTAAACACCACAATGTCTCTCTTACCCGCAGAAACCTTCACTCTGTCTTCCCTTCTTCTGTGTCTCCCTGCATCCTATCATCCATCCCAGACCCAGACTCTACCACTAGAGACTGCGACTGAAACTTTCCTCTCATCTCTTTCCTTATCCATAGATCTCCTTTGCCCGCTGTCATCTAAACCAAGAAAGACGTCTTGTCCTGCTCCTTGGCTATCTGATGTACTGCGCAACAACAGGAGAGAATTAAGAACTGCAGAGAGAAGATGGAAAAAAGCGCAACTTGATGCAGATCTCATGTCTTACCAGACTCTTCTTTCCAAATTCTCATGTGACGTGACTTCTTTAGAGAAAAGCTAAAGGGCCTCTGCACATGATCCTGGCAAACTCCACAACATCTTCTCCTCACTACTCAACCCACCAATTCCTCCTGCCCCTTCCTTTCTGACTGCTGATAATTTTGGCACATTCTACAATGAGAAGATTGCAGCAATCCGCCAGTCCTTCGCTCCCAACCAAACTCCTACGGCAGAACCTCAGGACCTTCCCTTCCCTCCCTTAGCAGAATTCTCCATCCTGTCATCTGATGAGATTCAGCAGATCTTCTCGTCATCCAACCCAACCACCTGTTCATTAGACCCAATCCCTTCCACAATGCTCTAGGCCATCTCATGAGACCTCCTTCCCTTCACCACAACCATCATCAACCATTCCATATCATTTGGTCATGTTCCTGCTGCTTTTAAGAAGGCAAGGGTTATTCCCATCCTCAAGAAACTCTGCCTGGACCCATCAGAAGTTAACAACTATCGCCCGGTATCACTTCTCTCTTTTATTTCCAAAATTCTTGAAAGAACTGTTTATAACCAAATGTCTCTTTATTTTTCACATAACAACCTTAATGATCCCAACCAATCTGGATTCAAAGTGGCACATTCTACAGAGACTGCCCTTCTGTCAGTCACTGAGAAGCTCCATGCTGCTAGATCTGCTAAACTGTCATCTGTCCTCAACCTCCTGGATCTGTCAGCTGCATTTAACACGGTGCACAACAAGCTTCTATTATCTATTCTTACAAGCCTTGGAATTTGTGGAACAGTGTGGCAATGGTTTGCTTCTTACCTAAAAGATAGGTCATATGAGATAACATGGAGGGGATCTACATCTGCCCCACGTGGACTCTCTACTCTCTACTGGTGTCACGCAGGGCTCAGTACTTGGTCCTCTTCTGTTTGACCTCTATACCCGGTCTCTTAGTAAGGTCATATCATCGCATGGATTTTCATACCATTGTTATGCAGATAACACCCAACTTACTTTCTCCTTTCCTCCCTCTGACACTCAGGTTTCCACCCAGATCTCAGCATGTCTGGCAGACATCTCATCCTGGATGGCTGCTCATCAGCTAAAGCTCAATCTCAGTAAAACCGAACTGTTGTTTATCCCTTGTGACTCATCCTCATGTCAAGACCTCGTGATATCCCTGGACAACAACCAAATCACTTCTTCAGCCACCGCCCGCAACTGATCCAGAATGCAGAAGCACATCTTGTTTTTAACCTTCCCAAGTTCTCCCACACCACACCACTTCTCTGCTCCCTGCACTGGCTTCCTGTAGCTGCCACAAATTCAAAACGCTGATGCTTGCCTTCAAAGCTAAAAATGGCCCAGCACCCACTTACCTTTAAATAACACCACGCACTGCACCACGTTCCCTACGATCCTCCAGCACTGCTCGTCTTATCCCACCCTCTCTCAGGGATCGAGGGTGGCATTCATTCAGCCTTTTTTCTGTTCTGACACCTAGGTGGTGGAACGAACTTCCTCTAGGTGTCTATCTTTGACAATCTTTAAACGACGACTCAAGACGCATCTGTTTCCCCAGTACTTGGACTACACCCTAAAAAAAAAAAACTCTTCCCAGTTGTGTTGGACTAATGGCACTTACTTATTAACCTAGTTAACCCAGTGTAAGTATGTATTCAATGATGTAAACTTTAAAGCACTTTTTGTAAGTTGTCTGGATAAGAGTGTCTGCCAAATGCCGAAATGTAAATGTAAATAACCTTTTCAGGAGTAGATAGAATTAGGGCAACACAGAAAGAGAAACTATGGACAAAGCATCCCACAGATGTAGGATCAGTTAAGTCTGAATGACAAGCTTTGATAACATGAAGACCAGACACAAGATCACCATGTCAAAAACAGTAACCACTCAAGCTATACGGGGTATTTACCCTACATCCATCCATCCATCTTGGAGGCTCTGTTATCCAACTAGGGACTGTGGAGGCCAATAGTGACCATTGGAGGCCAATGTTGACAATTGCATTTATCCCAGTTTGTACGACTGTGATAGGACGTTCGGTCAACATTAACACACATTTATACACTATGAGCAATTTGTGAACACCAATTAGCCTAATCTATGTAGCGAATAACAGGGCTCCCATAGAGAGAACAGTCAATGGATCACATTCCTAAACACCCTCTTCCAGCATGCATGGCACCATCCTGATAACCTTATCTGGTTTGCTATCTTAAGGGGGACGTCTGTAAAACTAAGAAACTCCACAAGGCCAGATGCTTTGAAGTAGACCCCAAAACTGAGGGTGTAAATCGGCGATCCGGTAAACAAAGAAGACAGTTTTACAGCTCCACCCCAAGCTGGGGAGGAAGAGGCCTCATCACACCTGGACAGTCTCTTGACCTCTGGAAGACATGCCTTTCCATGAACAAAGGCATACGGCATGGACACCATTTTAAACATCTTTAAAGTGTGCCAGTAGGGCAAAACGTATTTACATACAGTATATTTACTCAGTTCCTTTTATTCCTGTGTATATGTTTGATTAATCTGCATAACTTTAAAGGTGTAATCAGCATTTACAAACCTTTTTATTAGATAAAGGAAGGAATGAGTGGGTAAGATATGTAAGGTTTGGTGTCAATCTCAAGCTGGCTTTATTTCAAGAATGTTGGTAAACATGGGTAATTGGTAGCATAAACAGAGCTCATGCAAAATTACTTTTTATAAAGTATTAAAAACTCCAACCGGATGGGTCACACGTGACAGCCGAAACACCTGGCTAATTTATGCACGGAAGGAGGAACCACGTGAGGCGTGGCTAAGCCCTGCAATCACATCCGATTGGATGAATCACCTGTGGGACGGACTGACCCCCAAGGGACAAAAACCCTCAGGAAGTCCACAGTAAAAGAAGAGGAGAAGTTATCATCACAACTGCAACCTACAACATCTTCCAAGCAGCTCGGGCTTCGCCCTTGCGGGCGCTGCGCTACCGCTGCAGGCGTCATCCGCTCTTTAAGAACTCTCAACGAGACTTCATGCCAGAACTCCAAAGTCCAGCAACGAAGGAAACCTCAGGAGAAGTTTCAGAGCGCAGCCATCGGTAACCAGGCAACCAACGCCTCACCGAAGGGCTTTTCCGACTGACGTCATCTCTACAACAGCGCACCAACCAATCAGCAACGACGTGATTCCCTTCGCTGGAGGCGAACGCACGGATGAGAACGAAACATAACGCAAGTAAACAAACAAAGCTGCATACCTTGCTGAAGTTGGTGCTCGTTTCATAACTAAACCGTAAGATTGAACCCAAGACTCTGCTCTTGTGACTTTCGTTGATCTAGTAACCAGTACTAGAATAACTTCATTCATTTTCACTTGCCAAATTGTTTGTGTGTATGTGTGTGTGTGTGTGCGCGTGCGTTCAAGTAGTGTAGTTTCATGTATCGTAGATTAGTCAAATAAATTCTCGTTTCTTTATAAAGTACTGTTGTCTTGGTCATGTATTTTAAAGTCTAAACATTTGCCCAGATCGTGGTACCTTGCTCATAAATTGCTTAATACTAGATTTTGTGTTATAGCTGTTGGCCATGTGATAACCAGAACTAGTAAGATACACTATATTGTGCTAAACGCTGGACGGGTAGTCAATATAGTGTACGTTATAAATTTTGATTCAATTAATCAAATTAAACCGAATCGTTAAAAATTCGATACAACTCTGACCCAGAGCTAAAAATTACTTATTAATGATGACGGATGCGTTGGCATTGTGTTCACATTAAAATGTCTATATTTATTGGTGGACAATGCAACCGTCATTCGTTGTCTTGATTATGTAAACCCTACGTATTAATGATGAAGAATGCCGGAAACTATTCATGGTCATTATTATGTTAAAACTCTACCTATATATTATGGTGGAGAATGCCGGCAGCTATTTATTGTCATTATAACGTTAAAACGCTACATATATTATGGTGGAGAATGCGGGCAGCTTTTCATTGTCATTATAACGTTAAAACGCTACATATATTATGGTGGAGAATGCCGGCAGCTTTTCATTGTCATTATAACGTTAAAACGCTATATATTATAATGGTGGAGAATAAAAGCGGGCATTGTTTGGCTTAAAAATACATAAAACCAAGACTGTTCACTGTATCTCTTCTATTGTCCAGAAATAGATTAGAGGCGGAGAAACAGATTTTTGCGATATTGTATACGTACTTGTCTCGCGGCACACAACTGTGTGAATAAATGAAATGCAACACGAACTTACTTTCGTGATTGGATGGTTCAAAACCACCTTTAGTATTGTACTTTAACAGCCACTATTTGTCCGACATTTAGTCATGGTTAATGGTTAAAGTAAACTTGTAAAGACGAAGAAATCTCTTTACATTTTAATATTATAAAGATCGCCTGTTGGAACGAAGAAATCTTCCTTCACCGCGATAAAGATTGATTGGAGCGATGTTCCTCCTATCATCTTTTAAAGGCCTTCATAGCGAGCGCGAGATGCTTGTTCCATTTTCAAGCTCAGCTATATGTTAAAGTAAACTGCAGCTTATAATATTAAACTTGTACTGTAAAGACGAAGAAATCTCTTTACATTTTAATATTATCAAAATCGCCTGTTGGAACGAAGAAATCTTCCTTCACCGCAATAGAGATTGATTGGAGCGATTTTCCTCCTATCATCTTTTAAAGGCCTTCATAGCGAGCGCGAGATGCTTGTTCCATTTTCAAGCTCAGCTATATGTTAAAGTAAACTGCAGCTTATAATATTAAACTTGTACTGTAAAGACGAAGAAATCTCTTTACATTTTAATATTATCAAAATCGCCTGTTGGAACGAAGAAATCTTCCTTCACCGCGATAAAGATTTATTTGAGCGATGTTCCTCTTATCATCTTTTAAAGGCCTTATATTATCATAAAAACAGCGAAGAAACCCTGTTTTTAATTGTAAGTGTGTAGGCAGCGAAGAAACCCTGCCACGCATCTTTGTGCAGCTAATTTGCACAAACCCTAAAGTCAAATTAGTGTGTAACAAACAGCGAAGAAACCCTGTTTGTAGTTCTAAGTGTGTAGACAGCGAAGGAACCCTGCCACACACACCTTTGTGCAGCTAATTTGTCTCAATGGTGAATCTGCCTGTGCGATGTTCCACTTGCAAATTCACTCAAGTAAAATGTGCAGTTAAAAGCCACGTTTGTTTTTTGTGTTTAATGTCGGTATGTTTGTCTGACAAAGGGCTGAGATCCGCCGAGATCTCAGCAACATTGTTGTCTTAAATGTAGTACCAACTAATTTGTGTGCCCTACTTTAACGAGTGGAGTTGACGTCGTTCAGCTATAAAGAGCTAACTAGTGTTGTTCGGGTTGTTCATTGTTAAATGCGCTGCCATTGTCACTGATCACCCATAACTGTTGAACTAGCATGCTCGTTTAAGTGTACGTAACCATAGCGACGTAACCATAGCGACGACTGTGACCCGGAAACTCTAAACGACCTCTTCCGGGATAACCTTTAAGTGCGCAAGCACAGTCCGCTCGCGCTATTTAATACCAGTTGTAAACGAAGTCTAGCATGAGCTACGTCAGTTAGCAAACCTAGCGCGTTTACATTGTAGCCTGTGTGCATGTAGCATCTGTGCTAGTAGCATTTAAGGCTAGCGGTTAGCACTGTTCGAAAGTTGTTAGTGACCTAACCTCATTACACCCAACTTTAATTCACACCAGTGGGTCTTTTTCCTTTTTCTCTTCTGACCCCCTCCTGAGTTCTTACCTATACTCAAAGGATTAAGCAAAATTACTTTCATTGATTTTGATGACATCATGAAATGTTGATCATTGTCTAATTGTTTTAATCTAAAACTTTAATTCAATTTCATAAATTATTACAGATTCGGTGTTCATCGTACACTGTAACTGTAACTACTTATATGATTTTGATGATAAACATCTTTTAAAATTGATCATCGACTATCATTATTAGTTTGAAATTTGTTTTAAATTAAGTAATAAATTAGAAGTTGTGTCTCTAATTTAATGATAGACGATCAATGGAGTTAATAACAAATTGCTCCTACCAATTTTAGTGCTAATCAAGGCTCAATAATTAGCTTTAATTCATAATTTAAAATTCAAATTTAAGAGTTTTTGCATTATCCACCAGGGCTTTTGTCACCCAGTTTTAACTAACTTGGTCAACCCTGTTAAGTGTCCTCACATTAGTAGGAAACCCCACACTTTCTTTTTCTCTTTTCCTCAGTTTTTCTTCTGGTTTGACTACTGCTGCTATTTTAGGATCGTACCTGTGAAAGTCACAAAAGCAGAGAACGGTAGAAACGTTACATATTGTTAAAGCGTAAATTCTTAAGTTCAAAGGCGCCCGACTCTCACCGTACCTTCCCTTTTCGTGCTGGGATCCTACCTAGCCAAGGTTAAAGCAGGTCAACTAGGAAACCGTCCATAAAATTTTGAAGACGCGTTTAAAAGTGTTTCAATCTGTGTATGGTTGCCAACCCTAATGCTGAGTTAACTAATACTGTCATTGTTACCGTTTCTTTCGCCTAGAGGAAATCTTAAATAACAATCACATACTGAGAAATCCCCATCTCGAAACCCCTTCTCTTAGGAGCACCCTTCCAAATCAAACTTAATAAAAACAAAAGGGGGGAGGGAAAAACAAAATTTGGTATTGAACTTATTCTGCCACAGAAATGCGGTTTCTGTTTGTTTTTCCTCAGCTTATCATTAGCTCTAACCTTTCCTTACACAAAAAAAAGGAACCTCCTCTTACAGTATAGGAAAATTGAAAATTACCCTTACTACTCTATCCCTTTCTCTGTTATTGTTCTTGTTCTTTGCACCTGTTCTCTAGCTGTGCTAACTGTGTGTTCACTAGCTCTTCCCACAGAAACTCCCAGTTAGTAGCACGCCCACCAGAGGACCACAGTCACAGAGAACCACACTCGGCAGTAGCCCACACTTACACATCTGTTTGCTGTGTCTGTTGTTTTTTTTTCTCTCTTGTTTTTCTGTTTTGTTTCTTTCTCTCACATCTGTGTCAGTCGTGGTTCTAGAACCCCAGCAAAACATGTCTCGCACCACAGACCTGTCAGTCGCTGAAAAGATCTGAAGACATGGCCAAGTGTTGCAACCGACAGCTTCCTACCTAAGGCTGCCAAAACACTGAAGTACCAGACGCCAGACCAGCTAGACCACAACTTAACGAGCCGTATGAGACAAGACCCGAGTCAGTGCTACAGTCCCAATGAACTGTCCAACATCACCGGCTCCTTAGTTCTCACACTCATCGTCGCCCTCAAGCTGAGCAACAGGCACGCCGCCTATCTACAGCAGGAGCTGGCGTGTGCAACAACGCATCAAGCAACTGAACCTGGAAGCTCAGGAGCGACGGAAAGGGGGTGACGAGGTAGAGCAGGACAAAGTGGAAATCACTGTGCTGCAAGAAATTCTGGCAACTACTACACGTGAAAGTGAGCAAGGCAAGGCAAACTACGCTGATCTCCCCGACAGGCTGCAGTATGCAAAAGAACTACTAGGAAAGGCCACGTCTGACCCCAGGGAGAAAAATGGCAGAATTAAAGCCCTCAAAACTCACCTGGACAAGCAAGGAATGAGATCAGCTACCTCATGCGACAGCTGGACCATAGCAAAGAAGAGTCCTACAGCGTCACTGAGGAACCCAAGCCCGCCTGTGAATGGTGTGACCATCCGTCAAGGTAACTACGTGCACGCATCTTACCCCTGTTGAGCAGGACCAGGTCCCCTGTTCTTGGACCGATACGTAGTGGAAGAAGCGACGGGCGGGGCGACGCATCCCCCAGCCCCCTTCAAAGAACCCTACCTCATGGCAGAACACAAAGAAACTAGTCAAAAGTCTAAGCTAATCCAGCTCAAGCCCAAGCCACAAATGAGCTGAAGACATCACCAATGTCAAGACGTTTAAGAACTGATGAGAAGGATGATTAAAGAGTTGTTCCAAACTGAAAAGGGGGGAAGAACAGACCACTGACACAGATCAACTGTCACAGATCAACTGTCGTATACCTTTCACCACAGTAACATACTTTGGTCCTTCTAGGAAGGTACATACAGATATTTTATTCACTTTTGTAAACAAACACCTAATCACCCTCCTCTGTCTGCACTGCTAGGCCCAACCTCTGGTAGAGAGGAGTTGCTCCACACATGCGAACCTAGTTTAGTTTCCTCAACCTATTTGTGTCCTTGTGGCCCTTTCTCTTTGTGTTTGTCTATTTTTTTTTTCCCCTGCGTTTTCTCTTTCTTTGATCAGGGAATTATCTTAACCAAGCTTGAGTACAGCTCCCAAAAATTAGGTTGACTCTTTCCACCCAAAGTGAAAGTAAATCGTTGTCTGCCAATCGAAACAACCCGATTTGGGATAAAGCCTAGCCAAAAGCACCCCATGTCGTTTTAAGTGTTCGTAACCAGACCATACGAGGTAACTAGGTTATGCACCATGATTCAGTTGGTTATGGAGGTGTTGTTTGTGTCTTGTGTGTGCCTGTTCTCTCTCTCTATGTTTCTACTTCCAGTGCCCGCTGATGTTCACGAATGGAACTTCACCGAGCAAAAAGGGGGATATGTAGCGAATAACAGGGCTCCCATAGAGAGAACAGTCAATGGATCACATTCCTAAACACCCTCTTCCAGCATGCATGGCACCATCCTGATAACCTTATCTGGTTTGCTATCTTAAGGGGGACGTCTGTAAAACTAAGAAACTCCACAAGGCCAGATGCTTTGAAGTAGACCCCAAAACTGAGGGTGTAAATCGGCGATCCGGTAAACAAAGAAGACAGTTTTACAGCTCCACCCCAAGCTGGGGAGGAAGAGGCCTCATCACACCTGGACAGTCTCTTGACCTCTGGAAGACATGCCTTTCCATGAACAAAGGCATACGGCATGGACACCATTTTAACGTAAAACGTATTTACATATATTTACTCAGTTCTTTTTATTCCTGTGTATATGTTTGATTAATCTGCATAACTTTAAAGGTGTAATCAGCATTTACAAACCTTTTTATTAGATAAAGGAAGGAATGAGTGGGTAAGATATGTAAGGTTTGGTGTCAATCTCAAGCTGGCTTTATTTCAAGAATGTTGGTAAACATGGGTAATTGGTAGCATAAACAGAGCTCATGCAAAATTACTTTTTATAAAGTATTAAAAACTCCAACCGGATGGGTCACACGTGACAGCCGAAACACCTGGCTAATTTATGCACGGAAGGAGGAACCACGTGAGGCGTGGCTAAGCCCTGCAATCACATCCGATTGGATGAATCACCTGTGGGACGGACTGACCCCCAAGGGACAAAAACCCTCAGGAAGTCCACAGTAAAAGAAGAGGAGAAGTTATCATCACAACTGCAACCTACAACATCTTCCAAGCAGCTCGGGCTTCGCCCTTGCGGGCGCTGCGCTACCGCTGCAGGCGTCATCCGCTCTTTAAGAACTCTCAACGAGACTTCATGCCAGAACTCCAAAGTCCAGCAACGAAGGAAACCTCAGGAAAAGTTTCAGAGCGCAGCCATCGGTAACCAGGCAACCAACGCCTCACCGAAGGGCTTTTCCGACTGACGTCATCTCTACAACAGCGCACCAACCAATCAGCAACGACGTGATTCCCTTCGCTGGAGGCGAACGCACGGATGAGAACGAAACATAACGCAAGTAAACAAACAAAGCTGCATACCTTGCTGAAGTTGGTGCTCGTTTCATAACTAAACCGTAAGATTGAACCCAAGACTCTGCTCTTGTGACTTTCGTTGATCTAGTAACCAGTACTAGAATAACTTCATTCATTTTCACTTGCCAAATTGTTTGTGTGTATGTGTGTGTGTGTGTGCGCGTGCGTTCAAGTAGTGTAGTTTCATGTATCGTAGATTAGTCAAATAAATTCTCGTTTCTTTATAAAGTACTGTTGTCTTGGTCATGTATTTTAAAGTCTAAACATTTGCCCAGATCGTGGTACCTTGCTCATAAATTGCTTAATACTAGATTTTGTGTTATAGCTGTTGGCCATGTGATAACCAGAACTAGTAAGATACACTATATTGTGCTAAACGCTGGACGGGTAGTCAATATAGTGTACGTTATAAATTTTGATTCAATTAATCAAATTAAACCGAATCGTTAAAGATTCGATACAACTCTGACCCAGAGCTAAAAATTACTTATTAATGATGACGGATGCGTTGGCATTGTGTTCACATTAAAATGTCTATATTTATTGGTGGACAATGCAACCGTCATTCGTTGTCTTGATTATGTAAACCCTACGTATTAATGATGAAGAATGCTGGAAACTATTCATGGTCATTATTATGTTAAAACTCTACCTATATATTATGGTGGAGAATGCCGGCAGCTATTTATTGTCATTATAACGTTAAAACGCTACATATATTATGGTGGAGAATGCGGGCAGCTTTTCATTGTCATTATAACGTTAAAACGCTACATATATTATGGTGGAGAATGCCGGCAGCTTTTCATTGTCATTATAACGTTAAAACGCTATATCTACATGTCATTGGACTGTGGGAGGAAACTGGAGAACCCAGAGGAAACCCACCAAGGGAGAATATGCAAAGCATGCACACAGGCCCGATGCAGGAATCAAACCCAGGACCTGGAGGTGCAAGGCAACAGGGTTAAAAGTGATTTATATGAGGCAGTGCAGGTCCAGAGACTCGCGTGTGGCATACGAGCTGTAAACCATACGTCACAACATGTTCCTTGAGTACAAATACATGTTGGGATATATGGTTTACACCTCGTACGCCATGCACGAACCTACTCTCTGTAAGCTGATTTATCATGCTTGCTGATGAGGCCCACAATGGTCATGTTATTGGCAAACTTGATGTTTTAATAAAAATAAAATATAATTAATTTGCTCAAGTTCAAACTGAGCATCAGGTATTCACTAATTAAGTTTTGGGATGCAATATTGATACCATGTTAATCTGTACATACAATACTGCACATGTATAAGCATATGGCGCGAGTCTCTGCACCTGCACTGCCTCATGTAAACATCAATATACTTATGAAACATCAATACATGTTGTCACATAGGGTTTACAGCTCATAGGCCATGCGCGAGTCTCTGGACCTGCACTGCTTCATGTAAACATCAATATACTCAAAGAACATCAATATACCTACACACACTTACCTCAGGGGTATCATGAGAGTCCATCAATATTTAATCAGGTTTTAATTTAAGAGCAAGCTTCTGTAAATTTTGAAAGTCAGATAATTTAATATTATGATGCTCCTTAGAATTGCATTAAAACCCACGGTGGTGTAAAGCTGATAAAAAAGTCAGCAAATACAAGCTGCGATTCTATAAATGTAATAAGGAATATTTAGGCAGAGTATAAGGAGGAACATACAGATACATATTTCCAAAACAAATAGAAACAATGCAAAAAAACTCCAAACCCACAAAATTTAAAGGAAATCTTTTCTTGTGACTTTGCATTTAACACAGCACCTTTGAGAGAATTAGATGAGATAGATGGAAAAGGAAAAAACAGTGCATTACTGACATGGACTCCAGAAGCATTAAATACTTTTGGACACTTAAAAAGAGAACTCTATACAGCACCAGAACTAGCTAGTCCAGAATATAACAAGCCATTCCATCTGTACGTTTCAGAGCATATGGTTTGGCCACATGGGGTACTGACTAAACAGCAAGGTCCCAGCAAACAATAATTTGCTTACTATAGTATAATATTGAGAAAGGCATGCCTTCCTGTTATTCTATTTGCTTATCACTCCATCAATTACTATGGGTCCTCCTGTCACACTGTACACTATCCTTGCATTGCATGCACTCCTGATTAGTCAACAGAAAGAAGGCAGACAGAAAAAGGAGCAGATTAATAACCTGAGGATAAATAACTGAGAGCTTTGGGTCAAAGCATTTCATGTCCCTGATGTCCCCATGTTGCAGAGCTGAGATAGATGTCACTGGCACCACCTCCCTAGCCAATGCCATGCATCTCAAAGGATGCTTCTTGTTTTAAATTGTAATTGTACATTTATATTTATGGCATTTGGGTTTATCCTGGTTATTGAGCTGTTGACCAAGGAATTTGATGTTCTTTATGATCTCTATGGACGATTCATTGATGGTCAATTGGAAGTGGACCTTCGGTGCTCTCCTGAACGCAAAAACCATCTCTTTAGGCAAACGTTTTGCCAATAAAATGACCAAAGAAATTGATTTGCTGAAGTTCAAGAAGATTTGCCAAAATGACCAAAGAATTGATTTGCTGAAGTTCAAACTGAGCATCAGGTACTCACTAATTAAGTTTTTGGTATGCAATATTGATACCATGTTAATCTGTACATACAATACTGCACATGTATAAACACCATAAGAACACTCAGCTATCATACTGCTTAGAAAGGGAACATTGTACATTGATACCAAGTACAATAAAGTAAAAAAAAAAAAAAGACACTGGACAAAACAGTAAACACTCCTATATGCATGAACTAAAAGGTTGCTTAGCATGCAAGAAGCCACTATATATCAATGAAACAACCAACCAGGGAGGATCTCATGCTTCCTTTTAACCTTCCTAGTAAAGCAGTCAGAGAAACGCACTACCCGTCCTCTTATGGATGCTTGTGTTTTTTGTGTTTTTTGCCATTTGAGAATGAAGGTTTCCTCATACTGAATTATTGTCCTCTTACTTTGCAGCACCACACACATATGTTGTGTATTGAGGAAGATGGTAAAGACAGCCTGTGGCTGGTGACATAAGAAGAGGACATGCTTACACTGGGCTACCTGGTTAGGATACATACATTGAACTTTTCCACATTTTGTCATGTTACTGTTATGTTCTCACTATCACAACATTTAAAATACACTCTTTAATGCACTACGATAACCAAGCACAGCCACAACAGGGATACTTAACTTCTTCACTTCACGTTTTATTTTTAAGGAACACAACTACTAATAATTAATAACATGGTGGTGCCACCTACAGGCACTGGGGGGAATGGCAATATCACATACATGACATCTCCTATCCTCTTAATGAGAAACAACTCCAAAACATTTTCAAAACCACAACTATATATAATGCTTTTAATTATTCTACTCTAAAGGTAGAAGGTAGACTGCCTCTTGCCTCGAGCCAGTTCAGGGATTATTCTGCCCCATATTAGAAAAGGCTCACTAACATAACTAATTATAGTTTAATCCAGCAGTTTCCCTCATAACGTCTGACCTGTGTTGATGTAATGTCATGCTTGCCATGCTTTGTCTGACACTCTTCTGATGTGTCACTGTTAACATCTTGTTTCCTTGTTGGTGGTGCAGAAGAAGTGTCATCTACAGAGGTCTGCACAGGAACAGACATTCTTGTTATCAGTTAATTCTATAGAATTTCAGTTGTTTGTTTTGGAATGGACAAAAGTTAATCAGCATGATGCCTCCTTTCCTCAGAAGTACCTACAGTACATCCACAGTATAAGATACTGGACCACTTTGAGCCGTCACCACTCCTGATGTCCATCTCTTCCCCAAACCCCCGTAATCACGAGCCAGCACTGCATCGCCTACTCCGAAATGTCCTGGCTTCAAGCGACCAGACCGGTGGAGAACATGAGAGGCCTGGGAGAGTCGCATGGCAGTTGTCACACTGGGTTTTAAGGCATCAAGACGTGTGCGCAACTGGCGCCCCAAAAACAACAAGGAATTTGTCGTCGGATGTGTCGCATGTCGTCGCCAAATATGTTATGTTTTCACTATCACAACATTTAAAATACACTTGCATTCTACGATAAACAAGCATTGCCACAACGAGGATACTTAACTTCTTCACTTGTTTTATTTTTGAAGAACACAACTACTAATAATTAATAACATGGTTGTGCCACCTACAGGCACTGGGGGGGAATAGCAGTATCACGTACATGACAGTTACAACCACAAACGTAAATGAATTTCATTGGAATTTAATGTGATAGACCAACACAAAGTGGCACGTAATTGGGAAGTAAAAGTAAAATGACAAATGGTTTTCAATTAAAGGGGAAGGACCATCAGCAGCAGGATGAAGACGACATGAGAGCAGAAAGTACAGCATCACGAGACGAGAAGTACGGCATCATGGCTGCTGCTTTAAATGCTGGTGTGTTAATTCTTTCACAGACTAAAGAGCAGCCAATTAATACTGTGTGTGTCGAGCTTTGTGTTAAACACTGCCTGTGTTTATTCCATCATAAACACACATGGTAAGACATTCATATGTTTAATTGTTTTATCTACAGATTTGGTTATATGTGGAGATTGAAAGGGTCACATGTGGTTTAAAAAGACGCTGACCCTGAAGCTGTGGACTCCAAGGAGAAGTGTGAGTCTAATTATTGACCATAAACTTTTTATATTTTAGTTTGTCTTTAAAGTTTTTATCCAACAAATAGCATCATTTAGTTTTACTTAACTGATTATCTGCTACTGTGACTTCAAGAGCGCTTCACTTTGCACAGCAATGTCACTCATTATATTGAGGAGCTTTTACATCACATTGACATCACTGTAGATGTGATGTAAAAGCTCCTCAATATAATGAGTGACAGGATCATCTCTGCTTCGTACAACAAAACCATCAAAATGTGGGACAGGAAGACTATCAGACAGGTGTGTGTATGTGTGTGTTGTAGTATAGTAATGTACAGTAAAACCTCAGATTACGAGTATTCTGCAAGACGAGCAAAGATTTATTTATTTTTTACTTGAAAAACAAGCATTGTATTTATACCACCGAGTATCATGTATCACGCATGCACTTCTTGTTTTGATGCCAAGCATCGTGTGATTACAACTAAGCCAATGGTTTTTCTCTCTCTTGCACTGCCGAATGGTGAGTAATCGTCTCCCCTGCTGGATCTTAGTGCTCGTCTCTTACTGGTATAATCAACATAACACTGTGACCACGTGTATGTGTAAAACGGACCACTTGGTGGCCGCGTTACAGGACGCACTCGATGACAGCTCAGATGATGACGTCAGTGTGTTTACGAAACCAGTTGTGGGATTCATTGGGAAACTAGCGGAGGATACCGTGCGGAAAACGACTATCAGAACGTTTTCCAACCAGAGGCTGTGGGTGGATAAAACCATTTGCGACGCTCTGAGATCTCTCAACGCTGCCTACAATGTGGGACTTGCTTTGGGGGACATGGAACTGTACAAGGCTGCGTCATACAATGTCTGGAAGGCGGCGAAAGAGGCAAAGCAGCGCTACGGAAGGAAACTAGAGTCACAACTCCAACAGAGTGACTCTAGGAGCCTGTGGCAGGGACTGAGAACAATAACAGAATACAAAGCACCAACATCTGGTATGACGAACGCGGAGGTGACTCTGGAAGACGAGCTGAACACTTTCTACGCTCACATCAAGGCTTCAGCTAAAGACGCTAGCAATGCTAATGCTAGCGGTGGTAATGGCTACAGACAGGAAGACACTTCCAGCACCGGAAACGTGTTCATCATCACCGAGCATGACGTGAGGAGAGCCTTCAAGAGAGTGAACAACAGGAAAGCAGCAGGACCAGACGTCATCTTAGGCCGTATCCTCAGAGCCAGCGCAGACCAGCTAGCACCTGTGTTCACATCAGATATTTAACATCTCTCTATCTCAGTCTGTAATACCCACATGCTTCAAAGAGTCTGTCCCGAAGAAACCTCATCCTGCTTCTCTCAATGACTATTGCCCAGTAGGCCTCAACTCAGTAGTGATGAAGTGCTTTGAGCGCCTGGTCAAGGACTTCATCATTTTATCTCTACCAGACACACTTGACCACTACAGTTGGCTTACCATCAACTGATGATGCTACCCCTTATCTCCTCCACACATCACTTACTCACTTAGACACTAGAAGGGGGAATTATGTTACAATGCTTTTCATCATACTCTTTGTACAAGTATGACTGTGTGGCCACTACCAGCTCCACCACCATTATTAAGTTTGCTGATGACACCGTCGTGGTGGGCCTGATCCATGACAACATTGAGTCGGCCTACCTGAAGGAGATTGGGAATCTGGAGAACTGGTGCTAGAGGAACAACCGCCTTCTAAATGTCAGTAAGACATAGGAGTTGATAGTGGACTTCACAACTAAGCAGGAAAGGAACTACCAGGCCCCCATCATCAACGAGAGCCCAGTGAAGAGAGTGGAGAGCTTCAAATACCTCAGAATAATTTAGTTCACATCACACAGGACCTGTCATGGTCCTGTCACATCAACACCATAGTGAAAAAGGCCCGACAGCGTTTCTACCACCTCAGATGCTTGAGAGACTTCAGACTGCCCTCCAAGGTGCTCAGGAACTTTTACTCCTGCACCATAGAAAGCATTCTGATGGGAAACATCTCAACCTGACTTGGGAACAGCACCATGCAGGACAGATGAGCTCTACAAAGGGTGGTGCGATCAGCTGAGCGCATTATCCGCACCGAGCTCCCTGACCTGCACTCAATCTACAGCAGGCGGTGCTGGACCATGGTCAGGAAGATTGTAAAGGACCTCAGGCTCCCCAACAATGGACTGTTCTCTCTGTTGAGGTCAGGAAAGCGATTCCGCTCCCTGAGGACCAACACAGAGAGACTGAGGAGAAGCTTCTTCCTGCAGGCAATACGGTCTCTTAATCAGTACACCACACAGTACTGATCCATTTTGCACATCCACACACATGGTTTTGCACTCACTGTGGACATTCTGAACATTCACTTACACTAGTGGCCACTGCACAACTACACATTCGTGGACATTAGTTAAATTACCCAATTACAAGTCACTTTAAATACGTCACTTTCAAGGATATTTGCACACCCCCTGGATGTTCTGTTACCCGGATGCACAAGTCACTTTAAACACTTTAAATATGTGACATTTCCATTTATATTCAATTTATTTTCAACTTCATTCCCAAACAAAAAGTCCATAAATTCTATATCTCTGTATTGTACAGCTGTTTCTTATTTTCTATCTATATATATTTTTTCATATATGTTTCTTATATTGTATATTTTGTACTGTACTGTACAGTTATGTTATTTTATTTTAATTTGATATTATTCTTTCTTAGTTAAATGTACTTTTTTTTTCTATTCATAGTCTTTTATTTTAAAATCAGGGGCAGTTCTCTAAGCATTTTACTGTGTATGACTTTGTATGTGACAAATAATATTTAAATTTAAAAACATATTTTATTTTGTGTTCGGAAGCGCGTGTGTACAGCGCGTGTGTACAGCTCGTGTACTGTTTCTTATAACACACGTGTGTGCACGCGCGAGTAAAGCAAAAGAAATTCTCAATACAGAGGTGAAAAAATCCATCTTCTTCCTCAGCTCATCGCTATGTGCGTGTGTGTGCACGCACGTAATTTGACACTGTGCTGTTTCACAAATACTCTTTTGCCTTAATGTCTGTGTGTGTGTGTGTGTGTGTTTGTAAAGCGGAGGGGGGGTTTAGGGGGTGCTTTATACACACATAAAGACGCACACACTCTTCTCTACACAGAAATTCTGCTCTGTCGTGAGAGGTAAAGTGCGGTTTATTTGTTTTTTTGTTTTACTTTACAGCAGTGTGGGAGAGAGAGGTTGATTTATGACGGCTGTTTACAGAAGTGTAGTCCAGTGCGGGAGATGCATTGTAGGTCACGCGAATGCAAGATGTAAGCTTGGATATAGGCTGTTACGCTGTCACAAGCAACATAAAAATAAAGCGGAGAAGCTTTAATAATTTTAAAGAGAACAACAGCTCGGAGCCGGGAAATCCGTATGCGTGGAGTAATTGCAGAGGCGTGGAGATGCGCCGTAGTAGAGAAAACAAGAGCATGGGTCTGAGCCATAAAATCCGTCAGCGTGGCGCCAATGCCGAGACGTTAGGATAAGCCGTAGTCGAGTGAGCGCGAGCGTGGGTCCGAGCCATGAAATCCGTCAGCGTGGTGTCAGTGCTGAGTCGTGAGGCTGGGCCGTAGTTGGGAAACGAAACCTAAAGTTCAAAGCCATTAAATCCAAGAGTAGTAATAAATCCAGATATGAGACGAGAGGCAAAAACGAGAAACAAAGCGAGGTCAGTAACATGAAAAGAATCATAAATCACTTAGTGGACAATTTATTACACGTCGTAGCTGGGAAACGTGGAACGTGGGGTGGATCCGTTGCATGGACGAGGGGAGTAGAAGTCGGACTGCACACGGGTTGATTATCCTGGTTATAGTGAAGGGTCCGATGAACCGGGGGAGAGCTTGCGTGAAAGAGTCTTCAAGGGAATGTCCTTCATGGCGAGCATGGCTCGATCTCCTACACGGTATCTGGGGGCCTTGGTGCGATGGCGGTCTGCCTGTTTCTTATACAAGGAGCAGGTTTGTAGCAGAGTTCTTCTAGCGCATAGCCACGTTTGCTTGCAGCGGCGGACGAAGTGTTGGGCTGACGAATTTTCCTGCTCTAGTTCCTGGGCTTTTATTTAAGGTAAAGTAACTGTCTTTTTTCAGCAGAGCCTCTGTTTTACTGAATAATCCAAGATTTTTCTTGAATATGTAAGACCTATTGACACCTCTAGATGTACCCCCCCCCATACACACAGCAGACCAAATGTCATCAACATGTCCCTCCCCCAAACTCATGACTATATGAGTGACGCACGTGCACTGACATGATTTCCCACAATCCCGTAGCACGAAAGAGAGAAAAGCCATTGTGATCATGTGATACTTGGCAGACAAAGTGCATGCATGAACTTGCTTATTGAAGTTAAAATTTATTACTAATTTTTGCCTGTCTTACAAAGAGCTTGCAGACTAAGTTACTTACAATCCAAGGATACACTGTATTAAGGTTATGGTCAAGTATGTGCACTTCTTTTTAAATTTATTTTGTTGTCTTATTGACAATGCTTTATTCAGATTTTTGAAAAATCTACTAAATAAACACTTATTCAAAGTGTCTGATAGCTACAGTAAATTATTGTGTTAAAATTATGGAAATATTGTGACAACCGTAATATCCCGAAAGGCGGGAATTTGCAAAATTAACTTAATCCGAGTACGCCACCCTGGTGGGGCGCCAAGGGAATACTCCCAATAAAGACACACAAGTAAGCTCCATCTATCAAAGGCAAGAATAAAGATCAACTGAGACATGGGTAGCAATACAAAAGAGATGTTTTTATTTATTAAAAAACCACCAACAACAACAATTTGCACCCAAGAGACACAGAAGCAATAAACAAAAATTTATTAATTAAACACTCCTCAGGAGGGGGGAAGGGGAAATGAAACAGAGACTGACAGGACAAAGCAGGGCAGCTGCAGCTTAGAAAATTGTTCGAAACCCACCCAAATTCACATCAAATTAAATGCCATGCACTCACTACAAGTAGGGATTGTGTTGGTACACTTGCAATTGGTGAAGCACACACCCCAAACGCATGCAGCCAGCCTCCCCTGTCCTGCACCGTGCCTGACTCCTGATCAGAACAATAAGAAAAGAAAAAGAACACAACAACAACATGCACACACGCATCGAAATAGCACAAAATCTACACAATACACACGAAACAATAATCACATCAAACATAAGGAAAAAATATAAACAAACAATTTCACAGACTCAATAGTATATAGAGCACCAAGTCGTCTCCCAGTCCTATATACGACCGAGATCGGTGCCTAAACGCACCAAATTAACATAACAAAAAAGGACAACAACAACACAAACATTCGCGCCGTCACCACATAATACACAGAGCAGACATGCAAAACAATCGGCCACACAAAACAAGAATAAAAGCCAATCAAACACTTACCCTGCCACAATATTATAGCCCCCATAATGGTAAATTGTGCTTATAATTTGTGATTATGCTTGTGACTGTTGAATCTAATTATGTCAATGTAGGATCAGCAAATATGTTTGTCGATTTACGGTGGTGGCCAAAGGTATTGAGACACATGTTTACATAAAATTCTCAAACTATAATAAAAAAATAATTGTAATTTTATGCAGTGAAATGGCATTAAAACAATCAATATTTGGTATAAAGAGAAAGATCTATAGGTGACTTATGCAACTTACAGAATTGCAACTAAAGACACGCACTGTGGTACTGAGAGAAGACAAAATAATGAGATGAAAGACTGTGTGAAAGTGCTGAATGAAGCAAACAAAGAGTCCACAAAGACAGTACAAGTCAAGGCAAGGCCAGGGTACGAAGAGTCATTTCCAGAAAAGCTTTTCCAACTTTTAGTCCGAATTGTTCTGTTTCACTTGAAACTTTGTGCACTTCTTGGGCTCTTAATAAGAATAGTTTGTTTGTCTACTTATATAAAAATTATTATTATTATTATTATTATTATTACTTTTAATCTTTGTTACACAAATGATAGGAAACTTATTTTAAATGACAAATCTAATTACATCCATTTTATGTTATTATACAATATTTCATGATGTGGTATGATGTATTATACAGTATTATATTATGTATGACAATATTGCACATTGCACAATGTATATTTATTTGATACTATACTGTATCCGTATACTGTATAACACACACTTCTCTCACTAGGGTGAATTCACCTGCTCTTATATATTGTACATTACAGTAAAGGAGTGTCGGCGGTTTGTTTCTGTAATGTCCGGAAATGTGAAGTGAATCTGCATCGAGAAGCGCAACACTGTAACGCGTTAGTAAGTCTCTGATTATCCTGCGCTAGTGTTTCTTATCATTTCCACAAACTGTTAAATGATATGTGTTATGCGTGGCTCAGTTTATTTGTTTATTAGTGTTTGCCGAAAAGAATTCGATTTGAAGTGAAGCTGGAGTTATAAAGTCAGTGTGTAGGTTACTGGTTAGTTAGTTAGTGTCAGTATCTGAACCAACACTTCTTGTGTGCTGTCGAAACATATGACGTCATCAAGAAGAAAGTTAAAGGGGAGATGAAAGATGAAAACAGATCCATCCATAAAGCACAGAAATGAGTTTTTCATGAGTTTCATGTTTATTTGTCATGTGTGTAAAAGTCAGTGACAGTTTTATATAAAAATGCTTGTTGTTAAGCAAATAATAAAATAGATCAGAAGGGAGAGAGAGTTTGTTTACAAATACAATATGTATGTACAAAATGTGCAGATCTTATTCTAAATAAATATTTATAAATATTTGTTTTTACAGACATAAACACAAACATTGTAAATGTCAGAGATGTGTGTGTTCATATTTATACAAAAATTCATTTATATTTGAGTTCATTTGTTTGTAAAATGCTTGATTCATTAATATGATATTCATTGTCATAAAAAGGGTTGATGTTTCTTTAAGAAAATCCATACTTGAAGTAACAGGTCACTTGTTGTGCATGGAAACCATGGCATTATGGGTAGTACATATATGAAGGCAGAAACGCACATGCTCTACAGCCTGAAAAGAGAGACGTTTTATCTGCATGGTCTAAGGGCGCACACGGTAATTTATGTTTAACTCTGTTACATTGTGTGTTTATTTTGTGTTCATATCTATTTATGTAACAGTGTTTGAAAATTGTGTACATTGAATCAAGTTTTGGACACACGTGTACTTGTATGTCAGTGGACATTCAAATTGAGAGACTGTGAAAAGAGATGCATGTTTAAATATGCTTATGTTTGCCTTTTGTAGTTTTCACGGTGTCCGCTGAAGAGAGGGAGAGAGAGTCAGAGTTAAATAAACAGCAAAATGACATCAGTATGAAGCGTGGCTATCATTTTATTAGACCAGTGCAGCTACAGTGAAAACGTAACGCCATCACAGTCCACAGCTTGAGGTATTGAACGGCATCGCGTCGGAGAAGGCACGGCAAGATCGCGGGTGCATCACGTTGAAAAAGACGTCGGAGAAAGACGGAGACACGAGCAGACGCATCACGTCGGAGAAGAGGCCATTTTACAGCTAAGGTCAAAAGTACTGCATCGCAACCAGTAGAGGGCGACATTCTTCCGCGGAGATTACAGCCTTTCAGGTATCCTTTCCAAAAGCTTCAGAGAACAGTGTTTATTCCATCTTAGAGTTTGGAAGAGATCAACTCCGCAATCAACTGCAGGTTGGACTGTACCATCTTCACATCTACACCTTTTCTTAAAAAAAAAAAGAGAAGACTGTTTACTGCTTTAATTGGTTTACTATTACAACCTTTCGAATGTTTATGCTTTAGCAGTAATATTATTGTGAAATGTGCTAAGAGTACTTTTGATCTATGAGTAATTACTTTAAAGTGCTTTGGTAAGCGTTTACAATGTCATTCCATGGGGGAAAATCACAGTGTGGTGAATCAAAAGAGCAAACTGCGAATATTCAAGCAGAGTTGATTAGACTAACTGAATTATTAGAATCTCAAACTAATGACATAGAAAGGAAAAGATTAGAGTCCCTCATAGGTGATATGCACTCTAAGATACAGTCACTTAAAACAGTAATGATCGAATCTACTGCTGTTACTTCAGGAAGAGATGAACCCAGGAAGTCTTCACGAGAGAGAAAGTTAACTCCAAAAATGCAGGAGCTTAAACAGCAAGATGTTTCTCAAAAGGAGAACAAATTTATCAAGTTGTATGTGAGCTGGAAAGAACAAATTAAAGCTGCACGTGCCAAAATTAAGTGTGAGTGCTCTGACCAAGACTTAAGTGACCTGATGGATAGTGTAGAAGGAATGGAAACTCAAGTTAAAGATGTGTATGAGCTTATAAGATCTCAATCAGTTCCTTCTACTGAGATGCGAAGAAAAATGGATTCTTGTACAGCAGTAACATCAGATATAATGGGTTTAATGAAGGTGCGAATGAGTGAAGTGGGCCTAGACGAATTTGATGCTGATGCAGAAGATGCAAGAATTCGTATGGTGCTTGACAAAGAATATGCTCAGTCAGTGTACTCATCCACGGGCCCTAGGTCTATTCGTAGTCACCGTTCAAACAGCTCAGTAGACCAGCAAAGCATCACTGCAAAAAGAGCAGAGTGTGCCGCCCAGTTGGCTGCAAAGCAGGCAGAAATAGAGATGGAGGAGGCTATCGCAAATCAAAGGCTAGAACTTAAAAGACTGGAGAATCAGAGAGATCTTCAAGTAATAGCTGCAAAACTCAAAGTGTACTCTGAAGTTGATTCAGCTGAGTCCAGTAAGGATAGTGTAGCAGCAAGCCGCGAGGTACCAAATTGTCCTTTAGCAGCTTCTAAGGAAATAAAAAAAGAACAAGCATGTAAGACAGACAATGAGAGACAGACAAACCATGCTAGCAGTGAAGCATCAATAGTACAAGCCTTACATGACACAATGGTTCTTAGTAGACTGCCTGCACCAGAGCCCTCAGTTTTCTCAGGGGACCCACTCAAGTTCTTAGAGTGGAGAACAAGTTTCAAGGCATTAATAGAGCGGCGATGCACAAATCCAGCTGATAAGTTGTTCTACCTACAGAAATATGTCAGTGGTGAGGCACAATCTGTTTTGGAAGGAAGCTTCTACAGAAAGGATGATGAAGCGTATGATCAAGCGTGGGAAGCACTGAATTCCCGATATGGCCATTCATTCGTAATCCAGCGTGCGTTTAGAGAAAAACTAAACAACTGGCCAAAGATTGGTTCGAGAGAGTCTGTCAAACTGAGACAATTCAGTGATTTTCTAACAGCCTGCAGCAATGCCATACCACATATCAAAGGCCTTCAGGTGTTAAACGACTGTGAAGAAAATCAGAAAATGCTACAAAAACTCCCCGATTGGCTGACATCTCGTTGGAATCGGCATGTTACAGTACAGCTGCGACAATTAGAGGAATACCCTACTTTCAAGGAGTTTGCTGATTTCGTGGCACAAGAAGCGGAAATAGCATGTAATCCTGTAACATCTTTTAATGCCCTTAAGCTTACTGAAGACAAGTCATCTAGAGAACTTAAGCGCTCAAAGGCTAATGCATTCTTCACTAATGTGAAGGCATCAGACAAATCAAAAATAGTGACAAAGACATACAATGTAGGAGTAAGAAACTCAGTGGAATCAAACAGTGCCAATAAAATCAACACTGTCCCTTCAGTTTCAAACCCAGTCACTTGCAGGTGCTGTGGGGAAAGTCACTCCATTCACAAATGTCAAACGTTTGACAGCAAGTCTGTGGAAGACAAAAGAAAGTTCATATTAGACAATAATCTGTGCTTTGGCTGTCTTAGGAGAGGACACAACTCAAAGGATTGCAGGAGCAAAGCAACTTGTAGTATATGCAAGAAACGTCATCCTACAATACTTCACGAAGACCGCCCATCTCCTGCAGCTGTCACATTTCAGCATGCTATGCAAGTAGAACAGAACACGTCTTCTCTTTCTTGTAGCGTTGAGAGTGGTGATGGTGGGAGTACATCGATGATAGTGCCTGTATGGATTTCTTCAACTTCCACTCCTGAAAGGGAGACCTTAGTTTATGCCCTTCTGGATACACAGAGCAGCAACACCTTCGTGGATAAAGAATTATGTGAGAGGATGGGTGCAATTGCAGAGCCAGTCAAGTTAAAACTTACCACAATGATGGGAAGGGATTCTATAGTTCAAAGTAAAAGAGTAAGTGGGCTCAGAATTAGAGGGTTTACCTCCCATGGCTTAATAAGTTTGCCACCTGTCTATACCAGAGACTTCATTCCACTTGAACGTTCTCATATCCCTACCTCAGAAACCGCTAGAAGGTGGAATCATCTGAAAGAAATTGCTCAGGAAATCCCAATGCTGCTGGATTGTAAAGTAGGACTCCTGATAGGTTACGATTGCTCAAGAGCCTTGGCACCACGTCAAGTCATCACAGGAGGCAATGACGAACCGTATGCCATCAGGACAGATTTGGGTTGGAGCATAGTTGGCTCTTCGCACCACATTGCAAAGTCAACTGAAGTCACAGGCCTGTGTCATCGTGTATGTGTCAAGGAAGTCCCAATACTGACACCAGCTTCCATCATCAGAGCTCTTGAGTCAGACTTTAGAGAAACAAGTCCAAGGGATAGAAGCATTTCACAAGATGACATACAATTCACACAACTTTTGAATGACAAAATTCACAAGAACTCGGAGGGACACCGTGAGATGCCCCTCCCCTTTAAGACACGGCCACAGTTACCTGAAAATAAGCAGCTGGCTCTGGTGCGTTTGAAGCGCTTGAAAGGAAAATTTGAGAAAGACCAAAAATTTAAGGATGATTATGTCAAATTCATGGCAGACGTCTTCAAGGATGGTGATGCAGAGAGAGCCAAACACCAACCTAAGGAAGGAAACGCTTGGTATATACCTCATCAGGGAGTATATCACGCTAGAAAGCCAGAGAAGATTAGGGTTGTGTTTGATTGCTCTGCCAAATATGGCGGCACTGCATTAAATGATCACTTGTTGACTGGACCTGATCTCATTAATGGGTTAACAGGGGTGCTCTGCAGGTTTCGCAAATACCCAATCACAGTTATCTGTGATGTAGAAAGAATGTTCCACAGGTTTCATGTGAGCCAGGAAGATAGAGACTACTTACGGTTCCTGTGGTGGGAAAATGGCGATACAAACTCCGAGCCAAAGGAGTATCGCATGAAAGTCCATCTTTTTGGCGCAGCATCCTCTCCTGGCTGCGCAAATTATGGAATGAAGTATCTTGCATGTCAGAACGAAAGAGAATACCCTGCAGCAGCCAGTTTCATCAAAAGTAATTTCTACGTTGATGATGGGCTCATCAGTGTGGAAAAGGTGGATGAAGCTATAAGATTAGTACAAGAAGCCCGAAATGTGTGTGCAAAAGGGAAATTACGTCTGCACAAGTTCATCTCAAATGACAGGAAAGTCATGGAGTCTATCCCTGTCAGTGAGCGAGCCAGTGAAATCCAGGATGTGGAGATCGGTTCTGATGAATTCCCAGTCCAGACAGTGTTGGGAGTTAGATGGAATGTAAATAGTGACACCTTTTCATTTAAAGTAGCCTTGGATGACAAACCAGCAACGCGCAGAGGAATCCTCTCAACAGTTGCATCTGTGTTTGATCCGTTAGGCTTCCTGGCTCCCTTCATCCTATTAGGAAAGAAAGTTCTACAGGAGATGTGCCAAAGGGGGTTTGAATGGGATGATCCACTCCCCAAAGAGTTGATGCCACAATGGACCAGCTGGATAAATGATTTGAAGAACCTGCAAAATCTCCAGATTGCAAGATGCTTTGCTCCTGACTCACTAGGGAATGTCCAGAGGATCGAACTCCATCACTTTTCAGATGCGAGTAGCCATGGCTATGGTCAGTGCTCATATATACGAGTGTTGAGTGAAGACAAAGTCCACTGCTCCTTTGTCTTCGGAAAGGCAAGGGTTGCACCCACCAAAATTGTGACAATACCTAGACTTGAGTTAACCGCTGCCGTGATCTCTTCAGCGGTGAGTAGCATGTTAAAAGAGGAGCTGGAGCTTAAAATTGACGCAGAATACTTTTGGACTGATTCAAAGGTAGTCTTGGGCTACATTAACAATGAAGCCCGTAGGTTTCACGTTTTTGTAGTGAATAGAGTACAAAGAATCAGAGAGACGACTGACCCTGCACAGTGGCATTATGTAGAGACACAGCAAAACCCTGCGGATCATGCTTCCAGGGGTCTCAAAGTGTCAGAGTTGATCAACTCGAATTGGCTTACTGGACCCAAGTTTCTCTGGGAAAGAGAAATTGTAACAACAGAAACAGCTCCAGAGCTTCTGATTGGCGACCCTGAAATCAGGGCAACGCAAGTGCTACAAACAGAGGTAGCAAACAATGAAAACTTTCTGGAGAGGTTTCGTCGATTTTCAAAATGGCACACTGCATTGAAAGTTGTAGCTCGTATTCAGCAAGTTGCAAGAGACAAGTCAGCTAAACCCATTAATGTTGAAGACATGAGAAATGCTGGCATCAGGCTTGTACAATTGGCACAAAGAGATGCCTTCAAGGATGAGATACAAATACTGAGACATGGCAAATTACCACATGGTAATCCATTGTTCCAACTTGACCCAGTACTGCAAGATGGTGTTCTCAGGGTGGGAGGACGTTTGAAGAAAGCTTCCTTACCTCTTGACTTGAAGCACCCAGCAATCCTCCCAAGAGATAGTGTGATTACTTGTCTCATTGTTGATTACTGCCATGAAAAGACTCAACACCAAGGCAGAGGACAGACGCTTAATGAATTGAGAGCAAGTGGTTACTGGGTTGTCGGAGGCAGTAAAGTTGTGGCAAACCACCTTAAGCAATGTGTGACATGCAGGAGAGCTCGTAGGCCATTAGAGACACAGAAGATGGCAGATCTTCCTGCTAACCGTGTTGACCCCTCTCCACCGTTCTCATACTGCGGGATGGATTGCTTTGGGCCATTTCTCTGTAAGCAAGGGCGGAAGGGGCATAAGAGATATGGGCTTATATTCACCTGTTTCTCCTCAAGAGCAATCCACATAGAGATGCTGGAAGATCTAACAACTGATGCCTTCATAAATGCCTTGCGATGCTTTATAGCTATCCGTGGAGCTGTAAGAGAAATAAGATCGGATCAAGGGACAAATTTTGTTGGGGCGAAAAATGAGCTGACAAAGGCTTTGGAAGAATTAGACCATGAGAGATTGACCGCTTACCTATCCCAGAAACAATGTGACTTCATTTTGAATGTACCTGATGCCAGTCACATGGGAGGGGTTTGGGAAAGGCAGATCAGAACAATTAGAAACGTTTTAAGTTGGGCCCTTTCTCAGAGCACTGGAAGATTGGATGATGCATCCTTGAGAACTTTCTTCTACGAAGCCATGTCAATCATAAACAGTCGCCCACTCACCACAGATACCATCAATGATCCCAAGGGGCTAGAGCCACTTACACCAAACCATTTACTCACCATGAAATCCTCTGTCCCTCTACCTCCACCTGGGAAATTTGTGCCAGAAGACCTGTATGTGAGGAAAAGGTGGCGAAGGGTACAATATCTGACACAGCAATTTTGGAGTAGATGGAAGAAGGAATACCTGACAAACATCACTCTCAGACAACGATGGCACTCTCCAAGACGAAATGTCAAGGTTGGAGATGTTGTGATTCTCAAGGAGGAAGAGGTTCCCCGCAATGAATGGAGACTTGGACGAGTGATTGCTGTTTGTGCAGATGAAGACGGACTGGTGCGAAAGGCCAAAATTCAAATGGGAAGTAGGAAGTTAGGGAAAAAAGGTCAACGACTGACCAATCCATCAATTCTGGAACGTCCTGTTCATAAACTAGTGGTACTTGTAGAGAAAACCTAGAGTCAATCTGATTGAAAAGGCTGTTCTTTAGAGTGTTAAGTGTCACAAGTTAAACTAGAAGTTTTGAACCAAAAGCTATACTGTATGGTTCAAATTTTTGGTTTGTGAAATTACTAAATTTATTTAAACATTGACAACGTTCATCATAAATTAGTAATTTGGTGGGAGTGTAAATGTCAGAGATGTGTGTGTTCATATTTATACAAAAATTCATTTATATTTGAGTTCATTTGTTTGTAAAATGCTTGATTCATTAATATGATAGTCATTGTCATAAAAAGGGTTGATGTTTCTTTAAGAAAATCCATACTTGAAGTAACAGGTCACTTGTTGTGCATGGAAACCATGGCATTATGGGTAGTACATATATGAAGGCAGAAACGCACATGCTCTACAGCCTGAAAAGACAGACGTTTTATCTGCATGGTCTAAGGGCGCACACGGTAATTTATGTTTAACTCTGTTACATTGTGTGTTTAATTTTGTGTTCATATCTATTTATGTAACAGTGTTTGAAAATTGTGTACATTGAATCAAGTTTTGGACACACGTGTACTTGTATGTCAGTGGACATTCAAATTGAGAGACTGTGAAAAGAGATGCATGTTTAAATATGCTTATGTTTGCCTTTTGTAGTTTTCACGGTGTCCGCTGAAGAGAGGGAGAGAGAGTCAGAGTTAAATAAACAGCAAAATGACATCAGTATGAAGCGTGGCTATCATTTTATTAGACCAGTGCAGCTACAAACATCTTTGTTGCTTCTGATTATTTCTCCTCTCACGACTTCTCCCTGTAATTATAGGGTGGTTTTCAGCTTAAACTCGTCTACACTCGTGCCTTGTAAGCCGAACGAGTCAGGCCTTAATCAGTCTGAGCTCGTTTACTATTTATAGAGCATTTTCCAATAAATTTAATATTACCTTTTGTTTCATTACGTATTGTAGGATTACAAATTTATAAAATGTTAAATCTAGCCTCCAACATAACAGTATATAAACTGAACAAGTTATGTACATTGGGTTTTACATTTTAAGGTAAAGTTGGTGACATTCTAAGAAGATCAAGTCTTGTACCCCAGGTGTCAGAGACATTAACCTTTTGTCTTTATGTACTTCCTGACCACTGGGTAGGGTCCCAAAGTCAATGTGAATGCTAATCTCAAGGCCAGGCTATGCCTTTGTCTCTATGAGAATGTAAAGGTTTGGGTGATACTGTCAGGCTGATTAGATTAGCACCTATGCATTTAAAAGCCACTGTTATGCTGATGAGATCAGGGCTGGGGAACTTCCGTTACCAGGCTGACTCCTGTACTAGACTATGCTTTGTTTAGATTGTCTCCACCTCTTTGTATCCCTCCCTCTTGTAAAGTATAAACTCTCCAGAGCGACGTTTTTTCGGTCAGACTTTGATGACTACAGCGACGCTCGGCGAGTTCTCAATAAAGAGTCATTTCTGCTTGAATGATATCCCAACGTCTCCTGGTCTCTGAAAAAGTTCCCAACAGTATCATAAGCAACTCCATGTCTGGACATTGTCACAAGATCTTCCTGCCCTGTATACAGGATAAAGTGGTATAGGTGATAAGTGAGTGAGTAAGTGACTGAGAGTGGTAAAAAAAAAAAAAATTCTTACTTAAATAAACCTATGCCGCTCATTTTAAAGTAAAATCATAATTTAGTCAGTAGCTCAGAGACAAGTTTTAAAATATACTGTAGCATACAACAGAAACAGTTTAATGATTTTCTTGTTCCATTTGTTTGCCCTAGCTGGTGTGTTGTTGTTTTTTGCTTTTAAACTAAATATTGGAAATAAAAATATCAGCAAAACAAGTTATCCTTACTTGTACAGGCTCAGATACATATCCTACACATAAGTTAGTAAACTTTTAGGACATAAAGTGAAATATTTATGAGAAAGACAATATAAAAGTTTTGTGCGGATTGGTAAACGTTTGCTTGCACGGTAAACTGGAAGGACCAGAGTTATGCAATACCAGAGAAGAAAGAACACACAGGGATTAGTGTCTGTTATTAAGTGCATGACATGACCGTGAAGCTATACAAGCTAATAGTCCTCATTAGTTATGCTTTAGCTAATGATGATGTATAAAATCTCAGGACTGACACAGATACACTGATGGTGCCTTAAACAAGATATTTAACCCTTAATCGTGCTACTGACTTAATTCTGCTTTTGGATAAATACTCAATACTGCCTGATGACTTTATGAAGGTAAAAAATGACCTATTGGCCTTCTTTAAATTTACTCACTGTTTTGTGAATATGTAAATACATTTGATTTTATTTATTGGCTTGACATTGATTCAATTGTATCTTTTTTTTTTTTTGTTATTCCTCAATTTCAAATGTATAATATTTATGACACTCATACAAGTTAAACACCCAAAAAATAATGTGTAGTTTATAAGTGATTGAACAAAGCACAAGGAAAGATGATACTTAAAGTCAACACTTCAATAGAGTTTGTGGCGTCAATTGCTGTGTGAATCAAGAGTGCAAAAGTTTGTGTAACTCTCAGACAAAATGAAGATGATGCTTATTTGATTTAAGATTTCATTTATTTTCTTTTATTTTATATTTTTGTATTATTTTAGGAGATAATTGTGAAGCACTACGGTGCATTTTCTACAAACATTTGCATTTACCCATATTGCTCTGTCAGGTAAACAAAGTCCAAAGGTCTCCACCACTCCCTTCATTGTGCCATTGATTACGTTTCATGTAATGACAGCACACACTCACTCAAAGCAAACACACTGGCTATATAACCTCTGCTCTTTCTTTCTACTCTTCAGAAACTCTTAGAAAAAAAAAGCTCCTTCAGAAATGAGGGAAGTCGCGCCGCTCCAGCCGGACCCGAGCCCTGATATGGAGGCTCAGCATAACTCACGCTGCACTGGTCCGAGTCTGGAGAACCAGATCCTCACCCAGGCCCCATTGTTCCTCCTCCAGCCTCCTTCATGGGCGAACCTGACCTTGTCATGTCCAGCTCTCCGTCCATCCAGCCTGTCCTCTACAGCCTCGTCCTCTTCTCTGCTGTCCACCTCATCCAGCCTGTCCTCTACAGCCTCGTCCTCTTCTCTGCTGTCCACTTCATCCAGCCTGTCCTCCACAGCCTTGTCCTCTACCCTTTTGTCCAGCCTGCTGTCCTCCTCTCTGCTCAGCACTGAGAACACTCAGTTGATTTCTAACCCCATTACTGGATCTTCTTTCTGCTCTTCCCAACCTCTGAGTTTACTGGTTCACAGCACAGCGCCACCCACTGGCCCAGAAGCTCATAAATGTCTCAGTGGTGATCCTGGAGAGACAAAAATAGAGGATGATGAAGTGTGCTCCACTGATGATCTCTCGTCATACAGTGAGGAGCTAAATGAGGTATGTTTTTGCATCAGCTTTAATAATATCCTTAGAAGGTTTATGCATTATTTTAAAGACAGGACAGGATTGCTTTTTATTTAAATGTGGGATCAGTGATTTCTTTCGAATTATTAAATTTCTTTTAACCTTTAACAAAATTCTTGCTAAAACTTCAAGCCACTTATAGTCCACATTCCACAAGGAGGCGTCTCTACTTGGATCTACTTTGGATTTATCTACACTGATTTTTTTTTTTTTCAAAACTATGAAATAACATATAGAGCATTAGGCAATTAAGTAACAACAACAGCAACAGTTAGTTGTTATATTAAGACACGAAGGTCAGCTGTTCTGGAACAGTTCTTGCAAGACCAGTATTGTTAAGTGCATTTGCAAAACCCATCAAGCTCCATGACAAAACTGTCTCTTATGAAGACCTTTCCAAGACCAAAACTGAGCTCTGCTGCAGAGGAGAAGTTAATTTAGAGTCACCAGCCTCAGAAATCACCAATTAACAACCAGCACCTCAGATTAGAGCCGTTATGAAGCTTTACAGAGCAGAAGTAGCAGATATACATCTCAATATCAACTGTTCAGAGGAGATTATTGTGTATTTTGGGCGCCCTTTTGGATTGCTCTACAAAGAAATAAAAAACAGGAAAGACCATGGATTTATAGGAAGTTTTGAATGGTAGTACAAGTCAACTATTATTATCAACATGTTGCTCCTGAAAATAAAAAGGTCACCTTGATGTAACCACAAGTAATGAAACATAACCATTTGTTTCTTTATATTATAGTACCATGAAGTTGTTTGGGATTAATGATACATTTATCACTAGTATCAAGACATTGCTTCAGAGTATTATAACATCACTTTGTAGTAATAACTTGCGCTGTAGTATCATTAAGTTGCTTCAGAGAATAATAAGTTATTTTTGAGCTATGATGCCAGCAGTACAAATATATTGCTTTTTTGGGTTATGATGTATTGCTCAGGTGTACCAGTAAGGCACTCAGAAGTACCAATAATTCTTTCCAGTGTATTATTATTTTCCTCTGGAGTAATTATATAATTCAATGAATCATTCTGAAGTCAATCTGGAGTAATGATAATTTGCTCAGTACAAAAATTTAGTTACTTATACTGGTGCCATGATATGAACAAAATTAGAATTTGTTTTGGAGTATTATATTTCTTAGTTGTTTCCCAGAAGTAACACTAAGTATGCTTTCTGAAATACTGTTGGGTCAACCCAGAGTCCCTGTTAGTCATGCTACATGTCTAATTTCCATCTGAGTAACTATACTCAGACTATAAATAGACTGAATTAAACTAACTATAAGTCACTCTTGAACAACCCTGTCTGCTTCTTCTAAATCGCTTCCATTCAGAGAACTGAAAATATTAATAATATAATATGTCATAAAACCAAATATTATAACAGTTGCAAATAAAAAAGGCCACACACAGTGCATCTATCCCAGGTTTAAAGAGTGAAATAATTTGTTATCCAATTAGTGTTAATTTTGTCAACAAAAATAATGATGAAAAATATTTGTTGTAGACATTATTTCCTGGGACTAAGACGAGACGTCAGGGACATTAGTGAACAATAACAGTGATGAAAGCAGCATGCAATATCGGCTACGAAAAAGGACGAGACTAAAATGTGGTTTAAAAAATAAAAAAAATACAGTGTAACCTTGGAATACGAGCATAATTCGTTCCGGGAAGCGGGCTTGTATTTCAAAACACTTGTTAATCAAATTGAATTGTCCAATAAGAAATAATGGAAACTCAAATTATTTGTTCCACAACCCAAAAAAAAAAAAAAAAAACTACACAAAATATAAAGAAAAAAAATTAAACAAATTAACCTTTACTTTTGAAAAGAATCGCAACAGAGCAGTGTTTCCATTAGAATGTGTTTGTGTGTGTGTGTGTGTGTGTGTGTGTGTGTGTGTGTGAAAGCAAGGGGAGGAGAGGAGGAGGGGTGTTTGTTTGTGAAGGCAAGAGGAGGTGTGTATGTGTGTGAAGGGACACGGTGTCCAATGACAAAGTGCAGGCTGATACAGAGAGGGAGAGAGAAAAGGGATCTTTAACCTCTCTAATAAGAAGGTGGATAATTATACCAGTAAGAGATATGCACTAAGACCCAGCGGGGAGACGATTACCCACAATGCCGCAGCACAAGAGAGAGAAAAGCCGTTGGCTCGGTTGTGATCAAGTGAGGCTTGGATTTTTATAAAAAATCTTTGCTCATCTTGCGGAACACTCGCAAACCTTGTTACTCGCAATCCGAGGTTTCACTGTATGTGTGACTGTTTCATATATGTGTATACCAGTGTTTCATGTGTGTGTGCGCATATGTAAAGTTTCATTAAAATAAATATAAATAGCTGAAAACATCATATGAAAAGATAAACTTAAGATAATTATTTTGTGAAAAATGTTTAAAAAAAAAGGGTATTAGATTGGCTATAGGGTTAATTAATAATAATCTTATTGCAAAAAAGATTATGTATTCATTGACTAAAACTAGACAAAAATACTTAAAGGTTCCTTTGACTGAAGCTAGACTAAAATGTCCAGACTTTTAGTCAACTAAAACTTGACTAAACAAAAATAGTATAAGATCCACATAAGAACAACATCCTTTATAATAATATTATTTCTGCTTAATATTGCATGTAGTTTTTAATGTGATTGATTATAAGAATCTCGATTACATGCAATATAAGAGTGTGTGAAGTCTGTATCTGTGCTTTTAAAGTCCTCGGCTCATGAGGAACAGATGGAGAGTGACGGTGAGTCCCCAGCTGAGATTCCTGTCCTGAGGCTGAATGAGGAGGAGGAGAAGCAGACGCTTGAGCTGGATGAAGGGTTTGGAGAGTTCGACTCTGGATCAAATGAAGCTGAAGAATTACTGAAGGAAAAGAAGGTGGTTTTATACATTTTATTCTTTTCAGTTTATCTCATTTTAAAAAAACAGAATTTTTGACTCTCATAGTTTTACGCAAGACCCTCCTGTGAGTTGTCTATAGTTTTCTACTGACCCTTTTGAGCTCTTTAATGCTCTACCATCTACCTCAAAATGAGAATGTGACTAACAACTGGTATTTGCTCTACACAAGACAATCAAGCTGTTTATTTTACTCTGCATGTGATTTCTACAATCAGTACAAGCTGCTGAATTTGGTCTGCTGCTCCCTGGTCCATAAAAGCCAATCTCCAGGCCAGGTGGACTGGGATAAAGAAGGGAGTGTGTGGAGTGAAATAAAACTCCTGGGTACCGACATCACCCTGAGCGACCCTGAGTTCCTGCTTAAGGTATGCTTAAGGTGGTGTGTGTGTGTGCGCGCATGTGTGCGTGTGTGTGTGGTGTCTGAGATGTGTCCATAGGGGATGTACTTCATGTTTTTTTGTCTTTAAGATATCTTCAGTTAGTTAAAATTTAAAAATTTAAATTTCTGTTTATAACCACCAGGTGGCTGTTTACACCAGACAGGAACTAAACATCCGCGTCACAGCCAACTTCCTGCTCGCCCTCGCTGCTTACCTGCCCAACTCTAAATCACACCTGAGGAGGTATTTCTGCTCCGCCGTGCGGCTGCCGTCCGATTGGCTGGAAGTGACGAGGATATACAGCACGGTATGCTGGGAGTGTTCATTAGAACATATATTTATTTATTTTTTGTTTTGTTTTCTCTGGCTGATGTTAGTCAGTGACCTTTTTGCAGATTCTTTTTAACAACCTATAAAATTCATATGGTATTCAGGGAGTGTTATGGAACCACACAATATGGTTTAATGTTATATGCGCAATGCAATAAACAGTTGCTTCGTATGAATGTGAAAAACTTGATTTGATTTTATAATATGAGATGCATTAAGCGAGTCATGAGCAATGGTAGAGAAAGTGGAGCACTTTGTCATTTTATTCAGAGACTAGTCCTGGGTAGAGGTAGCTGCAGTAGACATGAGTGGACTAATAAGACATGAGTGGGCTAAAGACACGGATGCCTGAACACAGCAACACAACTGTGCATGCAGTGTTTTAAAGTGTTGTTTTATATTAGGACATTGACTGCACCATTCTTAAAAAGTTTCTCCTACAAGTTTCTCTAAATGGACAAAATGTGTATTGTCTTATTCTGAACAAAGTTAAATTAAAAATAAAATTCTGCCAGTAAAAACAGGTTAATCTAATCTCTCAGAAATGCACATCACCAGCACTGTATATTAATGTAGTAGGTTACATTACTATTAAAAATGTATGCTGGTTGAAAAGTCTCAAGACTCCATGAGGAAATTAGGCTCGAAGCTCACATGCAATAAAAGCCATCCGTGCAACGGCTCAACGTGTACACGTCATAATTTTTTAATTTTATTTTATTGCTTATTTGTCAGACCTTGTCACATGAATGAACTGTGATTAATCAGATTTTTTGGAATGGCCTAGTCAAAGTCTGGACCTTCGATCAAGATACTCGGGTATGACCTTAAACAAGCATCCATGCTCGAAAACCCTCCAGTGTGGCTGATTTAAAACAATAAAGAGCAAATGAGAGTGGGCCAGAATTCCTCCACAGTGTATGAAAGTCTCATAGACAGTTATTGCAAACACTCGATAGCAGTTGTTGCCACCAAGGGTGCCACAATCAGTTATTAGGTTTAGGTGGCAATTACTTTCTCACATAGGGGCAGTTTTGTTTGGAAAGCTTTCTACCTTAAAAAATCATTTAAACTGCATTTTGTATTTACTCTGCTTATCTTTGTACAATAGTTTAAAATTATGTCGGAGGCATGAGGATGCAGTCCGAGTGTTGAATCATCGAAGCTGTGATGATATCCAGCACAACAGCACAACCTTGAGCCTGATATTGCTTTTATATAGTTTCACAAACACCATTTATTAACTATTATTTGTTATCAAGGATCAGTTTATTTATTTACCCAGTTATTTCGCTTCATCACTACGTATCCTTACACAGCTAATTGAACTAACTAACTATCTAACAGTTAGTGACCAACAGTTCGTGTGAAGGTAGTTTTAAATTCTTACCAAAAGTATGTAACCAAAAAGTAAAGGGAATAAAACAGGTGGTGGACAGTCCTGCAGATCTCATAAGTATCTTTTTATATTTCCACTTATTCCGCTTTAGAGAGTCCAATTCCGTTAACTTTCGTAAAAAAAAAGTGCAGTATGTAAGGGGTAAAATCTTTTGTTCCACACACCAAGTAGTGCCTTTGATGTTTGAGAGGGATTTTGGATTCAACCTTGTTTGGAAGCTGGTTATCTTTGTGGCCCACCTTAGGCATGCATAAAATATAATGGAGGCGATTCGGAATGACTTAGAAGTGATTACTAATGATACAGTGTCTTAAGGTGACATAACGTTATCAGATGTGTATTCTTGTTAAAAGTGTTTTTGTGACTGCTTTTGAATGGTGGTTTTGGCAGGCAGCTGTTCTCTCCTCAATACTGTGGACTGTGTACACTTACTGTTACCCACGCTGTGACTGAGAGTTAGTGTAATTAACAATTATTAGAACACACGTGACATGGAGTGATACATACAGTAAAATATCCTAGTGCTGTAACTGTCTATTATCTCAACCTGTGGAATGGCTCATGTCCAATCAGATTACTCAGTCATACAGTAACTAACTGTTATAGTACAGTATAGTATAGTACAGTATAGTATAGTATAGTCTTATACTCTAAAATCTGTAGTGTCAGTGTTTTACTGAGTTCTGTTTCTTTTCTTGTGGTTTCAGTGTTTCAGCAGGTCTCTGCCTTCAGGTCTGAAAAAAGCTCTTGCTGACAAATTCAAGCAGTTCAGCGAGTATCAGCTGGCCAAGTACAACACGTGCAAACACCGCTGTAAACACATCAAGAACAAAGGCAAAGCAATGGTACACACACAGACACACACACATATCCATTAATATTCCTGTTCAGATCATTGTTTTACTAATGTTGAGTCCCAACGACTGTGTGTCTGTGTGTGTGTGTGTGTGTCTGTGTGTGTGTGTGTGTGTGTGTGTGTACACAGGAGTTGTCCCCTGAGAAATGGAATGAATGGGCCAAGCTCCTTGCAGCAGAACCTTGTACTCTTAAGGGATATGTGAGTGTGTTCCTCGTTTCTTTTCTGAGATCTGCCTGGATGTTTAGTTCATTATGTTTCATTATGTTTCCTGATTGGTTGGTTAAAGTCTGTGGCTGTTGCATACAAATAAAAGGTTAGATTAGTTTAGATTAGATTTTACTATATTATCATTGTGCAAAGTTTATACTGTAAACTAAGCCAATGAAATGCAATCAGCAACTCCCAAGTCAAGTCAAGTGGCTTTTATTGTCATTTCAACCCTACAGTTGGTCCTACATATAACATAAATTAACAACATAAATTAACAAAACTAACTTGCTAACTAAGACGTAAGTTGACTAGCTGAAACATTTTTAAAACAGATTAGCACTATTAAGTAACAAGGACTGTTTAAGTACTAAATACAGTAGTACTATTTGAAAAAGACAACATAAAGTCCACGTGCAAACAGAGCGACAGCACGACAACATGACATAATCAAATACTGTTATAATGAGGTAATGAGATGAGAAACCGTAAACATTTCTTGTTAAATAGCAGCGAAGATAGAAACGAGTTCTTGTGGAAATAACAGGTAATAAATATTGTACAAAAAGCACAATAACCAGACTATCCATCCATCCATCCATCCATCCATCCATCCATCCATCCATCCATCCATCCATGTCTCTCTGTCCATCCATCCTTCCAAATGTCAAACTATAAAAGTACTTTTTAAAATATTTAAATAAAACCAAATGTTGGTTTGTCTTTGGTTTGTGTGTGTGCGTGTATGTGTATGCGTGTCTCTGTGTGTGTGTGTGTGGCTTTAGCTAAAATTGGACCAGCGACAATCAGTGGATAAACAACAAAAAGAGTTTAACATGAAGAAGCTGATAAAACAACTCCACATTAAAGAGCCGGCAGAGTCGGTCATGAGCATCCTCGGGAAAAAGTACGTACTGTAGTGCTGTGAGTCACACACATGAATTGCAGTCAGGTTTAGTCAGAATTTTAAAGTCAGGTTCAGCAAAAGCAGTCAAAAGTAATAACATGTAGAACACAAAAACAGAAGCTCACTGAGACTTTACAGGACAGTAAGTTATAGAAACTAATTGAGAGAAAACACAGAAGAGTTGAAGATCTTGGAGAGAGAGAACCCAGTCACAGGAAGGGGGTGAGGATGAGAATGAAACACACTCATAGATCCAAACCCAGGGCACGGGCCATAACGGGGATCATGATGTGAGAACCAGGAAATACATCATATCATATGTTTTATTTATTAAATATAAAGAGATGGACAAGGAGACGCATGAATACCGAATATCATTACAGAATAAAATACTTTAGAGACACCATCATGGAGATTTAGCTGCAGTTGTGTTGAAAAGGGTTTATTAAAGAAGCGATCCAAAGTGAAAGAAATGTGTTAAATTACAGGTACCCGGCGGACGTGAGGGCGTTCTGGCGCAGCGGGCTCAGTGGGGTGTGGCAGAGTGAAAGAGCCAATCAGAGGATGAAACTGAAGCAGCCGGACACGTGGGAGACGCTGCTGAGTCAGAAAGGAAACAGCGCCACCACCTGGGAAAAACTCATAGGTCTGAATAATCATTTCTCTGTCTATCTTTTTGATACATTATTTTTTTCATTTATTAAAGAACAGTCTATTATACTTTTATCCATTTGTTTAGGAGCCTGTTCTCTACAGCAGGTATAAACAGTCTTTCCCTTCCCAACCTCTCTTCTTTTTTCCCTCTTAAAGTTAATAAGACAAAAAAAGCTTTTGCCCTGAAGCTGACTGACAAGTCATTAGTGCTCTCACACTGGAGACTCCTTCTGTAAATGTTAATTTAACATCTCCTTACAGATAATCTCACCATATGACAAATAAAACATGCTTTTTAATTCATTTATATGTAGCCTCCACTGTACACGTCCCTGTGAATGAGCTGTAACTATAGAAACCATAACCATAAACAAGAACATTACCATAAACCTGTGAACTGCAGCTGCTCTACCATCAGAGCTGCTGTTATAAAGAGTTAATCAACACCTTTCTGATCAAACCGAATCCAGAACTCGTGCCTAACCTGAAGTGTGCTGTGTGTTTATAGATAATAACTCTCTGCCCTTCATGGCGATGCTGAGGAACCTGAGGAACATGATCACAAAGGGGATCAGCCTCAAACACCACGAGATGATCCTCAAACGACTCAGCTCAAAGGTTTCTCTCTCTCTCTCTCTCTCTCTCTCTTTCTTACTCTATGTATGTATAGGTATTTATTCTGATGCATATTAATGAGGTGTGTGTGTTTGTGGTCTCAGTCGGCTGTGATTCAGAGCAGACAGTTCCCTTTTCGCTTCCTGTCAGCGTATAAAGTCATCATGGAGCTCAATAAGTTGGGTAAGAATTATTGTAAATGATAAAATAATGAAGCAGTTAATCTGAAAAAAAATCACAAAATCATCTTTGCATGACTGTTTATAATTTTTTATTTAACTTCATTAAAAGTACAGTACCTAAGTACAAACATAGGGATAATTAACATTCTTAGTCATATTTTATACAAATGTATTTTTTTTATTCTCGACACCTATCCGACCCGTCCTATTATGAAGTTATTTAGGCCAGTCACCAACATTGCACTCAGATTCACTCATGATCATGTCTATTTTTATCTCTGGCATAATGCCAGCCTCTCACATCATCCACATGTGTATTTTTGAATAAAAAAAAAAATTAGAATTTAAATTTTTTTTCATCCTAACTCCTCACGCTCCTTTGTGTTTTGCTCTTCTTCAGCCAGTGCTGGTGTAAAAGAGAAAAACAGTAAGAAGGAAGCCTTATGTGGAGTTTTAAAGAAGATGCCAAAGAAAATAAATTCGAGCACTGATTGGTCAACAGCGACCCGGCAGAGGCTGCGTACTACGCTCCGGATTCCTTTCGTCCGTGGGTTATATTACTCAAAACTCAAAATGCATCAGAAAGCCAGGTCTGTATATAACAGTGAGTGTTTATGAAACTCTTCCTGTCTTGACCTTTTTATTGCTACTTGCTATGTGTTCAAGTCAATAAACTGCACTCCTTATAGGCTGCTGAAAGTTATTGGTATAAGTGTCCACAAGAGGGCACTGTGGGCTTAGGGGAGAACTCCTGTGAGTCATTGTAGGTTGTTATGAGCTTATATTGAGAAGATTTCAGGGAAGAAATCTTCAAGAAGAGGAAAAATGTTTAATGTAGCACATGGGTACATCAACAACACCCTGTTACACTGAAAAGCAAAACTTTATCACTTTATCTCTTCAGTGGAAAATAATCAGCAAACTTTTTTTTAAGAATTACATGTAGTAGTACTGTAGTTCTATAATTGCGAAGTATAGGAAATAATGTAAATGCAGATAATCTGTTCCAGCCACCCAAAAATATTATAATTATATTTTTGCATATAAAAACAACCGAAACATTTAGTAAATGAAGTAAAATATGAAATAAATAGACATTAAACCTCACTTAACCTTAATTCATGATACCTCTTGGCACCGGCTGCTTTAAAAACTAAACTGAAAGTGGCTTATCGTCCTTGATAATATTCATGAGACCCATAGTGCTGTCTTCTATAAATCTTGCACAAAATGCAAAAAAATAATAAAACCCCAGATGGAAATTTTCTTCGTTCATCTCTCCACTGATTAAAACAAGTTTTGATTGGCTAGCAGAAGTACGCACAACCGGATGTTTGCGCAACTGGAAGTACAGGCGACCTGCTCAGTTGTTCGTATGCCGAGGCAAATTTCTTTTTCAAGAAAAAAATTTTTGTTCCTATGCTGTGTACAGTATTTCCACAGCTTTCTAAAAAATATCTTCTCTCTCTCTCCCTGTTGCTCAGTCCGAGATGCTACACTCCAGAGCTGTTGCAGCGTTACCGTCAGGCCCTGGACAAAGCCGTAGAGATCTCCTGCACGTACAACATCCCTCCTCTGTCAGGACACACACTCGTCCTCTTCGGGAGGTGGCTGACATTTCATGGAAAGAAAGGAACTGAATTCTGCATCCCTTCCGAGTCTTCAGATGGAAGTACGGAGGACACAAACCTCTCAGCTTCGGTGAGAAAAATAAGGAGGACGGGACTATGAACTTGAAGTTAATGCTAAGAAGTTCTTTTTTATCTCCAAAACAAGGGTCAAACATAGACAAGACATTTATAACACAACACATATTTGATGGGTTTGCAACCAATCCTAGCTGTACCCTGTCTTGTGCATGAGGTTCCTTTAGACAGGCTCCTGCCCCCAATGACATATGAGAGGTATATATGAGAGATGGAGGGATTGTGAATTTTATTTTTTTTACAAATCAACAGAAAAATCAGTTTGTACTTTGTTACATTTGTAAACCCTAAACATTAAGGCATGGGGTAACTCGCAATCAGTTTAGTCAAACACTCATTATCTTTAAATTTAGATGATGAGAAACTTCAGAGGTCACATGACTCAGTTGGTCCTCTCGCTCTGTGCTTTTAGGTCTTGGAGGTGGCGGTGCTTCTGGCCATGATGATCTGCTACTGCAGTGAGCGTGCACGGTTCCTCCTGGCAGGAAGCGACTATTTTGAGGAAGTTCATATTAAGTCAGATGGGCTTTTAGAGAACGTGAGGAAAGTGTCCAAGCTGCTCACGGTCAGTCATTAAGTTTTTAACATTTGTTTGTGGTCATTTGACGACTGCAAAACTTAAAAAGAAATGCTGAATTGTTTGTGTTGTAATCTCGTAAGAATATTTTTCTATATCTTATTTAATGACATTTCCTTATTTATATAAGACTAAAGTTATTTTTCCGATTCCAGAACACACATTAACAAAGTGAAAATTAGAAATGTTCATGTTTCTGATGTTGTAGAAGTTGTAAAATGCTGGAATGTTTGTGGTTAGGATTATTCTAACAACATTTAATAACTCTCTCTCTCTGTCAGAAATGGGAGAAGTTACCTTCAGTAGAACACGATAAATTCTTCGACAAGCTTCTTGAAGAGAAAACAAAGGTCTCCCTTTGAAGCCCATATGAACTCTAATAGTTTTAACACTTTTAAATTACCTTCAATATAATATTCAGTATCTATGCTCGTGTGGTATTGTTTTATCACTCAGGTGGATACCATCATCTTGGTGGGCGATTACTCGACTGATTACATGACAGGAGTGGCAGTTCAAAGATTTAGGAGACTGTCCACCCATCAGCCTTTACTGGTGAACATTTTGATCAACCAGTCGTAAGTTCTGTTCGGGTTATGTTTCATGGGTGTTTCAGGGTATGATATTTACTGCAATGTAGTGACAAGATTTAGAAATGTGCATTGAGGCCACAAAGCTCCTCATACCTTAGAAATATGCTTATGGTTGGAACAAAAGTTGTCTGGTTTCACATAAAATGTCCTAGTGTTTTTTGTCAACATTTTATTTTTTATATTTGTAAAAAATTTTACTTAGGATGTGTTTTCTGTTCAAACTAATTCATGTATTTATATTCAGTGATACCAGGTTTCTGCTTTTTTTTTTTTTTTTTTTAGTAAAACTTTAATTAGAACTGGAGATGATCCTGAAACTGTGACCCTGTGTGGCTTTAGTGAGCAGATCCTCAGGTAACACCACATTTATGTATAAATTAACGTTACCACAGTCTTGTTAATGTGACCGAGCGTTTTTTGCGTTCTTTTCGCTTAAACACTTTGTAATATAAAAAAACAATAAAAAACAAGAGCACACGAAATCCTTTTTAACTGTTTATTCTCCACCATTCACCAAAACTGAACTCTAACACACACACACAGAAACGCACGAAGAGCAAGGGCACGGAGCTTGCGCACTTCGTGTGTGTGTGTGAGTGCGTGATGCGTGAAGTGCGTGTATACCATAAAAAAAACACGGACTTCTGGCATTTTCCACTCGCGTTCACACACATATACAGTTTATTATATGTAGTTTGTAAATATTGTTTATATCTTTGTTTGGTTGTTGTGCACCTTTTTCGTTTACTTTATTTAGTTTTGTATAATACACGTTTGCTTTATCTACTTGTTTGTGTTTGTTCTTTTTGCTCACCGGCCTTTTAACGCAACACCGACACAAAGATAAAAGATCTCTCGATTTTTGTACCCACAGCTAATATAAAATTAGCTGGTCGTTACACGGTAAAACCGACGCCATCTTTTCTATGTATTGACGCGTCTCCAGAGCCGTCGTTCAGTTATGGTCATGGGCGTTTCGTTTTTCCGACACACGCTGTAGCGGTAGACCAGTCATAAATCACCGCGCCATCTGACCAATCACAGCAGTGAGGGCTCACGGAAAGGCGGGGTTTAGACAGACTGAGTCGACGAGTCGTTTACAAATCATTTAGAAATGGGGTAAAATTTAATCTATTTTTGGAGAAAATTAAAATGTTTTTTGACCTTGCATACATGTAAACCTGTTTTAAGAGACTCATTAAGCAATATTAGCAACCTTTAAAATGTCATAATTGGGGCACTTTAAAAATATTATAGCAAATGAAGTTATTTGGGTTCGGGTGTAAATGTGAATCAAAGGGGCCAATGTTGTGCTTTGTAACTGTGGTGGAAATTAGATTACCAACTCTGGAGACTTCAAATAGTATCAGAACAAGAGAATAAAACATAAAACACATACTGTAACGTTTAAGAAAACAACAGACCTGTTCCTTCGGGTGCTGATAAGCAGACAAGTTACATCTCCTGATGCTGAGTTTCTGTCAACGTAGATAGATTAAGGCCTTTACTCCCTATAGATCTTCTTTCTTGCACGTACACATATTCCAAGTCTGTAACTCTAATAGGTCAGCCATGATTATGTCGAATTTTAGTTAGACACACGTAGTCGATTAAAATTTTCTACCACTTAGTTAGCCAGAAAGTTTGTTCACTGGTCATTTTCTTGCCCTGCAGGTTCATTTCAGAGCGCGGGTCCTCCAGATTTTTGGATCACGTGGAGCAAATCGACAAACTGTACAAGATTCCTCCTCCAACAGGTTCTGCCTTAAAACCAGAAAGAAGCAGTGACATCATACCCCTACCTGCGGTCCCCAAACTCAGGTACCTCCACACAACTGAACTAGGAATACCTGAACTTGTGTGTTTAGGGAAAAATGTTATGTATATATATATATATATATATATATATATATATATATATATATATATATATATATATATAATTTTTTTTTTTTAATAGCTAAGACAGAAAGAGGAATATGTTGTGTATTGTAGTGAAAGTCTATGACTAAATAAATCTCTAAAACAATTAATTATATTAAACAGAAATGAATACTACTTACCTAATAAATACACAAACAAATTGTCTTTAGTGATAGTGATGGGAAAGAGGCTCAAATAAAACTGTTTTATATCCAGAAACGGTAAAACTAAGAGGTATAGTAAAATAAATAGACGGGTTAAAGAAAATAATGTTAAGAAAAAAAGTGTATAAGAGAGAAAGTAGAAAATATCTGGAAAAAGAAAGGGAAAATAAATAATTCTTGAATCAAAAAAAATAAATTTTGAATAAAAAATGTTTACTTGTTTACTAATTCGGCAGCGCGATGGTGTAGTGGTTAGCACTATCGCCTTGCACCTCCGGGGTCTGGGTTTGATTCCCGGCCGGGGGCAATTCCCATCTCTGTGGGCATGGAGTTTGCATGTTTTCCCCGTGCTTGGTGGGTTTCCTCCCACAGTCCGAAGACATGCAGATTAGGCTAATTGGTGTTTCCAAATTGCCCATAGTTTGTGAGTGAGTGCGAGTGTATGCCCTGCGATGGATTGGCACCCTGTCCAGGGTTTACCCTATAAATAGTTTTTGAGGAATTACATTATTTAAAAAAAGTAATTATAAACCAAATATAATTTTTTATTGCTTATTTTTCTCTGAAAGTTAGAGTCTGTGGCAGTAAAAAAGCTTACACATTGTCCTCATTCCGTTGTCAGGTGGCGTAGCGTGCGTGTCTTCATCTCGTCTACGTTCAGAGACATGCACGGCGAGCGAGACGTCCTGGTCCGCAGTGTTTTCCCGGAGTTACGGCGGCGAGCGGCTTCCCTCTGCCTCCACCTGCAGGAGGTGGACCTGCGCTGGGGCGTCACTGAGGAGGAATCGGCACGCGCCGCTGAGATCTGCCTCAGGGAGGTCTGTCGCTCCCATTTGCTGCTGGGAATTCTGGGAGAGAGATACGGCCTGGTGCCTCCTCGGCCCTTGCTGCCTGACCTGCCTCACTACAGCTGGGTAAGGAAGAGAAAAGAAAAAGTCTTTACTAATCATTGTAATGAGTTATTTACTGACTATTTATTCATGTTGGATTTTAATTGCTGCGATATTCTGTAGGATGGGTTCTGCTCACAAATCCACATGTTAGTTTTGTAATTTTTGTAATTTAATACAAAATATTTGCTATTGGCTCTGTTGCTTATTGATAAATCCACTACAGCTCTAAGTTTATTGATTTGGCTTGATATTTTATCCTTCCTTCAAAATACTTACTACACTTTTTGTAGTTTTTATTTAGAACAGTAGTGCACAGGCAATATTATTATCATTACACACTTTTTTTTTTTTACTTTTTATTTATGCTATATGTGCTTTTTATTACAATTGTTTTATTTTGGATTTATATTGAAGTTGTATGTGATGTAATTTTATAAATGATGTTACGTATAAAATATAAAGATTTATAGCTTTTTAATTGTGTGTGTCAGTTGAAGTCGGCTCCTGAGGGTCTGTCGGTCACAGAGATGGAGATCCGTCAGTTTCAGGCCTTGTTTCCTGATTCTGCTCAGAGCCGCATGTTCTTCTACTTCAGATCTCCTCAGCTGCTCAGGTACGGACTCACCTTCTAACCTTCTGCTCTCAGAGACTCAGGACTGGATCTCAACAAGCCTCTGTACTACTCTCAACATGTTTAAATAGCAAAATATCTGAAGAGCAGCATTTTATCTGGTTAATGAAGTATAAATTTGTTACAAAATAAAACGCTCATGCTGTTATAGGAGCATTACCATCCTGAAGCTATATTATCATATAGCATAAAACAATTTTATTAAAATCTATAGGTACAATCATATATTATTATATGTTTGTAGTAAATCTTTAAAATTGTAAAACAAAATTTACAGAATTTTCTCCTCCTTTTAAACCTTAACAGTTTATTTAAAACAACATTACTGTTTTTTTGGAACCTTTATATCATGATAAATATAATCATGATATTTTTTGATCACGTCTTGATCTTTAGTTTAATTATAAGTGATTGGGGAGTATGTGACTATTTAATTATTATATGAATAATAAATATAAATAAAATATAGAGGTTGATTTTTACAAATGTAAAGGGCCAGAACACACAGGTAGCAGGTGTCAACTTCTCAACAACAGTTCTTTAATGAAGGGTGGGCGGGCAGCAGGCAGCTATAGGTGAACGGGACTTATAGCTTAGAGGAAAACTACTCACTGGAAGAAGACGAGTGGGCCTTTTAAAAGGCCGTGCAGATGCTGAGTGGGTGATAGTGTTGATCCACTTCCAGCCCAGGTGCGTTCCACAGGCCCGCTCCCTTGATAGGTGTGCTCTGCTGTCGGCGCACCTTACTCTATGTGTGTATGTGAGAAGCTCCTGCACCAAGTGGGCCACTGTTGCACAAATCAGCTAAATTCATAAAATTATTATTAATATTTTTGTTTAGTTCAGTGCCTGAGGCTTGGAGAGACGACTTTGCAGCTGAATCCCAAAAAAATGCAGCGAAAATGGATGAACTGAAAAAATGGATTAAGAGCAATGACTTTGGAGTGATGGAAAAGTAAGAACAAGATCTGAATTATTAAATTATTATGTTTGTTTAGTAAATTTGGTTTGGCAGTTTTGTGTTTAGTCTCATCTGGTAAACTCAGGGAAGGACACAAGCGTCGTCATTGCGTCGTCATGCACTGTAAGTTCTTCTCTGTATGTCTGTAGTTACCCGTGTGAGTGGGGCGGAGTCATAGCTGGAAAAGCGTACGTTAAAGCTCTGGAGGATTTTGCCAAGGCTGTGATGGAGGATCTTTGGTCTGTTATACAGAGGCTTTTTGTTGAGGTCAGGCATCAAAATTATATGTTGTTATTTAATACAATACAATTTCAAGATAATTTATAAAATCTCTTTTACATAAAGAGTTCAGTTTTAATTAGCATCTTCTTCACTGTGACTGACAGACTGAGAGGCCACACCTCCTTTAGTGGACTGTCAGGCACAGAGGGTGTATGAACAGTTCTGTGATCAGATGGCCATTATTTCACCCTCCTCAGTGTTCTTGTTCACTGTTTTGACCTGTTGCTCAGGAATCAGACGAGGCAGATCTGACAGCAGAGATCAAAGAACAGGAAGTGCACCAGGAAGCCCAAAGCCAGCAGTTTTACGGGCGAGCGAAGCTGCTTTCAAAGGCAAAAGAGAAAATTGAAGAATGTCAGAGGAAAGGTGGGGTTCTGCTGGTGCAGGGCGGGGCCGGAGTCGGCAAAACGGCTTTCATGGTAACGCTTTGCATTTTATTTATTGCATATGGCAGCTGACAGGAACAAGTGTCTCACACGTCACAGTCATGTCTCTTTCTCTGTCTCTGTCCCTCTTTTTTTCCTGTCAGGCTTCATTGGCTCACTCACTCCAAACCCCAGACAAGAGGAAGAAAGTGCCCATGTGTGATGTCATATCCTACTCCACAGCTGCTAGCCAGTCAGCTTCTGGGGTTGAGCCTCTCCTACGCTGTTTGGTCCAATGGCTGAGGAAGAGGAAGGAGCAGGAGGAGGAGCTTCCTCCCAGCACACCTTACAGGTGAGAGATATGTAGAATGTGGAAGTATAACAATTTGAAATAAAAAATAAAGGGTAAGAGTTTCATGCTGGCAAAAAGGAAACCTATGGTCTGTGCCTTTTCTTTGAGAATAAATTTAATTGTAAAGGAAACAGAATAGGACATGTAATAGAAACCTGTGTTTCTCAGTGTAGTTTTTACAGAATCAGAGAATAAATGCAGTGTGTATTAACAGAGATCTGCTGTCAGAGTTACTCTCTCAGCTGAAGGAGGTGAAGAAAGGCAGATCTCTGGCTTTACTCATTGATGGAGCAGATCTGGTGCACGATGCTAAAGGGCAAAGAATTTCTGAATGGATTCCACAACACATTCCAAAGGTTTAGTAACACAAACACACACATATATAATTTACAGATATCTAGGGAAAAATTATATAAGGATTAAAATACTTTGTGTTTTCCTGTTTTCAGTGAAATAATATAGAGCTGTTTGTGTGATGATGCTGTCTTCAACCTTTTAGGGTGTGTGTCTGGTCCTGAGCGTTACTACAGGTTCAGATCTCCACAACACCATCAGCAAAAGTAAAAGCTGCACTCTGTTTCCTCTGGGGCCGTTACTGCTGCCAGACCGGAGAGAAATCGTCGAGAAGGAGCTGAGTGTGTACGGGAAGAAACTGAGTGATTCTGCCTTTAATAACCAGGTCTGATATTACATCACAGAGCAAAATGGGTGTTTGAGGGAAACAGGGAAACTTCATGTGTTTGTACCTGCAGCTCCAGACGCTGCTGATGAAGAAGGGAGCTGCGAGTCCACTGTATCTGCGCTTGGCCTGTGAGGAGCTCAGGAACTACGCCTCCTTTGAAAAGGTGACACTAACGCTGATGCTCATATTTGTTCTAGAAGACACACATTAAAATCATTAAGGTGCTTTCCTTTGTGTGGCCATAATAAACTAGTGAAACCATGGCAACTAAATAAAAGACTGCTTTCTAGTGACCGATGTACAACGAATGTAGAGTTGCAAGATGTCATTGTGATTGGTTTTGATTGCAGATGATGGCAGTGTTTTATAAAATATTCATTTTAACAGCATATTTGTATTAAACATTACAAATTGTCATCATTGTCATTGCCGTTATGAGTTGTTTGAATGAGGATGATTTGTATATAGTGTACGTATGATAGCTCCGAACATGCTCATTTCACTTTAGAAAAGAGATCAGTCAACATTTGTTGTAATGTGTTGTAATGATTTTTGCAAGATTTAGTGAAAACTCATACAGTGTAAATCGGCTTAAACCACGTTTCGTTTCCAGATGAAGGAGAACCTTCAGTGTCTCCCGGTGTCTCTGTGTGAGCTGATTCAGCACAGTCTGATCAGGCTGAACTCTCAGTATGAAGGAACAGGACTCAGCTGGACCCTGGCTGCTCTGACCGTCAGCTCCACTGGTATAACTGACCATCCTCATCATCATCATCATCACTAATACATAATAAACACAGTGGTTAAACAGTTATGGACATGTGAATATAATACAATTAAATGTACAGGCATTTTGTATTAGCATGTGCTCTGTTGCTCGTCTCTGCACAGGTCTGAAAGAGAGAGATCTCTACTTCCTGTTGAACTTGTGCACTGATCTGAGCTCCACACACACCCCACTGAACTGGAAGGAAGCGATCAAACACGCCAGGAACCCAAAAACCATGGTGCCCATGGCCACGTTCTCTCAGCTGGCCCGAAACTTACAGAGGTAGTCAGAGTTGTGCTGTGATTTATAACTAACGAATGAGACGATTGTCTTATAGTGAAATAAATTTTCTTGGGTGCTCTAGGAGAACACTCAATGTTTTTGCTGAGCCTTATGACACTGTGCTTTCAGAAAAAGTAAAAAAAACATTAAGGTTTTATGTAGAACCCCACCAACAGTGTGTTTCCCAAATCTAATTAGCTCAAGTGGCACCATTTTAGGATGCTAAGAACACTTAATTATCTTGTATTTTTGAGAAATTTTGTTCCCATAGGGGCTTGTCAGATTTCCCTTTATAGAAACCTTTAACGGTTCTTTCTTTTTTTTTTTTTTTTGGTGTTCTGTACTGTTCTGCTGCAGTCTGATTGGGTCATCTCTGTCTGTGGAACCGGATCAGTCCTTGGTTCTCACAAATCCAGATTTTCAATCAGCGTTTGAGCAACTTTACCTCTCTGATCCAGACGACAGAACCAGAGCGCACATGATTCTCGCAGGTAGGACAACATTTTATATTATAGTCTTCACAAAGAGTGTAATAATAATAATAATAATAATAATAATAATAATAATAATAAATGTGTGTTTGTATTTTTGTAGCTTACCTGTGGGTTCAGTCAGATCCTCATGGACATGACACGTTCCTGCACTGTGACCCGGACACACTCGCACAGCTTCCTGCTCATCTGGTCAGTGTCTCTTCCTACTGACTCACACACTCCTTTCACACCTTTCCACTGTTACAGAAAATCTCACCGTTTTTATTTTCATCTAAAGGTAAAGTCTCGTCAGTGGGAGCCGATGCATTTCCTGCTTTGCAACTACTACTTCCTGTATGCTAATGTGCATCACGGACTTCTGCACAGCCTGATGGAGAATTATGTTCTATATGGTAGGGTTTTATAGCAATCCAACATTTTCAAGAGGTTAAAGAGTCCTGTATTAATGCATAAACACTTGACCCTGCCCGGTTATCTTTTATGTTGTCCTTCCGGCCCTAGCCCCTCATTAATTTTTTTCCCTACACTTTTACTAGAAAAGAGGAACGAATTAAACAAGCCACTCTGTCCTGAAGCATTCGGTACGTTCATCTATGCCTCTTCATCTTAGCTGATGCATGCCAGAAATTTAGCTTCAGGTTTTTTTTTTTTCTCACACTGATGTTTACATGACCATATGTCATATATTAATAGTTAGCAGTAATATATCTGTACATATCAATACGATTTAACCCCATTATAAACATCGTCATCTCCACAGATGGCTCAGACGAGGTTCTGGCTTGTCTTTCGTTCCTCAAGCGCCACGCCCCCCTCCTCTGTCATTGGCCAACTCTGTTTGTGCAGCAAGCCCTAAATGAACCAGATGCCTCAGCTGCTCATATCTGGGCTAAATGTGCAGTCAAGGAAGGAAACATCCATGCTGTCAGATGGATGAACAAGTCCCAAGAATCCCGACAGGAATCTGGGTAGGAATCACTCTATGCCCTCTGACTTACTCACTACAATAAAAAAGAAACCAAATTTTTATATAAATGCTGTTAACAGTTTGTTTACTGTTCAGATAACATTATTTTTGTTGTATATTATTTATTTGTCAGCAGTGTGTAATTCAGTGTTTGTAATTCAGCAGTGAGCTGGTTTCCACATTTAAGTGGACTCCATCGTGTGTGTCTCTGAGTCCTACTGGACGTTTCATGGCGGTGGGGACAGTATATGGTTCTCTCCATATCTACCATACTCACACTAACCAGGTAACAGCCACAGCTCCATCCTCAGCTCATTTCCTGTTAGGTATATAATTCTTGTAGAAAGAGAGACAATTTGATGATTCTCCTTTTTGTTGTTTTCTCTCTCTCACAAAAGGAAGTGAAGTCACTGATTAGTAATTGTGACGGGATCTCAGGCTGTGTGTTTCTGGATGATTGTGTTCTGTGGTCAACCTCGTATGATGGCCAGGTGGAGGCGTGGGACATTAACAGTGGCTGCAGGTTAGTGTGTTAGTGATAATATAAAAAAAAAAAAAAACATCACACCAGAGGTGAGTGCCTATGATGTGTTCAGCTGCCAGAGTCAAGAATGAAAATAATTGAGTTTTAATATATGAAAAAAATATAAACTAATCCAAGCTTCTTTGTAGTATTTATGGTAAGAGATGAACATTATACAAGCAGTGGGAACAAGGACGCCGCATTATGAGACAGATACCAGATTGATACACCTAATGGATTGGTCTGAAAGGGGATATGAGCTTTTGTCTAAAATTAGTACCAAAAGAGGTCAACTTGCACATGTTGAGTACAGACAAGAGGGCAATAGTAGTCCAGAAACAATACTCATAATTGCAATTTTACAGGCAACATCATATTACAATTTGACCTTATGAAAATTGGGACAGTGAGACATCATGTAAGTAAATTTGAGGTAATACAATCAACCACTGGATTATGAGTGCTGTGCTGTTTGTGTGTGGTCAATGCTAATGCCTAATGCACCATTATGCTGGTAGGCCAAGATGGATGGATAATTCTCTGAGACTTGGTCAAAATAATTGTGCATATAATCATACACACGTTGTTGTCACCACAAACACCACAGTTGTCACCTTACTCACAAAGTACACTTTACTGTACTCACCAAGTACTGAATTAAATCATCTTCAAAGAGACTTATTCAGCAAACAAAAATCCAGTGCAATGCAAAAGATGTCTATGTGACTTTCCCTGAATGAAAACTATTGGACAGTATCTGCAGACTGTTACAGTACAGAGGACACCAAGCACAGTATACTGGCTAGAATACTTAGGTAATTGAGTTCTAAGCGCTGGACTTGGGGAAGGAGTGGATTTGTCAAAGTTGTCCTGCCTTCAGGAAACCTAAGTTCGCCCATGTACTGCATTACCTATTATGATTGACCTTTTTTATGGAACCGACTTCCTGTCGAGGTCCGCAACAGTCCAAGTCTCACAGTTTTTAAATCTCGTCTAAAAGCCTGTTTGTTTAGACAGGCTTTTATGTAATGCAGTTTTCTGTCTGTTTTGTTTCTAAACCATTGTTCTTATATTTTGACTGTAAGGTGTCCTTGAGTGCCATGAAAGGTGCCATTAAATAAAATGTATTATTATTATTAATATTATTATTATTATTATCATCAAAGTAGCCAGGAGGAAAAATTTGCACAACTATGGGCAGTAGTAATGAAACCATGACCACAGATATCTCCATGGAAAATATAACAATATCAGCACAAGGAGCAGCAAATAGCGCCACCTCACTGTTTATAGGAGAAGGAGCCGAGTCAAAGGACTTAGGATGACTATAGAAAAATATGAGGAGAAAGTTCAATAAGAAGAACTGAATCGAAAAGTAGAGGTGGAACTCCTAAGCAGGGTTTCAGACATATTATGGACAAAGCATTACATTACATTAAATTTACAGTATTGGGGAGACATCCTTATCCAGAGCGACTTACATTTTATCTGATTATACATCTGAGCAGTTGAGGGTTAAGGGACTTGCTCAAGGTCCCAACAGTGGCAACATGATGGTGGTGGTATGGTTTGACACTGGGATCTCTAATCAGTAGTCCAGCTGATGTAGGCCTAGTAAGATTAACAGGGGTTAGCATTTATACAAGTTAGGCCAACTCCCCTATTAAAGACATTATCCCCTACCTCCTGCTAAGTTAAGAAGAAATAAAACCCATAAAAGAAGGATCAGTAGAACCAGGATCATTGATCCTTGTGAAAAGCCAGTGTACATCCTGATCTTTCCTGTCAGGTCACCCAATTCAAATGAGTGGAGACTTGTACATGATGTAAGAACAGAAGACTAAGTGGTAGAGGTAGAGTTAACCATAGTACCAAATCCATACACCCTGCTGTCCAACATTCCAGAAGACACTAAGTGGTATACAGTCATTGACCTTTGTTCAGCATTTTTCAGCATTCAGCATCATACATGCATACAGCATCACAACATCTGTTTGCCTTTGCTTGCACGGGGCAACAATATATCTATTTGAGACTTCCACAAGGATATTGTGAGTGCCCTTTGGTGTTTAATTGCATCCTGGTACAAGGTTTGGTGGCAGTAGACAAAAATAGTATGCTCTAATGAGCCTGACGAGAAGGCAGTGCCTAAAAGGACTAGCTGAGAGAGCTAAAAACAATCATAAGATAAAAAAAGTAGAATATTTAGGCAGAGTGCTGGAAAAACTACTTGACACATCTCCTCAAATCACATAGAGGTAGTGCTAAAAGCTCCACAACCATAAATGGTAAAGAAATCCTGTCCATTTTAGGTATGATATTATACAGTTTTAGACTAGATATGTGATTTTGCACTAAAAAGCTTTTAAGAGCCATGATAAAAGATGCATTGGAAAACAAAAAGCAATGCACTGCTGACATGGACCCCAGAAGCACTGGAAGCATTCGAGCTACTCAAACAGGATTTATGTATAGGTTTGATGTTAGTGAGTCCCCAGAACAGTAAATCATTCTATCTGTATGTTTCTAAAAAAAAATAATAATAAACAATATAATACGCAATGGCAGTAATAATGCTGCAGCAGTGACCCAGCAAACAACCAATTGCATATTATAGTACATCACTTGAAGGTATTATCAGAGCTATGCCACCATGCTACCAGGGAATAGGCACAGCAGTGTTTGACTACCAAAAAGCTACAAGTAACTCAACTATGCTCAGCCCAATCGGCAAAAATAAAATTATTTACATTGGCATATAAACTAATAAAGGATAAGTCTTGTACAGTATATAATAACTATAACTGTATAATAAGAAGTCTCCCATTTTTTTATTAGAGGATTGGTTTGACATCCCACAGATATCACAAAAGGTCAATCAGAACAAGAATGGCGTGAATCAATAATCTCTCCTAGAAATTTCAGGAGAGATTTCAAGGCTGGTAACACTGCAGCTGACCATAAGGTCCTCAAACTCAGAATCGGGGACCACAGCCGGTGTTTCAGGAAGAAAAAGGAAATTAGGAGAGAGACTGAGGAAGAGGGCTGAGAAATAGTACCAACTTCTGCAAAGAGTACAAAAGGACTACACAGTCAGGCAACTTCTCAGTTGGATTTTGACCTAAATCAATCTCTCAAACTCATGTTTGGATAATTGTTGCAATAAATTCGGCTTTACTTCAAACAGATCAACTAATTTAAGACCCATTTCCATATGCTTTACATTAGTTTGTTTTCTATTATGATTAATGAATCAAGTGCAGTGGTATCTCACATATGAATTTATTCAGTTCTTAAGGAGTAATTTTGTATTGTGAAACGTATTTCCCCATATGACATTATTTAAAAGGAGATCCATTCCAGCCACCCAAAAATATTACCAATGTTACCAATTTTCAACCCCATAATAATAACATTTTTGCATATAAAAAATAGTAACATTTAGGAAAATATTAAATAAATAGACAGTAAACTTGACTTAACCTGAATTTATGATTCCTCTTGGCAACGGCTGCTTTAAAAACTGAAAGTTTTTTAAACTGAAAGTGGCTACTCTTTGTTCTTGCTATCGTTCTAAATAACATTCTTGGGATCCATGGTGCTACAGTGGTGTGAAAAACTATTTGCCCCCTTCCTGATTTCTTATTCTTTTGCATGTTTGTCACACAAAATGTTTCTGCTCATCAAAAACTGTTAACTATTAGTCAAAGATAACATAATTGAACACAAAATTCAGTTTTTAAATGAAGATTTACGTTATTAAGGGAGAAAAAAAACTCCAAATCTACATGGCCCTGTGTGAAAAAGTGATTGCCCCCTTGTTAAAAAATACCTTAACTGTGGTTTATTACACCTGAGTTCAATTTCTGTAGTCACCCCCAGGCCTGATTACTGCCACACCTGTTTCAATCAAGAAATCACTTAAATAGGAGCTACCTGACACAGAGAAGTAGACCAAAAGCACCTCAAAAGCTAAACATCATGCCAAGATCCAAAGAAATTCAGGAACAAATGAGAACAAAAGTAATTAAGATCTATCAGTCTGGTAAAGGTTATAAAGCCATTTCTAAAGCTTTGGGACTCCAGTGAACCACAGTGAGAGCCATTATCCACAAATGGCAAAAACATGCAACAGTGGTGAACCTTCCCAGGAGTGACCGGCCGACCAAAATTACCCCAAGAGCGCAGAGACAACTCATCCGAGAGGCCACAAAAGACCCCAGGACGACATGTAAAGAACTGCAGGCCTCACTTGCCTCAATTAAGGTCAGTGTTCACGACTCCACCATAAGAAAGAGACTGGGCAAAAACGGCCTGCATGGCAGATTTCCAAGGCGCAAATCACTGTTAAGCAAAAAGAACATTAAGGCTCATCTCAATTTTGCTAAAAAACATCTCAATGATTGCCAAGACTTTTGGGAAAATACCTTGTGGACCGACGAGACAAAAGTTGAACTTTTTGGAAGGTGCGTGTCCCGTTACATCTGGCGTAAAAGGAACACAGCATTTCAGAAAAAGAACATCATACCAACAGTAAAATATGATGGTGGTAGTGTGATGGTCTGGGGTTGTTTTGCTGCTTCAAGACCTGAAAGGCTTGCTGTGATAGATGGAACCATGAATTCTACTGTCTACCAAAAAATCCTGAAGGAGAATGTCCGGCCATCTGTTCGTCAACTCAAGCTGAAGCGATCTTGGGTGCTGCAGCAGGACAATGACCCAAAACACACCAGCAAATCCACCTCTGAATGGCTGAAGAAAAACAAAATGAAGACTTTGGAGTGGCCTAGTCAAAGTCCTGACCTGAATCCTATTGAGATGTTGTGGCATGACCCTAAAAAGGTGGTTCATGCTAGAAAACCTTTAAATGAAGCTGAATTACAACAATTCTGCAAAGCTGAGTGGGCCAAAATTCCTCCAGAGTGCTGTAAAAGACTCGTTGCAAGTTATTGCAAACGCTTGATTGCAGTTATTGCTGCTAAGGGTTGCTGCAACCAGTTATTAGGTTCAGAGGCAATTACTTTTTCACACAGGGCCATGTAGGTTTGGAGTTTTTTTTCTCCCTAAATAATAAAAACCATCATTTAAAAACTGCATTTTGTGTTTACTTGTGTTATCTTTGACTAATAGTTAAATGTGTTTGATGATCAGAAACATTTTGTGTGACAAACATGCACAAGAATAAGAAATCAGGAAGGGGGCAAATAGTTTTTCACACCACTGTATGGCACTAAATCTTGCACAAAATGCAAAAAAAAAAAAAAAACCCACTAAAAATGTAAACTTGCTTCGCTTGGCTTTCCACTGATGCAAACAAGTTGTATGTGCAACTTTGCTGGAGTTCAGTTTAGTTTGTTTTTATCCGCTTGTATGCCCAAAATGCTTTGTATGCTAGGGCAAATTTCTTGCAAAATTAGCAAAAAAGCAGAAATTCTTAAGGCTGTTCATTTTCTTAAGGCTGTTCATTTTCTTAAGACTGTTCATTTTCGTAAGGCTGTTCATTTTCAGAGGTAATACTGTATTAGTTAATTATTTCCCACAACGTGTTCTAGAAAACATTTGCCAGAATTAGTGTATCAAGCACAGACTTGATCCTATGCACCTGGCTAATGCGACATAGAGCAGGTGATTATTCCCCTCAAGCCGCATCTAATTCCTCTGCTCCTCGGGCCTATATGGTTCTTTGCTCTCCACAAACAAGGGGGTGCTGAAGTGACGCCATCCATTCAGCACTGCGGCAGATGATAAGTCAGGTTTTTTATTTATTATGTAGGCTGCTGTCCTGCCATCACAATGTTTCATGTTTAAAGAACTGAAAATAATAAATCTCTGTCTCTGTGTCATTTTCTATAGGACGGTCCACCTGACCGCCCACTCCAACAGGATAACAGGATTTGATGTCAGCTCAGACAGGAAGCACTTGTCTACTGTGTCCTTAGACTTCACTCTGAAGGTTAGAATTGCTCAGATTTAAAGTTTCTTGTATAGCGTAAACATATATATATATATATATATATATATATATAATTTATGTGTAGGTGTGGTCCTCACGTACGGGGAAGCAGGAGGCATCTCTGGAGAACCCCTGCCCTCTAAACTGTGTGAACTTTGACCCTGAGGGGAGTCTGGTGGCGGTGGGTTGCTGGGACGGAGCAGTGCGAGTGTGGGACTGGATCAAACAGGAGAACTGCATGGTAAGAAGGAAACAGGAAGTGAAGTAATGATTTTGGATATTGGAGTCCTGTTTATCAACGACATGTTACTCTCTCTCACTCTACTCTATCTTTCTATCTATCTTCTCACTTATATTCTATCCCTTTATTCTGCATAAAAGTTCCTTCTGTTTGTTTTTATCTCTTTTTTTAATCTCCTTTTTCCCCTAATATCACTTTTTTCTTATGTCATATCACCCGTTTCTCTTCTTTTCCTTCTTTTAATCTTTTTGTACCCTTTAATTCTGTTTATCACTTTCATTCATTCTCTTTATATCTTTCTATCTCATAATCGGTTTCACTTTCTCGCTCTTTTGTCTGCATATTTTCTTTTCCATTTGCCGTTGTTCTTGATCTGTACTGTTTTCTTCTCTTTTTTACCACCTCTATATCCTGTTCTCACCTTTTCAATTTTTTCCCTCCCCTACAGACTCTGTCAGGCCACGAGTGCTCAGTACGCAGTGTGTCATTCTCTCCGTCCTCCTCTCTCTCTCTCCTCTGTTCGGGGGCATTGGATGGAGAGATGAGGTTGTGGTCGGTTCCCGGCGCATCCTGTGTGTGGCGCCTTCATGCTCACCACAGCTCCACAGAGGCGCTTCACTTCCTCTGTGATGGAGATTCACTGCTCAGCGCTGGACATGATGGCATGGCAAGGACACACACATGCACACACACATGTAGAAAGGTTTTATACATTTTTTAATAAAATATATATTTTATAATCATATATATTTTATCAATTATATATGTTTGTGTGTATGTGTGTTAGGTCCAGCTGTGGTCTGGAGGTCTTGGGCGCTCAGTTTCCATGTTGGGGGAAGAAAAGGTATTTCAGGTGTTAATGAGTGAAAATACTCAGTGTCCAGGAGCAAGATGAGCTCAGAGTCTCCTGTCTGTCTCCCTGTCTGTCTCTCTTTCTGTCTCCCTGTCTGTCTCTCTGTCTGTCTCCCTGTCTGTCTGTTTTTGTCATTTATATGCTTGTTAGTTTGTTGATGGGCTGTATGGTGGTGTAGTCGGCATTGTCGCCTGGGTCCGTGTTCAATGCCTGGCTAATTCTGCCTCTGTGTGCATGGAGTTTGCAATTGAAATTGCCTGTAGTGTGTAAGTGTGTGTATGTGTGCGCCCTGCGATGAATTGGCACCCCTGTCCAGTGTGTACCACGTCTTGTGCCCTATGTTTCCTGGGATAGGCTCCAGGCCTCCCGCGACCCTGAATACAGGATTAAGCATTATAGACAGTGAGTGATTGAGAGTGAGTGAGTCTGTTGATGTTTTTTAGGAGGTGGTCATAATGATAATGATCATAAGGATGATAAAGAACGTCTCCATTACAGAAGCTGTTGAAATCCTCAGAGGCCAGACAGGAGGTCGTGTCTGAAGCTGCTGCTCTCTGTGTGGCTGTGAACGGTCACTATGTCGCTGTGGGTTATCATGGAAATGGGCTTAAAATCTACAACAGAGACTCGGGTACAATTAAACGTCATCCGTAAACCATCCTAGTGTTTTATATAAGTGAATTATTTACACTTGAAACATTTTTGTCTGTCAAGCTGTAACCTATTCATATAAAGCTACAAGGCTTCGGTTTATTTTATAGATGAGTTTTAATTGATTGTAGTAGATTTGATGTATTTATTTAGGACGTGTGTGTTGTAGGGAGCTGTGTGTGGTCCACTGAGGACCTGCGTGTGTCTATGCTGTGTGTGCTCTGGCTGAAGACTGCAGCAGATGATCTCTTGCTTTCTGGAGGGTTAGATCAGCGCCTGCGTCTGTGGAGGAAGCGGAGCGGACACAAGGACACAATAACTCTTGCAGCAGTCTTTGGTGTCCAGAAGGGTGCTGTTCTCGCTCTGAACCAGAACATTACTTATGTAGCCTCCGCGTCGGGTCAGTACGACAAACTGTCTCAAAGCTGTTATAGCTGCTATGACTAATGTGTCACAATATTAAATGTAACTGTAAATTGTAATTTTTTACACTTTGTGTTGTTGTTTTTACTTCAAGGTAATTTTATTACATCACTCTTGTTAAAGCTCACTGGTTTTAATCCTGTGTTTGACCACTCAGATGACTTTACCATCGCATTGTGGTTGAAGAGGGATTTGACTTCTGACCCCTGGGCTGAACCAAGAGCAGTATGTGTCCTGAGGGGTCACAGTGGAGGGGTCACATGTTTGGCCTTCAGTCCAAAAGGAGATCAGCTGCTTTCAGGAGGAAAAGACACGGTACACAACACACCAACCAGAACACACTGATTTTCTGTAAGAACACACACAAATTGTATTCATAAGGTGATTATCATGTAATGGGTGCGACCCTTTTTGCATGGGTGGCACCATAAAGCACAGACACGAGGTGAGGTCTTATGGGAAAAAGGGTAATTTAGGGAAAATAGGAAAGGAAAGGGTTAAAGGAGGGACGATAGAAAGATAGGGAATGAATGATGTGCACATGCACGTCTGTGGGCGGTGCTCCGCTGGCATGCAGGCACAGGCTGGTGAGCGGTGGCATCGGACAGAATGGCAGCATGGGCCCACATGAACAGCATTTCCTGCACAGTTCGCTTGTGCTGGCTCTGCTTTTATGGGATGAGCCATCTACCTAGTAAGCTTTGGAGTGAGCAAGGAGCGATATTAGATTTGGGCGCATGCCCATCACAGGCGCACGCAGTGACAATTAGTAGGCTTTGTTGAAAATGTGTTTCCACCCAGGAGTTGATTAGTTTCCTATAACAGCACATGTCCAAGTGTTTTCCCACTTTTGCCAACAATTGTTATGTTTATTAAAGAATGTCATTATATATATATTTTTTTCGCTATATAAAGCTCTCTTTGCAAGACATGGTTCTTAGTGGGATGTCTCTAATAGCAAGCACGACATTCTGACCTATGCGGTACTTTAGAACTTTAAAGCAGAGGTGACCAGCGTGAGAGAGCATCTGGCTTGGTGTTTTTTAACCCTGGCTGATAGAAGAGGATGAAACTAAATCTTGAGAAAAATAATGACCATCTGGCTTGACAAGCATTTAGCCTTTTGCCAGTTGGTAAACACTTAAGGTTCCTGTGGCTGGTCCAAACCAGGAACGGGATCTCAGCCCCTTCCAGCCAGTCCCTCCAGTCCTCCAAGGCCAACTTAATAGCTAGAAGTTCTGGGTCACCAATATTGTAATTTATTTCTGCTAGGGATAGGTTATGTGTAAAACACAAACAGGTATGCAGTTTGTTGTCCTGGGATGGGATGGGGATCGTGAGGATAGGAGCGGATGTGAACCTTCTCTTGAGATATGTGAATGCCTTTTCTTTTTGTCTTTTCCAATGAAAGTGGGTTTTGATGGAGGTCAGAAATATTCCTGAGAGGTACTTCTTAATGAAGACAGTGATGAAAGATTGCAAAGACCAGGAAGTTCTGGAGATCTCATTTTAAGGCTGGGGTCAGCCATTTAGTGATGATTACGACTGGATGAGGAATGTCGTGGATGTCTTGTGAAAGTTGCACATCCAAGCCTTGGCATGCAAATTACTTTCAAGAAGTCTTCGGAGAACCTAACAAACATTAAGACAATACTCCTCCAGGCTGTGAGAAGAGATAAGGATGTGGTCCAGATGGACCCCGGAGGAGCTGAAAAAGCTGTTGCCACGAGTGAAAAGTAGCTAGAGGTTCTTCAGTCATTTTATTCAGCCCTAAATAATTAATACAGAGAGAAAGGGATCCATCTGGTTGGCAGAAACCCTTAAAGCTAGTGAGGAGGTTTGATGTGTAATAGATTGTAGTGAACTCCCATCGAGGGCTTGGGCTATCCTTCAGCATGTGATTGTTTTTTCCTGCAGTAAAAACATTCTTGTTGAATTCAACAGCATTACTTTTCCTCTGAAGAAATGCATGTTCTGTCCAGCTGCATGGGCTCTTCTTGATTGTTCTGATGTTGAGGAGGAGGCAAGTGTGTTCTCTTGGGGGATGTCTTTATTGCCTGCCATTTTAAATGTAGGCACATATCAACCGGACCAATTAAGTCTATGAGTCTGTAAAGGGTCTTTAAAAGGTCCATGAGTTCGTGAAGGGTCTTTAAAGGTCCATGTGTCTGTAAAGGTACTTAAAACTGGTCTTGTAATGTCAGACAAGGGCGGTCATTCCAACCACTTAAATCTGCTAGGATCTGAAACTTGATAACGTAATCGTAGGTTGAACGAGATCCTTGGGTCTCGTCTTAGCACCTTGGTCTACACCTCCCTATCAAAATAGGATTAGATGGAAACCCTCTTCCTTGAAGAATAGAGAATTCCTTGAAGCTGGTGCAGCAAGAGTCATGAGCATCCCAAGGTGAGGTGCTCCACTTCGTGGCCCTTCCCGTTAGGTGAAGTGAAGACAGGGAATACTAGGAGAGAAGGAGCAACATGTGCCCAGCTCCCCCATGCATTGGTTTTGCCAGTAGGACTCCTGTTGGAGGTGTTTGCACCAGGTGCAAGTGCTTCTTGAAGTTGTTGCAATTGGGCTGTGATGTCAGCAAATGCCTGCTGTGTCATGTGGAGCTTTTGCTGATGTGCTCCAAGGAATAGCGCCTTGGTTTTTCAAGGCCGATCATCTGGTCAAACTCTGTCAGGGAGAGAGAGGTAATATAGGAGGCATGGGAGATCAGATCAAAAAAAGCATGACAATGTGGGAACATTTAAAGAGTGCTTCAAGGAGGTGACTTGGCCAAAAATGGGGTCATGTGAGGCTGGAGTGGTGCACTGGTAGAATGAATAGAATGTTTTAAGTGCTAGCATTCTTTTATGTTGCACATTTTATTATATATTTAACAGTGCTGTGTTTGTGTCAGGCTCTGAATGTGTGGAATATAAACTCCTCGCCTCCGTCTCTCTCCTGCGCTTTACCGCACTGTCATGGAGACTGGATCACCGGATGCGCTTGGACTCCTTCTGCCGTGGTGAGTGTGTGAGGAGTTACAGATATTTCTTGTGAAATTCAACAATTGTACAACACAAATGTACTGTACATTGAGCTCCAGACGTATTGGCACCTTTTACAAAATTACTCTATGTAAATCATAACATACAGAGTGCACTTTATTATTGATTATAATGCATTTAACCCATGGATAAGCAGCTACTAAACAGTGTATTTATAAAGTGGTGTGTGGTTAAGCTTTACAGTGCATTCAGAAAGTATCCACAGCGCATCACTTTTTCCACATTTTGTTATGTCACAGCCTTATTCTAAAATGGATTTAAAAAAAATTCCTCAGAATTCGACACACAACACCCCATAATGACAACGTGAAAACGGTTTACTTAAGATTTTTGCAAATTGATTAAACGTTTAAAAATTGAGAAAGCACATGTACTTTACATAAGTATTCACAGCCTTTGCCATGACGCTCAAAATTGAGCTCAGGCGCGTCCTATTTCTCCAATTATCCTTGAGATGTTTCTGCAGCTTAATTGGAGTCCACTTGTGGTAAATTCAGTAGATTTGACATGATTTGGAGAGACACACACCTGTCTATATAAGGACCCACAGTTGACAGTTCATGTCAGAGCACAAACCAAGCATGAAGTCAAAGGAATTGTCTGTAGACCTCCGAGACAGGATTGTCTCCAGGCACAAATCTGGGGAAGGTTACAGAAAAATTTCTGCTGCTTTGAAGGTCCCAATGAGCACAGTGGCCTCCATCACCCGTAAGTGGAAGAAGTTCGAAACCACCAGGACTCTTCCTAGAGCCGGCCGGCCATCTAAACTGAGCGATCGGGGAAGAAGGGCCTTAGTCAGGGAGGTGACCAAGAACCCGATGGTCACTCTCTCAGAGCTCCAGAGGTCCTCTGTGAAGAGGGGAGAACCTTCCAGAAGGACAACAATGTCTGCAGCAATCCACCAATCAGGCCTACTGTATATAGTAGAGTGGCCAGAAGGAAGCCACACCTTAGTAATAGGCACATAGCAGACCTCCTGGAGTTTGCCAAAAGGCACATGAAGGACTCTTAGACCACGAGAAACAAAATTCTCATGTCTGATAAGATTCTCTGGCGACTCTACCATATAGGCCTGATTGGTTGGATTGCAGTGTGTGTAGGTGTGTGCCTTTCCAAATCATGTCCAATCAACTGAATTTACCACAGGTGGACTTCAATTAAGCTGCAGAAACATCTCAAGGATGATCAGGGGAAACAGGATGATCAGGGGAAACAGGATGTGTCTGAGCTCAATTTTACAAAGGCTGTGAATACCTATGTACTTGTGCTTTCTCATTTTTTTTTTTTTTATATTTTTTGCAAAATTCTCAAGTAAACTTTTTTCATGTTGTCATTATGGAGTGTTGTGTGTAGAATTCTGAGAAAAAAATGAATTTAATCAATTTTAGAATAAGGCTGTGACATAACAAAATGTGGAAAAAGTGATGCACTGTGAATACTTTCCCGGATGCACTGGAGAAGATAAACCATATTAATACATTTTAACGTATCTGTAGATGAGCTGCTCCAATGACTGCAGGCTTAAACTGTGGGACATTCAGACAGGAAGTTGCATCAGAGAGGTCTCGACTGCATCCTCTGTGGGCTCGCTGTGCTGCTGGGTGAGTCCATGGGTGTGTTCCTGACAGTAATAACTAAAACAAGGTCACTGAACTGTCCATCTGTCTATCATTCTTATGTGTCTATCTTTCTGTATATTTTCTAACGTCCTGCATATGTCCCTGTCTTTTAGACTCTATCTATCTATCTATCTATCTATCTATCTATCTATCTATCTATCTATCTATCTAATTGTCTGTCTGTTTTTGTCTCTGCCTGTCTATCTTTTTCTACTAGTTACTATATATATTTAAATATTGTAAATTTATGTGGGTGTAATTATGTACTCTGTGTGTGTGTGTGTGTCGGCTGCAGGAGGACTATGTGATGTTGGGTTCTGCTGATGGACTGCTGACAGTGTGGAAATCTAATCTTGGAGTAATTGCTGAAATCAAAGCTCATCTTTCCCGCATCCACCACACCACTATCATACCTAAACCAGGTTACTCTCACACACACACACACACACACACACATTATATAGAGTTATACTTACATAAATATCTGAACAAAAATCAGATAACCAGTATCAACACACAGACTCACACTTTTGTAAGACACACACGATGTCTCACTTTGCCATTACTTGCTAATTTTCTGCAGCACATCTTCCCGTTCACAGCCACTCGGCCACGCCCACTGCTGCCATCGTCTCATATCCGCATCAAAAATATAACTGGAATATAACACAAAATTATCATTTATTAGTTTCTTGAATATATTCACAGGACTGGTGAAGAATCCCGAGGACGTCCTGATCGCTACAGCATCTGATGATGGATCTGTAAAGCTCTGGCAACCGCTACAGGTAAAAACTATCTCAGATACTGAATTAAACCTGGTCATGAAACAATATCACTAAACTGTTACGTTATCACGGTGGAACCTTTGGGCTACTGTGTAGGACAACTTTGACATAGCTCGTCTAGCGAAACACTCGCAATCCAGGTTACTCACAGTCCGAGGTTCCACTGTATTTCTATAGTAACAGCTCATAAACACATTTAAAATGTGTGTAATGATTAATATGGTAAGGTTTTCTTCAAGGGACATTTATTTAACGTTATTTCCTATGTAGAGTTTGTGCAGCTGTCTCATAATTCATCTCTGTCTGTAGGTTGAGCACCGCAGCACTCTGCTTGGTCACAGTGGAGGTGTTCGTGCTTTAGCGAGCGGCTCTGGTCCACACTTCCTCACTGTGTCTGACGATCGCAGTCTCAGAGCCTGGAGCGTTAATACAGGTGTGCAGTCTGATCATCATCACCCTTACGTATTTATTTGTGTCTCTGTTTCTATTAGTTTAATATTAAAACATTTACACACTCATTTCTGTTTTAATAATGTTATAAAATCCAAAGTTACAGCTTTACCTCTGGGTGTTTCAAAGCAATGACACTGGAGACCACTTTCAGAATGCTTAAACACGTTTATACTTGTGTGTGTGTGTAGGCCTGCCCCCCAGAACGATGGAGAGTGTGAGTGCGATGTGTTTCCTGGAGCTGCAGGATGTCCTGGTGTGTGCTTTCAGCTCCGGCAGACTGGAGATGTGGCAGCAGCTCAATCTCCTTTACTCCAATAAGGTGAGTTTAACAAAGCGGCGTGTTTATGATTATCCTCACGTACCAAACTACACACGTCACATCGTCACATAGTCATGTGCCAAAGTGGATTTTCGACCTGCTTTATTTAGATCATTAAAATCACCATCATGTAGGTCACACCTCTGAGGCTATTTTATCTGGAGTATTATAAGTTAAGTGTCTGAGTCAAGGCTTTTTTAACAAACCAATGCTTTTATACTTAAACACTCACTTTATGCTTTAGGGAATAGAAACTGCAGACTGAAGAAGCAGACCAATACATTTATATTTACATTTGGGCATTTGGCAGACGCTCTTATCCAGATCTTATACATCTCATTATACATCTGAGAAGTTGAGGGTTAAGGGCCTTGCTCAAGGGCCCAACAGTGGCAATTTGGTGGTTGTGGGGTTTGAACCTGGGATCTTCCGAACCGTAGTCCAATGCCTTAACCACTGAGCTACCCCTGGCCCAATAGTCAGACTGATGTTATGAGACAGACAGACAGATGCGATACATATATCAGTTTGTGCCTGTTAATCAATGTGTCTATATGTCTGATGTTTTTTGTTAATATTCTCTTTGTATAGTATGTGGATATGCATAAAAAGGTGTGTGTGTGTGTGTGTGTGTGTGTGTGTGTGTGTGTGTAGTTGAGTGATAGCTGTATCACTGCATTATGCAGTTTGCCAGATGAGCGGTTAGCGGTGGGTTGCACTGATACGTCGGTGAACGTGTGGAAGCTGGAGAGAGACTCACAGCAGTGTATCACTGGGTAAACACACACACACACACACACACACACACACACACACACACACACACACACACACAGAGTTATAACACAGCAAGCATGATATGTAAAGGTGCGATTAAGTTATATACTATAATAAATCATTGATAACTAGAGTTTAGAAGGCTCGAGGATCATTCCCTGCTATGACTGTGTGTTCTAAAAGTGCAGTTGCATAACAGGAATTGTGTTTTAGTTTATTTATAGTCCACTTTGTTGTGGTTACCAACTGTCAACCGATGTAGACTTGGGTACAAAACTGTTTATTGTAATTTCAGTCCTAAAACTATTCGAGCGATTTCACTCACAAGCATCATGAAAAAGTGAAATGGTTTGTGCCAAACGCAGTACTTGGAAACATCAGTGGATCGGCCCCCAGTAATCAGATGTATCTATAATCAGACCATATGAGACATTCTCAGCAGCAGTTGTTTTTTAATTTAATTTATTGACAAATGTAAAAGATAATGACTATTTTTATTTTTATTGTAAATTTTACTGTTTTTCTTTTTTTTATTCCAGTCTTTCTAAAGTTCACTCGTACAATCTGAAGAGCAGTGCGTTGTTCCTGCACTACAGCACCACTCTGCTGGCAGTGCGTGTGGGCGTCAACATTGTCGACATCTTTCCAAATGCACGAGGGAAACACCGAAGTACTCAAAGTTCGGAGTAAGCCAGATCTCTCTTTCTCTCTCTCTCTCTCACACACACACACACACACACACACACACACACACACACATTTTGAACCATTGCATAGTCCCTAAATTAAAACTATTTGCAGTGTAATAGATTTTACTTTAAGACTGCATTAAGACTGGTTAAATTACTGGGCTGCATCAAGCACCGGAAACAATTAAGTAGACTTAAAATTACTGAAACTGGGTTAAGAAGAGTCCAATGCATTATTAAACCCCGTAAGGACTGAGCTGAATCTTCAACTTTGTGAAAGACATGTGGTCAAAAAGATCACGAATGGAGGTAAGTTAAACGTGGTAAGATGCATGGTAACATACTGACCTTAGAAATCACAGCTTTGTTTAATAGTAAGTAAGAAAGTAAATGTGATGAGAACTCAAAGGATCGGGACTGAACTGCTGTGTGTCCATATGAAAACCACTTGTTAGTGAGACTCCACTAGTGTCCACAGTACAAGCCTCTGGAGACAGTGTTATAATCTGGGGTTGCTTCAGTTGCTCAGGTCTAGACTCAGCAACGTTATGTACAATAAGACAATAAAATGAAGTCAGCTGACGACCTGAATGTACTGAATGACCTGGTTATCACATCCATGGAGCTTTTCTTCCCTGATGGAACAGGCATATTCCATGATTAATGTTGTGAAATTGTGGTTCAGGGAGCATGAGGAATCATTTTCACACATGAATTTAAAGCTAAAGGCAGCCAATTTATTTATTTTTTTTGGCCAGGCAGTTGCACTAATATACAATTTTTTTGGAAATGTGTGTATTTTTTCCAACTCAGTAACGCAGATATGTAAAAATAAGTAAAATTAGAAATGTAAAAAAAAAAAATAATAAATAAAAAAAATATATATATAAAATATTTAGCCTAATTATTGTGCTCTTTAGCCTCTTGGTTTTTTACCTTAAAATAGTAATTATTGCGTTCTTGGAGTTTCCTCAGACAACCCGCCTAACTAGTGGACCAAAAATAGAACTTTATAAAACGCCATATTGCACTCAGACATGCAATTTTTATCCCTAGTTTTGAGAGTGATTGTTTTTCTCACACTGAATTGTGTTCATCTCAGTTTTCATTTTGATGACCACGTGTTGTGTATTGAGGGAAACGGCGAAGACGGCATGTGGCTGGTGGTGGAAAAGGATGACATTCCTGTACTGGCATACCTGGTGAGTTTAGACACACAAGCACGCACACACACACACACACACACACACACACACACACACACACACATGTACAGACTATGACTTGTAGTACTCATACAGTGACTTGCAAAAGTATTCATACCTTTTAAAAAATTTCCACATTTTCTCACATTACAACTACAAATATAAATGTTTTTTTTTTGGATTTTATGTGAAAGACAAACACAAAGTGGGACATAATTATGAAATGGAAGGAAAATAATATATGATTTTTTTAAATAAACATTTTTACTTTTTACAAATAAATATCTGAAAAGTGTGGTGTCCAGATTTTTGCCCATTCTTCTGTGCAGAATAACACAAGCTCAATTGGATTTAGGTCTGGATTTTGACTGGGCCATTCTAACACGTGAATATGCCTTGATCTACAAACCCGATTCCAAAAAGTTGGGACACTGTACAAATTGTGAATAAAAACAGAATGCAATGATGTGAAAGTTTCAAATTTAAATATTTTATTTAGAATACAACATAGATGACATATCAAATGTTTAAACTAAGAAAAAGTATAATTTTAAGGAAAAAATAAGTTGATTTTAAATTTCATGGCATCAACACATCTCAAAAAAGTTGGGACAAGGCCATGTTTACCACTGTCTGGAATCCAAACTTCTTTTTATAACAGGCTGCAAACATGATGTTGTAATTGATGCAGTACTGTATGTGGTCTGGCGTTTTCATGTTGGAAAATGCAAGGCCTTCCCTGGAAGAGACGACGTCTGGATGAGAGCATATGTCGTTCTAGAACTTGGATATACCTTTCAGCATTGATGGTGCCTTTCCAGATGTGTAAGCTGCCCATGCCACACGCACTCATGCAGCCCCGTACCATCAGAGATGCAGGCTTCTGAACTGAGCGCTGGTAACACCTTGGGTTGTCCTTGTCCTCTTTAGTCTGGATGACATGGCGTCCCAGTTTCTCAAAAAGAACTTTAAATTTTGATTCGTCTGACCACAGAAGAGTTTTCCACTTTTCCACAGTCCATTTTAAATAAGCCTTGGCCCAGAGAAAACGCCTGCACTTCTGGATCATGTTTAGATGTGTTTTTTTTATAAAAATATTTTTTACCTATAGAGTTTTAGCCGGCAATGGCGAATGGCACGGTGGATTGTGTTCACCGACAATGTTTTTTGGAAGTATCCCTGAGCCCATGTTGTAATTTCCATTACAGTAGCATTCCCTTAAGTGATGCAGTGCCGTCTAAGGGCCCGAAGATCACGGGCATAACTGTGCTTTGAAGTTCTCCACAACTTCCCTGACTTGTCTGGCCTGTGTTCCTTGGGCTTCATAATGCTGTTTGTTCACTAATCGTCTCTCAAAAACCTCTGAGAAAAAAACCTATCTACTAATTGGGTGACTTCTAAATTCTGCAAACCATTCATCATTTTACTTCCACTACATAATTCTGTGCCGCTTTGTGTTGGTCTTTCACATAAAATCCCAATAAAATACATTTACGTTTGTGGTTGTAACATGACAAAATGTTGAAACATTTAAGGGGTATAAAACATTTGCAAGGTACTACAGTATAAGCATATGACTCCTAATTCTGGTTCTCATTCAAGATTAAGACTTATTTATCATTGTATTTGCAGCATCCTCGTTACAAAGGAAAAAAAGGGGAACAAGGAAGAAAAAGAAAAAGAAAAGGAAAACAAAAAAAAAAAGAAGCTAAAGGGGGGCTGTTGTTAGAAGCAAATGTAAGCCTGAAATCAGGTATCGATCAGACGCAGACGGAGGAGGGGAAGAAAGACCATCATCATCAGGAGGAGGAGGAAGAAATGCAGGAGGGAGAGGAGGAGCAAGATCATCATCATAAGGATAAAGACACGGAGGATGAATCGGGGAAGGAGCAAAACCATGATCATCAGGAGGAGGAGGAAATGCAAGAGGAGGAGGAGGAGCATAATCATCATCAGGAGGAGGAGGAGAAAGAAATGCAGGAGGGAGAGGAGGAGCAAGACTCTCGTCAGGTGGAGGAAGACCATCATCCAGAAGAGGAAGACGATCATCAGGAGGGGGAAGAAATGCAAGAGGACGAGGAGGAGGACGAGCAAGATCTTCATAAGAAGGAGGAGAAACGTAAAAACAGGAAGTACAGGATCACGGCTGCTGCTTTACATGAAGGTGTGTTAACTTCACACACTTTAGAGCAGCCATAAGGTTATTTTTGTATTTAAATAATTTTTTATGTAATTTGTGAACATACACACACACACACACACACACACACACACACACACACACACACATTGCTTAGGTGATAATGCATCAGTTTGTGATTTATTTTTATTAACATTTCCATGCTGTTAGTTAATTGATAAATAAATAAATGTAAGTAAATAAAGAAATAAAACAATACTTTATTAATCTAGTAAAATATACACTGGATTACAATGAAACCTTGGATTGCGAGTAACACTTTTTAATACATTTTGACTAGGTAAACGAACATGTCTTGGTTTGCGAGTACCGAGTATCATGTATCACACTGGTATAATCAACATCCATGCGCGTGTACTGTTTACTATAACACCGTGACCACGTGTGCGTGCATAAAACATATTTTAGTTTGTGTGTGAAGGTGCATGATTTTAAGTACTTAGGGTCAACGGTCCAGAGCAAAAAAAAAAAACAACCATTTACATATTTGGCAGAGGCTCTTATCCAGAGCGACTTACATTTTTATCTTATTATACATGAGGGTTAAGGGCCTCACTCAAGGGCCCAACAGTGGCAACTTGGTGGTTGTGGAGTTTGAACCTGGGATCTTCCGAACCGTAGTCCAATGCCTTAACCACTAAGCTACCTCTGGCCAATTAGAGAGAGAGAGAGCAAAAACTTTAAGAGTGGACAAATCAAAAGTCTGATATGTTCTTAGAAAAAATGAATGAACCGGTGAACTCAGCAACATCCATAGGTCAGGAAGAGCACAAAAGACAACTAAAGTTGATGATCACAGAATTCTTTCTTTGGTATAAAAAAAAAAACCTCATTCACAACATCTAGCCAAGTCAAGAACACTCTGCTGGTAATTGATGATGTGACTGCAGATAAAAGTATCAGGGTGAATTCTGAAATGTATAAAGCTCTACCCTCTGCTCAGATTCCCAACAAACATAGGGAAAGTACCCCAAGGGACAAAAATGGAATGGAATGGTGTAAAAGAGCAGAGTATTTCACCTGACCTCAACCCACTTGAGCATACTTTTTAGATACTTTACTGAAGACAGAAATGAAGGTAGAAAGGCCGACAAACAAACAGTACCTGAATGGCCTGGCAAAGAATCTCAATGGAGCAAAATGCATATGGTAATGTCCATGGGTTCCAGACTTCAGGCGGTCATTGGCTACAAAGCTTTTGCTTCCAAGTATACATTTTAATTCAATTTTAATGGTAGAGCACATTGAACAATTGACATGGTCACAACGCAGCTTTACCAGAATAAAAATCCTAGATACAGTATAAATTATTAATATTTCTCTATTATTAAATTATTATATTTATCTCTATTGAGAAAGTCAGAGGTAAGGTAACTGATCAGAAACAAACAAGAACATCACTGCAGAGTGGAAGGAACTAAAGATCCTGTTGCCAAGGCAGGAAGGACCCTTTAAACATTTTAAATATTATAAACAAAATAAACAGGTGAAAGATGCAGCCGTTGGTGAGTCACATGCGGAGCTCAAACCATGGCAGAGTAAAGTTAACTTTATTATCATACTGCTTATTGAAATGATGGAGAGAACATTTTTACTGCAACATCAGACTTTGGTATGTGAAAAATATACCAATGTTCTACAATGTGCAAACACGTTGTAGAAACTTTATTAATAAACAAACATTTTAAGTGAAATGAATAATGTGCGTGTGTGTGTGTGTGTGTGTGTATTAAGGTCAGGGTTTGTCTTGCACCCTACCTTTATTCCACCATAAACACACTCGTTATGTCAGTAGACACACAATGACACATTCTCTGTATTTTATTGTTTTATCCACAGATCTGGTTGTATGTGGAAATTCAAAGGGTCACATGTGGTTTAATGAGACGCCGACCCTGAGCTCCTGGACTCCGAGGAGACGTGTGAGTCTGACGCTCATCTACGTTGAGAACCTTTTCATATTTTAGCCTTTCTTTAAAGTTTTATTTAACAAACAGCTTCATTTACTTTTAATCATTTAACACACTCCCTGCTGCTGATTTAGGAGTTAATATTTATGCTATTTATAAAACACCTACGATGGAGACTCTTTTATTTACTAAAAAGTTGTAATTTACACTACTGTCAGAGCTGCAGGTTTAGATTTAAATCATCGTGGTCTGATGGATAAGTGGACTGTGGTGTAAATATAGAGAGTGGAAAAGTTTAAAGTTCCTGAATCTACACTGAAGTAAATGTGATGTGAATGCTGCAGGTGCACAGTGACAGAATCAGTGTGCTGCGTCTGACGGAGAGCATCATCATCTCAGCCTCGTACGACAGGACCATCAAACTGTGGGACAGGAAGACTAAGAAACAGGTGTGTGTGTGTGTGTGTGTGTGTGTGTGTGTGTATCTGTGGTATAGTAATGTGATAGTAATTGTTTAGTGTGTGCTTAATCTCTCTCTCTCTCTCCCAGCTTGGCCTGTTTGTGTGTGACGCTCCAGTCGAGGTTCTGCAGGTGAACCCGAATGACCCGAGTCAGATCGTGTGTGGAGACGCACTGGGGCAAATCTACTTCCTGTCCTGGAAGGGCTAATTAACATCCTCACACTGCACACACCATCAGTTTAACACTCAACATGCTCTGATTTTGTCACTTTATCACTTTGTACAAGTGCAACTTGGTACAAAACATAAATGTTTACACACTACACACTTGCACTTAACTTTATGTTGTGCTTACTTTTATGCACTTACCTAGATGTAGTATATGTGAGGGGACAAATAAATTAAAGACCAGGAAAAGGAGCGTTTGTTTGTGAATGTTAGAGAATTTTAATGGTGTTTTTTTTTTTTTTGGATGTAAATGCAAAATAAAATTTACTTAAGGCCTTCACGTTTAAAAATAATAATAATAAATTGGGATTAAAGATTTAAACTGATGTTGACTTGTGACAAAATTATTTAATCCAATTCAGTTTAAAAGTATTTTTGGAAGAATTAAGAAAGTTTAACCCTTTGTGCACGTATGGATTTGTTAAGGCTGATTTTCTGTTTGATTTTCATGGTTTATCAGGGTTCATAGAGATCTGTTTGTTTAAATCTAGAGATCGGGCTGCTTTAAGTCTGGAGATTTCTTTCACTTTGGTTAATAAAATTCTTCCTTGAAGGTATAGATCTCTCTGAAGCCAAAAATGGAATTGTTTTCTGTACTTTGCCTGTAATCGGGTTTGAAAAAATAAAAGAGCATCTGCTGTCATGATTGTTTGTTTATAAGTGTTTGAATCTTTATCCAGTGATATTAGAAATAAATGGAACATTACAGCTCTTTAGTGAAAGGAGCTCACATTTACTGAAAGCCCAGCGGCACTGGAGAATGTTTCGATTGTATTAACAGCATCTGAGACCCAAGAGGCATCCTTTGAGAATGAGGTGATATCATCAGCCAGCTCAAAAATAACGATTTCTTCTTCTGCTTTTGTGATAACTTACAAGGGGTTAAGTAAAGAAATCACACAGTAACTGAGCACAAATCAGGAATAAGTACAGAGAGACAAGACAACCCTCTCTGACTGATCTAAATTAAATCTATGAAAGGTGCCAGAACACAATTGAATAGAACAAAAAAGGGAAATTAAATCTAGACATCTCCGAATTGCAAAATCTCCTGTGTTGGACACTTTGTAGAAATAAAAAAAAAATAAAATAAAAAAAAACTCAGCATAGTCAGTAGAAATGTCTACATGGGTAATGTTGCTTCAATCTGACTTAAATAATTTCATTTAATTGTTTACAAGGATACTGATCTAATAATGTGATTACATACTCAAAGCATTTAATTAGAAAAACTTTCTTTGTCGTGTGATTCTGCCTGCTGTAAAGCATTTAATCTCCCGGGCATAGAAGAAGAGGAAAAGGAGGGCAAGAGTTGATTTCAAGTCCACCATATAGGAATAGAACCAAAATTTCCCCCACGGAAACTTGCCACATCACCTGCCCCCAAGTGGGGCAGCTTTAGTGATGGGGAGTTTGGATCATTTAAGTGACTCGGTTCTTCAAATCTTGTTCATCGAAACGAATCATTTAGTTCGTTTCATTCTTTTGATCAGAAATAAAATAAAATGTCACATTTTCGAAAAACAGACCCCCAAGACGTATACAGTAGATACACAAACTTGGGCTATAGTTCCAGTAATTAAAATATTTTAGTGCAGCTAAAAACATATTATGATAAAATGTAAGATTTACTTTGTGATAGAGTTTTATTTTAAAGGAAGAAATCTGATTTTCCACAATATACACTACAGTGGTCCATTACTGGAATGCAGACTGTTGATTCTTGTTGTAATGCTACAGCCTTATTTCTGACTCTTATAAACCTTTGACACTGTAAAGCTATATTAGAACTAAGATTATAAACACTTTATTTTGATGGGCTATTTTTTAAAGCAAAATGGTAGGAAATTTAATGTTATTTAAAAATGTATTTGCTGCACCTCTAAACCTTACAGTCACAATGAAATTATACTTTTTTGCTTTAATTAATTATTGGCATGAATTAGTGACTAAGCACCTAAAAATAGAAATTGTGTAATGGCTGATTTAATTTAAAAGCTTAATTAAAGGTTGATGAAAAAAATCTTTATAGAATTATAAAGTGTCATGATGCATCAGGATGACTGACTTATCTTAATAAAATGTTTTATTGTGATTATTTTTTACAAAATACAATGGATTCAATTGCATGCAGCAGCACAGGAAGATTAAGTTCCATTGTATGCATTGCAGTTTTAATGTTTCTTTAAAAAACAAAGATAAATCAGAATATTTGAGACATTGTACACTATTTTTTAATCAGTATAAAAATGAAATCTTACAACCGATTTAAAATTTTACTAAGCACTTTTACTGACATTTAATTAATAATAAGAATTATATAATGATGATGATGATCTTTGCCTGTGTGTATATTTTGGTACACAAGTGTCATTGTAGCTTTTTCCATTGTAGAAAAAAAAAACATTGACTGTACTGGTACTTCCAGTAAAATGTGCATTGTGAAGTTTAATAAACATAATATTTAATCATTAAAACATTTAGCAATATAGTAACAACTAGATAAAATACTGACAGACTCTTAACAGAGTCAAAACACAAACTACAAAACAACTTTTACTACTGGTTTAAAAACCCATGTAAGACCCAGTACAGGTTATTTTACACAGTCATGAGTTCTCTGAAATCTTAAAAGTGAAATGAGCCCATCCACTGTGCGATACGAGTTTCTATTTGCAAGATACACGGCGTTGAATCCAATGAGAGGTGCCAATGTAGATGAGACCAACTAGCTTTGACTGGTATCAATTTGAGCCTACAGTAGGTGGCTTGGGTATAACATTGCTATCTTTTGGGATAATAATGAAAAAATCTCAAAGTAAATACAGATGGAGCCACGCCAAATAGCCGCAACCGTGTGAATGGCGTACGGCTGCCCTATGCACGCCGTAATCCCCCCTCCTTTTCCTTCGAGAAAGGCGTGTCAAGATTTCACAGTAAACACGCCCATTCAAGCCCTATTTATGCATTTACCTGGTTCCACCACTAGATGGCGCTTCGTTCTCAAGGACACGTTAACACAAGCCAGCAATTTAGCTGCGCTGAGTGGCAATCACGTGATTTTAACAACCCGCCCCCACCCCCACCGAACTGACGCTGCCAAACTGCACTAGAGATGAAGATGGCGGCATAATGGACTATTCGCGGTAAGCGGTGTTTTCATTTATAAAATTTGTTTGGGATTAGTTTACAGTTTATTTCCCAGTTTAGTTTTTTATCGGCCGTTTTGAAAATCACTGGCAGCACCAGCAGCGGTCAGATGTAACTTTAGATAAGTTAATGATCTGTTTACCAAGTCTGGAGTTAACATTACAGCTTACTGTCAGTGTCAAAAACTCACAATGCCACTCCTCTTTAACTAAAAAAGACACTAAAGCTTCGAAAATACTATTTATGTCCCTATTACAAAAGCTTCACTAACGGTTTAAGAGTGTTTGTGCTCTATAAAAATGCCTTTAGAATCTGACCGCGTGTTGTCTGGATAAATTCAGCATTTATTTATTCTTTGGGTAAGAGTTAATCTGCAGGTTATTTCTGTGAATATAATGTGATGCAGTTCATGAAGGACACAAGCTGAGGATAGATGTACAGGAGCGCGTGAGCTAAACGTTTATAACCAGGTGACTTGGCGCGGTAGCGCGAGCGCTTAGTTACCGAGCTGGATAAAAACTCTGAAGTGTTTATCAGTTAAGGGGGAGGTGTGTGTGGGGAGGTGTGTGTGTGTGTGAGGAGGCGTGGGGGGCTTCAGTACTCGGGAAGTTATAGTTTGGCTTCAGAGATGAACTAATATATACGAGTGTTATATCGCTTAACTTAATTTGTATGAAAAGCGCATTAAGTAAATTCTCGGTTAATTTAATGCAGACGATAATACAGACAGATCGGGGTTAACACTAACAAAGTTCAATGGTTAAAGTTAGCACAGTTTATTTACATTCCAGAATTCCCCAAAACAGTATTTTACACACTCTGTGGTGTAGGTTTACTAATATCTTTTATATTTATTACAACTAGATATTCTGTAAAGTTTATTTATCTTTGTCTTCACTAAATTCTCCTGTTGTCTTTAATCAGAGCTCTGCTGTGGAGGATTGGGGGGTCAGACGGATGACGGTTGGCCTTTTGGAGCTACTGGAGGAGCCTGAACAAGCTGCTGAGGGAGCTGTAGGAGGGATGACGTCACAGTGCAACAGCTTACTTTCGTTACTAGACTATTTTGTCTGCAAGTGAAATACATCGATGCGTTAATAATTTACACCACGATAACATTACTGCAGAAGGATCTAGAGACGTGACTTTGAGACGTTCACAGTATATTCGAACCGTAGACAGTGTATATATATATTTTTTAATGTTCAAATTAACGTTTCAGAGTTGTCATCTGTTTACAGCGTAGGCTGATTTCGTGATTGAGACCCATGGGTTACATTGAAATAATTTTTATTAGTAGTAGTAAGCCAGGCTTTAGTAACCTTGGATAAATCACAATATAAGCCCTCTCTCGCGCACGCGCTCTCTCTCTTTCTCTCTCACACACAGAGTGGACTTTTCATGCTTCAAGCGGCTGTTTGACGTGGCTCCCACTGTATGACCCCACAGCAAACCCGCTCTTGTTTCGTGAGTAAAAAGTCAGGGTGTGCCTCTTTTAGGTGAAATAGCAAAAATAGACACTTCTGTGTAATTTACCCCCTGTAGGGGTAGCTCAGTGGTTAGGGTATTTTATTACTGATTAGATAATCCCAAGTTCAAACCCCAACAACACCAAGTTGCCACTGTTGGGCCCTTGATCAAGGCATCAACCCTTAACTGCTTACATGGATAAGGACATAAAATTACTCTGTCAGTAACTCATAGAATTATTATTCTAAATGAGACCATAATTGTGACTGCAGCCCTAAGTATGTGGTAACCGTGCTCCTTTTACTTTGGATAAACCATTACCATCGAGAAAAAAAAACCAAACTTTAAACAGATGTGAGAGATGGGTCTAACCCATGCATTTAAATTACATTTACTTTAGATCACATAAATTCACAGCTGAGTTATAATAACATATCCTGAACCCAGCGAACAGAGGCTGAGTGAATGTGGTGCGGACTCTGTGGAGGAGACTCATCGTGTCAGAGATGCTGATAAAGGCCAGAGTTCCTGCACTGTGATCCACATACACTCCTATCCTGGATGGTGATGGACCTGGGAGCTTAGTCTGAATGTTGTTGTGCCAGAAAGATACAGAAGTAGGATAACATTGCAGATTCCAGGACTTACTGTTGTATCCAAAATCACACTCTTTACTCTCTCCTTTCCTCCTGATCTCTTTATATGAGACTGATACGTCCACACCCATACCCTTACACTCTACCTCCCAGTAACAGCGTCCACACACACTCTCTCGACACAACACCTGAAGCGAGGAGTCAAACCTCTCTGGATGCTGACAGTATTGCTGTGCTTCCTTAACCCGTGTCACTGCTCTGCTCCTCTCAGACAGAATGAGCTGATCGTGTGCTGTGTTGGGATCCAGAGTCAGATAACGAAAATCTAAAGCGATAAAATGTCCACAGGTTAGATGTTAATCACAAGGTTTATAATAAAGTGCCTTGAAACCTTAAAAGTCAATACAATGACATTTTAAAAGTGCTCTTTTGCCTTCATTTTAGTGCTTTTCTTGAGACTGATTCTGTCTTTAATAATAGTTCCATTGAGGTGTATTTTATTTTTTAAAAAGGCGGGTAGCAGGGGGTGTAAGAAGGAAGTAACTTGGAGTTAAACATTAGGAGGTTAAGCTCTCCAACCATATAGGGATGTATGAGGTCCACCTTTTTTGCAAATAGGCTGTTTTTATAGAATAAAATCACTGTCAAAAATAATCATGCGTAAAAAATAAATAAATAATATAATTCTGTTTTTTGTCCGAGTTTGATTCCAAAATCTACGTACTAGCGTACAGGTACGAGATTTTGTGGATGGGGTGCATGCGCCTAATCGATTCCTTTTCCCTCTGATAGTAATGCCTGTGTGTGGCCTTGATGAGGTATATTTGATAGTGGTGTAACACACTACATTCGTGGGTGTAATTTCTCAATTCGTCCGTGTAACAGAGGAGTTGTAAAAACGAGTTTTGTGTCTGTAAACGGTCATATATTTCGGAGTTGTACTGTAACAAACACAAAATCTCGTATCTGTAAGATTTCATGGCTGTAGATTTTGGAATCCAACTCGGACAAAACACAGAATTACACAGAAATCCTTTTTTTCGCACAATTATTTTTGACAGCGATTTTATTCCATAGTTTCACGTTAATTTTAAGATGAAGAGACAAACCAAAACAACATGCTCTGCATATACCAACTAGTGCAGCTGAATAACATTAAATCATTTTTATTGTATAAAAGCACTAACATTTAAATTTTATTCTTTGCTTGCCAATTAGAGTAAATTAAAAAAGCCCATCGTGTTGGGGAGATGGGGGGATTAGACCTGGCCAGTCTTGATTATTAATTATTGTTACAACCCCCTGTAATTAGGCCTATGGGGGTAATATTTCACAGGTATGGGTCATTTATAAACCATTTGTGTTCTTGTTAAGACAATATCTTTCAACTTGTGCTATGTGTGTGTTTGTGTGTGTGTGTGTGTGTGTGTGTGTGTTTTGCTTTTGTGCTTTTGAATGTGTTTTATACGTACACTGCAGAAAATCTTCTCTTTTTGGTTTTGAGAGTACACCCGTCTGAACTGCAGCTGTGGAGACACAGAGACAAAATAAAGACTAAAAAATAAAATAAAACATTTAGAGCCTCAACCAAGATACTGACAAAAACTTTCCTATCACTGTGCAGCGTTATAAGATTATAAGAATCAGTATCTTTAAAATAAACACAACACTTTAATGTGTTAATAACATAATGTGTCTTTTAAATTTCTGCTAGACTTAATGGGGAAAATGTAGGGTTGTGGCTGCTGTTGAGCTAAGATCAGTTTTTTACTCTTTACTGTTGGATTTTATTTTTTTACTTGACCTCATTTATATAGCATACTTATAAAATTCCTTTAATGATAGTAGAATTAATCTCAATTTGATGTAACTTCCCAGGTTAATATTCATATATGGTTGTTAAGGTAGTCTTATTTCTGCTGATTTCTCGACTTCTTATTTCTGCCTGTACGTGATGTCAAACATAAGATTTTAGCTTAACAGGTTCTCTTACCACGTGGATTAATTTTGTTGAATTCTTCCTCAAAGATTTCTTCAATTCGTTTTCTCAGATCTGAAAGAGATTTCTGCACTCCATCAAATGAGAGATGTTGATTGACAGTAAAGCTGGGTGAGTCCTCACATCCAGGAGAAACACAGAGAGACGGGAAACTCTACAGAGAGGAAACACATCATAGAGAAGGAGAAAAGTGTAGGAGAGGAACGAATGAATCTCAGACTGAATCAGACCAAAGACACACTTGTGATCTCAGACAGGAACATTTATTGTTGCTGTAATGAGATTTTAGGAGGAAACTTTGTGAGGAACAGCGCCCTCTGTAGATCAGACAGTGAGTGTTACCTGGAGGAAGTGGACATCATCTTCTGTTTGTGAAAGCTTCTTCATCTCAGTGACTCTCCTCTTAAGATCAGCAATCTCTTTCTCCAGTGGCTTCAGGAGTCGTTCAGCTCGACTCAGTTCAGCTTTCTCCTGAGCTCTGATCTTCTCTGTCACCTCCGAGCGCTTTTTCTCCATAAGGCTGATCAGCTCAGTAAAGATCTTCTCATTGTCATCTACTGCTGCTCGTGCACGCATCTGTTAGGACACACACACACACACACACACACACACACAGAGAGGGGGGGGGGGGGTACCTTTAAGTTTGATAACTTTCTTTTTCTTGGAAAAGAGGAGAAGAGAAAGTAGGATAGTGTTTTTAAGGAAATCTCTTTTCTTACTTTAATTGAGTCAACAGACTGTTTCAGCTTCTGCATCCTTTCCATCTTCGTTTGTATCCTCTGCTGGAATTGCAATTGCATTTCCTCTAGCTCAGGCTGAGATCAAATAAAATATTTTTAATTGTTCCTGTATCAAAAGCTCAGTGTGTCAATATTATTAGCATTTAAAAATCTTAAATAATTCTTTTGATTGTGTAACGCAGCTTTGTGACAATGACAGTTGTTAAAAGTGCTATACAAATAAATTTAAATTGAATTTAATTTAATAAAAAAAAAAGAAACTTATTCTACAAACTGTAGGTTAATAGTAAATTATGGTTGCAGGTTAAGGCATACTTTATTAATTAATTAATTAATTAATTTGTTTATTTATTCATTTTAAACCTGATTCCTGTAACAATATGACTACTGATATAGTACATTACAGTACATTAAGGTAGCCCAGAAGTCTCCAAAATCCAATTACATTCATACAAAAAATCTTAGCGTTTACCTGCATGAATAGTGAAACAAATGATATTTGTATGAAAGACCACACATAAAGCTGTGTTCTTTTTTTCCCTTCCTAATGAACTTATTTACTAGACATCTCCATCTTACGTTCCTTTATTACTGACAAAGGTTCGACATACTGTAACTCTCCCCTAACCACATCACATGTAAACCGTTATGCTCATACTGTACTATACATTTTCCTAACTGAAGTTTATAATATAAAGATGTCTAAAATAAAATGTATTAGCGTAACAATTCAGAGTTTCTAAAAAATTTACATATTATAAACAAGCAACAAGCTTTAACACACTTTAGTGGTAAAACACTGTTACAATGTTGCTGGGCTTGGCTGTTTAAAGTGCACTGACAGGTCAGACCTGTTTCACACTTCTTTATAAAAAGCCCTGTGTGTTCTAATAAAATAATAAATAAAAGCCCTCCACATTGAATGACTGAATAGAAATTATATTAGAACTCCTGTATTATTTGCATACAATTACTTAAATAAAAGTATAATGACAATAAGTTCTCACCTGTTGTTTACTTCTTTCTGCTTCAGCTAAAACTCTATCATGATCTTTATGTTCTCCCATCATACACATGTAACAGATGAAGCTTTGGTCAGTACGACAGTAGATGTCGATCAGTTTGTTATGCTGAGAGCAGAATTTCTCTTGGAGCTCACAGGCTTCCATTAATTTGTGCCTCTTAAAGGCAGGAGACTGAAGATGAGGTTTAAGATGGTGTTCACAATAGGAGGTCTTACAGTCCTCACAGGACTTGACAGCTTTGCGTTTTCTCCCGGTGCAGGAATCACACTCCACATCTCCAGGTCCAGCGTAACGATCATCAGGAGAAGCAGTGTGGTCATTAAAAAAACCATCCATTTCCATGCACTAACACACCGAGAGTAAGAGAAAGAAAGCACACGAATGAGAGAGCTGGAAAGAGAAAGAGGAACTGTCAGGTAAGTTTCGTTTCCTTGAAGGAGCTTAGTTAATGTGGCTGGAAAATTATAGGAAGTGCAGGTGTGGCTAGTAGTTCAGGGATTGAAGAACTAACATATTCAAACATATGCAAATGTAGGCCTGAAAGGTTATTTACAGCTAAAAAGAGTAAAATATTGCCCCTATTAATTTATTATTTTAATTTTAAGTAAAAAGGTAACGTTTGGAAACTACTAGGCTGAGAATTGGGCGTGGACACTAGTAGAGTGTAAGTGTTCAGCATGTGATGAGTAAGTTCAGGTGTACACGCGAAAGAGAGTGCTCCTGGTTTAAAAGTGTTTTCATATAATTATTTTACAGAAATAAATGTGTTGCCCAAGTACGAGCACAGTCTCATTCTTAAAAGTGTAACAAAAAGAAAAATACAGTTTAAAGTACTTATTTTTCATTAACACTATCAATTAATAACAAAAACTGAAGTTTCTTACCTGCTCCAAATTTTTTGTTGACCACTTGACCAAACTGTTAGGCCTAGTCAATTCTTTTTATCTTTATTTGTTTGGTAAGTTTATATTTCTTCATAGATCTGCGAGCTGGGAGCCTGGAAACTAAAAGTCTCTTTCTGACACTTTGAGCTTGCAACAACTCCTTGAATTCCCCGCAGCTCTTTGTCCAATATCTTGCCAGTTTTTTTGCTTGAGTATGTTTGGGCATGTCAGGGAACTTGTTTGTTCTATGAATTAATTAAATCCTTAAAAAAATGCCAAAGAAATTTCCTGTTAGAACATTTTTCTCATATAAAATGTGGCATAATTTTACAGTTTTGGCCAACAATGTACATATTAATAAATTTATAAAGTGATGTCATTGCTGCATACCTTTTATCTTTGGTCATTTTTTTCTTTCCTTAATTTGTTTTAAACTAATTATAATTTAATTTAAACCAACACCTAATGGCTTTGAGTTTTTTTTTATTTTTTTTTATTCCATGTCCTCAGGACATTACCCACCTCTCCCCAATTAAGAGAGAAGATTAAACCCCTGCATCTTGGGGATGTGTATGTAGACTGGTTATATATAATTCTAAACGATTTCACACAAAACAGAAACATTAATTATGCCAGTAAAACTATACAGTACAGTTTATATTTACAGCTTATGAATGAACTGTGGTTTATTTTGTAGCAATTTGTAATATAAAAGTGTTTGATACATTATGCCATGTGTTTAAAAAGGTTATACTTAAAATAATAAGTAAAGTACCTGTAACTCTAATAGCTCCATAAGCACAACACTTGAGTTCATCACATTCTCCTCTTCTGTACAGGGAAATGATCAGGGTCCTTAAAGTAATCAGACATGGGGCGCATTTAAAGCTAACTTAAGCTAACCTGTATATCCTACACCATCTTATACATGCATTTAAAATGTCACCATAAGATGCACATACAATTACAGGAGATGCTCTCAATCTTAATAACGTTAGTATTTAATATTATCTTACAGGTCGCTCGCAGGCTCTCTGCTGGACCAGACTCCACATTGTCCAGTTCAGGTGATAAAGGTAGATGGTGTCGTGAGACACTGAATACTATTTATTTTTATTATTATTTATCTTTTCGTATTCCTCACTTCAGTATCACACCATGTGTTGTGTATGGCTTGAGCCACACTCTGTTCAGCTCTTCAGCATTGCTTAATATTGCTGCATGGATACTTACGTAAATATCTACATTTTTATGTATAGTGTCCGATTGTCTTTAGACGGATGTTTTCCGTCTGCCTGAATTTTGAGCAAACACTGTACTTCAGCATACTGTAACTTCACAGAGATTCTTTAGCAGCCACATTTGTTTGGTTACGAAATCAAACAGTAATTGTGTCATTTCCTGTTTTGAGTATGAGTGTGTACACATGTCCCACCTACATTGCTTGGGAATGCATTAATCATTCAAGTGTGTTGTAGTGTAGTAATGTTTAAAGGGATGATTAACACACTGTCCCCCCCACACACTGTGTACACTATCAGTTTAACATTCAACACTCTGTGCTCTGAGTTTGTCACCTCATCACTTTGTAAATGTGCAGTTTGGTGCAAATTCACTTTAACATACTGAACATTTACAAGTACACACTACACAATTGCACCTTAAGCATGATCCTATAAGAAACATGGACTAAAAACATCTCTGTATGTTTAATTTTATTAGGAATGTCAGTAGGTATGAATTTGTATGATTTGCTAATTAGACTCAACCCTATCTTCCTGCTTTTCCAAACATCTGGCTATATTTTACCTACGTTTTCTAAGTTATATTAGGATTTTGGTCATAAACACTTTAATTAACTATGCCCTGTTGTTGCACAACGTCAAAGCAATAAATGTAGAAACTTTATAGGTATTAGAAAATTTATTAAGAATAAAGCTCCTCACCAAGCATTTTAACTTTAATTCAATTTTGTAATACCTAATTACACAATGAACACTTAAAAAGTATTGGTTGGGTATGTGTAATGGCTGATTTCTCTTTTAAAGCCTCAGCAAAGGTGGATAAAAACACAATACATCATAATGCATCAGGATGACTGACTTCACTTGATAATTTTTTTTAAATCATTAATTATACATGCAGTAACACATCCAAGGAATTTTCTAGATGTAATCTAGAAAACAAAAAAGATTCAACCACCATCAGTAGTACAGAAAGACACAGCATTTATGATTTATTATTTCTCAAGAAAAAGTATTTTTCCAAAGCCAAAACAGAATTTTAGAGACATTGTGCACATTTTCAATCAGTATAAAAAATTAAATATGACATCTAATTTTTAATTTCAATATGCACTTTTATTTACATTTTATTTATACTAAGTATGATTAATGATGATGATGATGATAAAAGAAAAACAGTCACTGTACTGCTGCTTCCAGTGAAGTCTGCATGTTTTTATTATACTGTACATTATACATTACAGTACTGTATGTTTTATATACATTTTTATGCATCAAAACTTTTTGCAAAACAGTGACCACAGTGACGACTACACTGTGTGCACAACTGTTAGGCAAGTTGTATTTTTTATGATTGATCTAATTATTACAACTACAGAATATTAATCAACCCAAAATATTAATAAACCTCAAACCTGAATATTTAAGGAAGTAAAAGTAATTTCTTAGGAGACTATTCATGTGTGGCAACTATTAGAATTACTATACAACTAAATGAATGAATAAAAATTTCCTATATCATGTTTATTTTTATATATAAAAAAAGTAAGAAAAATAAACAAATACCTAAAAATTTGCAAATAAACATATTTGGCATGGAAAAAAAATATTGACCAATATAGCCACCCTTCTTTTCAATAACAGTCATAAGCCTTCCATTAATGAAGTTTTTTATTTTTTTTTACTTGTTGTGCAGCAGCATCCACAGCCTCCCATTTATCAGAGAGGTGTACTGTTTATCCTCATCGTAAATCTCCCATTTTAAAAGGGCCCACAAGTTTTCAATAGGGTAAAGGTCAGGTGAGGAAGGGGGCCATGTCATTTTTCTTTTATCTTTAAGGCCTTTACTGGCTAGGCATGCAGTGAATTACTTTAATGCATGCGAGGGGGTATTTCTTGGCCCAGTCCTAATGTTACAACTTATGTGTCTTGTTCTGTGGTGGTCGGGTTTCAGCCTTCCTTACCTGGCCATGTCTCTGAGCACTGAACACTTCTGGGTACGATAGGTACGTTGCAGTTCTGGAATATGACAGCACTGGAGGATAATGGGTTCCTGGTAGCTTCACTTTTAATTCTTCTCAAATCTTTCGCAGTTAATTTGTGTCTTTTTTTTCACAACATGTTACTTGCAACCCTGTTGACTATTTGCAACGTTTGATGATTTTGTGATCACACCCCAATATCTTAGCAATTTAAAGAGTGCTGCATCCCTCTTAAGACTTTTTACCTTTTTTTTTTTTTTTTACTTTTCAGAATCAATTAAATCTCTTCTTTTGGTCCATTTTGCCTGAGGAAGCCAACACCCTCCCTCATTACAGATATACACATCATCTGATATGTTTAAATTTAATAAGCATTCGAGTTTACACAGATTGGAGTTAGAAAATATGCATAAAAATTATGATTTGGTCAAAATACTTACTTGCCTAATAATTGTGCATACATACGTTTTGACAGAATCACAACAGAAACTACAAAACCACATTTACTTCTGCGTTAAAGTAAAGAAGTGAGACCCAGAACGTTATTTTACGCATGTCGTGATCAGTGATGTTCGATCAGTGGATTAAGCATAACACGGCTATCCTTTAAGGCAATAATGAGAAGATTTTGATGGATACATGACACCACAGCAAACCCCCTATTGTTTTAGAGGTAAAAATCAGTGTGTGTTTTGTTTGAGTTTTGTTTTATGGATCTTTTTTAGGTGGAATAGCAAAAAAATGACTTGACATTTCATCTAAATAATGAAAAAGAAATTGCAAAGCATTACCTTTCATTCAAGACCAAGATTATTACTATATCTGAAGGGGTTTTAAAGTAAGAAGGTTTTTTCAACATGTTGTACAGTATTGGTATACAAATTTTACTTTTGAGGTCTCCAATTGATGCTATAAAAAATACTATTTTTATTTTCATTCATTCATTTTTAATACCGCTTATCCTGTACAGGGTTGCTGGGGGCATGGCGCCTTTGAGCTGAGACAGGGTGCCAATCTATCACAGACACACAATCTCACACGTTCATTCACTCACTACATGTAGCTTGGGAACGCCAGTTAGTCTAGTCTGCATGTCTTTGGACTCCCCAAGCAGGGGCAGAACATGCAAACTCCATGCACACAGACCCCGAGGCAAGAAACAAAATATAAATTAAAATTTTTATTTGTCACGTACACAGTCATACACAGTACGATATGCAGTGAAATTTTTCGACTGCCAGTGACCTTAAAATAAAAGCTTAAACATAAGAAATAAATGAGTTATGACCAATAAATCTGACCAAACCTGACTTTATGTACAGTAAAAGAAAAAAATCTATTGTATATATATTTTTATATGATCAGTTTAGAGGTGTATGAGTGAGACAGATATAAAATACTTCATTCTAGCTTCTGTTACTCTGTGTCAGTAATTCATACAATTATTATTTTAAATGAGACCATGATGATAAATAGTGCAAAGAATGTGGGAACTGTGCTCTTTTTACTTACTGGTTATACCATTTCTTTTTTTTTTTAAATTAAAAAGAAGTGACATTTAACAGGTTAAATCTAGGTTTAAGTCTTCTTCATTTACATGGAAGATGAATCGTCACTATCTTCGACATTTAATTTTGGATCACATAAACTTATATTTGAGTAAAAATAACGTATCCTGAACCCAGCGTACAGAGGCTGAGTGAATGTGGTGTGGACACTGTGGAGGAGACTCATCGTGTCAGAGACGCTGTAGAAGGACAGAGTTCCTGCACTGTGATCCACATACACTCCTATACTGAACAGTGATCCTTGTGAAACAGTGAGTTTTATTTCAGTGTTGTCATGCCAGAAAGATAGAGACTTAAGATAACACTGCAGATTCCAGGAATGACTGTTGCGTCCAAACACACACTCGTCACCCTCTCCTTTCCTGCTGATATTTTTATATGAGACTGATACGTCCACACCCATACCCTTATACTCTACCTCCCAGTAACAGCGTCCACACACACTCTCTCGACACAACACCTGAAGCGAGGAGTCAAACCTCTCTGGATGCTGACAGTATTGTTGTGCTTCCTTAACCCGTGTCACTGCTCTGCTCCTCTCAGACAGAATGAGCTGGTCATGTGCTGTGTTGGGATCCAGAGTCAGATAACGAAAATCTAAAGCGATAAAATGTTCACAGGCTAGATATTAATCACAAGGTTTATAATAAAGTGCCTTGAAACCTTAAAAGTCACCACAATGACATTTTAAAGATGCTTCTTGGCCTTCATTTTAGTGCTTTTTTTAAAACTTTTCTTAAAAATTCTGTTTTTTGTCCGAGTTGGATTCCAAAATCTACGGCCACAAAAGCGTACAGGTACGAGATTTTGTGGATGGGGTGCATGCGCCTAATCAATTCCTTTTCCCTCTGATAGTAATGCCTGTGCATGTGACCTTGATGAGGTATATTTGATAGTGGTGTAACACAGTACATTCGTGGGTGTAATTTTGTAATTCGTCCGTGTAACAGAGGAGTTGTACAGTACAAATGAGTTTTGTGTCTGTAAACGGTCGTATGTTTTAGAATTGTACTGTAACAAACACACAAAATCTCGTATCTGTAAGATTTCATGACTGTAGATTTTGGAATCCAACTCGGACAAAACACAGAATTACACAGAAATCCTTTTTTTCGCACAATTATTTTTGACAGCAATTTTATTTCATAGTTTCACATTAATTTTGAAGAGACAAACCAAAACAACATGCTCTGCATATACCAACTAGTGCAGCTGAATAACATTAAATCATTCTTATTGTATAAAAGCACTAACATTTAAATTTTATTCTTTGCTTGCCTATTAGAGTGAATCAAAAAAGCCAATCGTGTTGGGGAGATGGGGGGATTAGACCTGGCCAGTCTTGATTATTAATTATTGTTACAACCCCCTATAATTAGGCCTATGGGGGTAATATTTCACAGGTATGGGTCATTTATAAACCATTTGTGTTCTTGTTAAGACAATATCTTTCAACTGGTGCTATGTGTGTGTTTGTGTGTGTGTGTGTGTGTGTGTGTGTGTGTGTGTGTGTGTGTGTGTGTTTTGCTTTTGTGCTTTTGTATGTGTTTTATACGTACACTGCAGAAAATCTTCTCTTTTTGGTTTTGAGAGTACACCCGTCTGAACTGCAGCTGTGGAGACACAGAGACAAAATGAAGACTGAAAAATAAAAGAAAACATTTAGAGCCTCAACCAAGATACTGACAAAAACTTTCCTATCACTGTGCAGCGTTATAAGATTATAAGAATCAGTATCTTTAAAATAAACACAACACTTTAATGTGTTAATAACATATTGTGTCTTTTAAATTTCTGCTAGACTTAATGGGGAAAATGTAGGGTTGTGGCTGCTGTTGAGCTAAGATCAGTTTTTTACTCTTTACTGTTGGATTTTATTTATTTTTTTTACTTGACCTCATTTATATAGCATATTTATAAAATTCCTTTAATGATAGTAAAATTAATCTCAATTTGATGTAACTTCCCAGGTTAATATTCATATATGGTTGTTAAGGTAGTCTTATTTCTGCTGATTTCTCGACTTCTTATTTCTGCCTGTACGTGATGTCAAACACAAGATTTTAGCTTAACAGGTTCTCTTACCACGTGGATTAATTTTGTTGAATTCCTCCTCAAAGATTTCTTCAATTCGTTTTTTCAGATCTGAGAGAGATTTTTGCACTCCATCAAATGTGAGATGTTGATTGACAGTGAAGCTGGGTGAGTCCTCACATCCAGGAGAAACACAGAGAGACGGGAAACTCTACAGAGAGGAAACTCATCATAGAGAAGGAGAAAAGTGTAGGAGAGGAACGAATGAATCTCAGACTGAATCAGACCAAAGACACACTTGTGATCTCAGACAGGAACATTTATTGTTGCTGTAATGAGCTTTTAGGAGGAAACTTTGTGAGGAACAGCGCCCTCTGTAGATCAGACAGTGAGTGTTACCTGGAGGAAGTGGACATGATCTTCTGTTTGTGAAAGCTTCTTTATCTCAGTGAGTCTTCTCTGAAGATCAGCAATCTCCTGCTCCAGTTGCTCCAGGAGTCGTTCAGCTCGACTCAGTTCAGCTTTCTCCTGAGCTCTGATCTTCTCCGTCACCTCCGAGCGCTTTTTCTCCATAGAGCTGATCAGCTCAGTAAAGATCCTCTCATTGTCATCTACTGCTGCCTGTGCACGCATCTGTTAGGACACACACACACACACACACACACATAGAGAGAGAGAGAAAGAGAGAAAGGGAGGGTCCTTTAAGCTTGATAACTTTCGTTTTCTTGGAAAAGAGGCGAAGAGAGAGGAGGAGAGTGTTTTTAAGGAAATCTCTTTTCTTACTTTAATTGAGTCAACAGACTGTTTCAGCTTCTGCATCCTTTCAATCTTCGTTTGTATCCTCTGCTGGAATTGCAATTGCATTTCCTCTAGCTCAGGCTGAGATCAAATAAAATATTTTTAATTGTTCCTGTATCAATTGCTCAGTGTGTCAATATTATTAGCATTTAAAAATCTTAAATAATTCTTTTGATTGTGTAACGCAGCTTTGTGACAATGACAGTTGTTAAAAGCGCTATACAAATAAATTTGAATTGAATAGAAAAAAAAACTTATTTCACAAATTGTAGGTTAATAATAAATGATGATTGCAAGCTAAGGCATGCTTTATTTATTTATTCATTTTAAACCTGATTCCTGTAACAATACGACTACTGATATAGTATATTACAGTACATTAAGGTAGCCCAGAAGTTTCCACAATCCAATTACATGCATACATACACAAATCTTAGCATTTACCTGCATGAATAGTAAAACAAATGATATTTGTATGAAAGATCACACGTGTTCTTCTTTTTTTCCCTTCCTAATGAACTTATTTACTACACATCTCCATCTTTCGTTCCTTTATTACTGACAAAGGTTCGGCATACTGTAACTCTCCCCTAACCACATCACATGTAAATCGTTATGCTCATAGTGTACTATACATTTTCCTAATATAATAAAATAAATTGTTATGCGTAACAATTCAGAGTTTCTAATGAAAATCCACCTATTATAAACAAGCAACAAGCTTTAACACACTTCAAGTGGTGTTCACTTTAGTGGTAAAACACTGTTACAATGTTGCTGGACTTGGCTGTGGCAGGTCAGACCTGCTTTACACTTCTTTATAAAAAGCCCTGTGTTCTAATAAAATAATAAATAAAAGCCCTCCACAACGAATGACTGAATAGAAATTATATTAGAACTCTAATATTGTTTTAATATAACTCTGCATTTTTTGCATACATTTACTTAAATAAAAGTACAATAACAATTAGTTCTTACCTGTTTTTTACTTCTTTCTCCTTCAGCTACAACTGTATTATGGCCTTTATGTTCTTCTATCGCACATATAGGACAAATGAAGCTTCGGTCAGTACGACAGTAGATCTCGATCAGTTTGTCATGCTTAGGACAGATCTTCTCTTGGAGCTCACAGGCTTTCATTTATTTGTGCTTCTTCAATTTAGGAGACTGATAGTGAGGTTTAAGATGATCTTTACAATAGGAGGTCTGACACACCAGGCAGGACTTAACCGCTTTGCGTTTTCTCCCGTTGCAGTAATCACACTCCACATCTCCAGGTCCAGTGTAACGATCAGCGAGAGAAGCAGTGTGGTCACCCAGACGCTGATTACTCGAAATACCAGCCATTTCCATGCACTAACACACCGAGAGTAAGAGAAAGAAATAAAGTAAGAAAGAAAGAAAGCACACGAATGAGAGAGGTGGAAAGAGAAAGCGGAACTGTCAGGTAAGTTCCGTTTTCTTCAAGGTTTTTTGTTCTTCAGTAAAAAAAAAAAAAAAAAAAAAGGAGCAATGATTGCATTATCCTGTTTATATACTCAGCAAAAAAAGAAACGTCCTCTGACTTTCAAATGTTTTTACTTTCAGTAAACTTAACGCGTAAATATTTGTATTAACACTAAAAGAGTCAACACCATAAGACATGTTTCACAATGTGTCCCTAAATGCCAGTCAGTATCTGGTGTGGCCACCAGCTGCTTGAAGTACTGCAGTGCATCTCCTCCTCATGGACTGCCTATTGCGGACAGTCTGAGCACTGATGGAGGGATTGTGTGTTCCTGGTGTGACTCGGGCAGTTGTTGTGGCCATCCTGTACCTGTCACGCAGGTGTGATATTCGGATGTACCCATCCTGTGCGGGTGTTGTTACACGTGGTTTTCCACTGCGAGGACGATCAGCCGTCTTTCCTGTCTCCCAGTAGCGCTGTCTTAGGCGTCTCATGGTGCGGACATGGTGATTTATCGCCCTAGCTACATCAGCGGTCCTCATGCCTCCCTGCAGCATGCCTAATGCACGTTCACGCAGATGAGCAGGGACCCTGGGCATCTTTCTTTGGGTGTTTTTCACAGTCGGTAGACAAGTCTCTTTAGTGTCCTGCGTTTTTAAAACTGTGACTTTAAATGCCTACTTTCTGTAAGCTGTTAAGGTCTTAACGACCATTCCACAGGTGCATGCTAATTAATAGATTATGGTTAATTGAACATGCATGGAAAACATTGTTTAAACGGTAAACAACTGTTTTAGCAACTTATCAAACATCGTATTTAACAAAATAATTACTAATATATACTCTTTAACATGTTTAATGTCAAAGAAATGAACTTACAGCATTGCCTCTATGATGCCTCTTAGTGGATGCAATGGATTGTTGAGCACACTATGACTATGTCATTGCCTTCACTCAGAACTGCGATTACACCGGAAGTGACTAAACAGGAAGTAACCAAACAGGAAGTGATGTCATCACATAAAAAATAATATGTTTACTAAATGAGGTAGATAAAGGAAAAGTCATTATAAACTTTATATTTCCACTTGAAAAAATGTACCAAAAAATTTAAAAGAAACTATTTACAAGTTAAATTTCTTAAAGGACAAAACACTCCTTACCTGACCTATGTGAGGTCACTATAAACTTGACAGCGTGCTAAACCTAGTCTCTAGATCAGTCTTTGGGAAGAAGTAGAACGACTTCTGCAATTGGCCTTAGAAAGGTTTTGATATTGTCTTGGTCAGTTGTTGTGACCTCAACCTTTCTTACATGCCCGTCTTTCCAGGGTATACGGCCGAGGTTCTGGCCATGGGCCAACAGTTGCGGGCTATCTGCTTGTCCCTAAGCAGAACTAGATCCCCCACTTGAAGGTTTCTGCGAGGTACTGTCCACTTTTGTCTGTGTTGCAAGCAAGGTAAGTATTCACAGCTTCAGCGAGTCCAGAACTGGTTTGCAAGAGCTTGAACTTGTCTCCATTGCTTTGTGTACAGGTCTTTGTCCGAGAAGTCCCCGGGAGGAGGCAGAACTCCTGTCTTCTGTGTAAGGAGCACTGACTGTGAAAGTATGAATGTTTGTTCCGGATCTGCAGACACAGGTAGGAGTGGTCGTGCATTTATAATAGCAGTCACTTTTGCCATTAGTGTGCAAAGGACTTCATGGGTTAAGCGAGTTTTCAGCTGCAGAAACATTGAATCCAGGATTCTTCTGGCAATGCCGATCAGGCGCTCCCATGAGCCTCCCATGTGAGAACTGTGTGGTGGGTTGAATTCCCAGCTGCACTCTTGCTCACTGAGATACCTTTGCACTGTTTTGTCCATTCCAAGCTCCTTGCATGCTCCGATAAAATTGGTACCACAATCGGAACAAAGCCGTTTTGCAGAGCCTCTGAGTGCAAAGAAGTGCCTGAGAGCATTTATGCAACTTGACGTGTCCATAGACTCAATGATATCGATGTGCACAGCTCTTGAACTCATGCAGCACAACATAATGGCCCACTTCTTGCTCTCTGCCTGTCCTTCTCTGGTGCGTCGGCTTATGACTGACCAGGGACTGAATACATCGAGCCCTACATGTGTAAAGGGAGGGCAGACTTTGAGACGTTCAGATGGCAAGTCTGCCATGTTTTGTTCAAGCTTTCCACGCAGCTTGCAACAGGTTACGCATTTGTGTAGTACTAAATTAATTAGTGACTTCCCTCCCAAGATCCACAGTCCTGCTGCCTTGATTGCTCCTTCCGTCAGGTGACGGCCTTGATGTTTCACTTGCTCATGGTGATGTCGAGTGAGCAGTAGGGATACATGGCTATCTTTGGGAATAATTATTGTTTTTTTTTTTCCTAAGTTGTAACTTCAGAATACTTAAGTCTTCTTCCAACACAAATGAAATTGTCCTCCATGATCGGACTTAGTTTTCGCAAGCAGCTAGTTTTGGATACAGTTTGGTTAGCCTGGAGGGCTGACAGTTCTTTTGCAAATGCATCCTTTTGTGTTGCTTTAAGTATAACATTCCTTGCTTGGTCAAATTCGTCTGGAGTACAAGGTAAGTCACATCTGTGCCAACCTTTGCATTTGCTGTTTTGGTTTGTGTGGTTGAAGGATTTTGCCATGTGAACTAGAAATGCTACTCCTCTTACTAGGGAGGTGAAGGTAGAAAACCGTTGGAATCGGTTAGAGGTAAGCTCTGGTTCTTCAAGGTTAGTCGCACATGTTTGTATTTGTGGTCGGATTTCCAAGTCACTTTCAGGTTCAATTAGTTCAAATGTCTCTGTTATTTGTGTTCCTTCTGCAGATGGCTGAGGCAGGAATGAGGGGCCGGTGAACCAAGAAGTCTGAGCCAGATGGGATGCAGGTAAAGATCGCGACGCATGATCTGCAGGGTTTTCTTCTGTACGTACGTAGTGCCACTGCTCACGTCTTAAAGACTGATGAATGCGTTGGACTCTATTGTGAACGTACACATAGAATCGTTTTGACACATTATAAATGTAGCCAAGCACTACTTTGCTGTCAGTAAAGAAATTTAAGTCACTTAACTCAAGATCTAACTCATCCTTAATGAGATCTGCCATCTCTACTGCTAAGACCGCAGCACACAGCTCAAGCCGTGGGATTGTAGGTTCGGAGAGGGGTGCCAGTTTTGCCTTGCCCATAACAAATCCTACCTCAACCTGCACATCTTTCTGAGATGCTTTCAGATATGCTACTGCACCTATGGCCTTAGTTGATGCATCTGAGAATACACACAATTCTGTGTGCACCGCTTCAATTAGTGAGGTTGTTGTGTATGTACGTGGAACAAGAAGCTGTTCTAGGTTTTGGAGAGAATCTCTCCAGGCTTCCCATTTACTCAGTTTAGGGAGGAATGTGTCCCAATCTGACTGTTTAGAGGCAAGTTCTCTAAAAAGGGCTTTTCCCTGAATCGTGACAGGTGCCACCAGACCTAGAGGATCAAAAACACTGTTGACAGTGGAGAGGACTCCGCGACGGGTAAATGACTTGGTAATGGTCGATGCAGAGTAAGTGAATGTGTCAATCGTGATCTCCCATAGCAGCCCTAAACTCCTTTGTGTGGGTGAAGTTTCTCCACTCAGATCTAGGTCCTTAATTACTGGAGCACAATCTTCTAGCGGAAAAGCTTTTATGACTGTCTGAGAGTTCGAAGCAAACTTATGCAAACGGAGGTTTGACTCGGCTAGTGACGCCTGTGTACGCTGGAGCAGATCGATTGCTTCAGCTTCGGATGGAACGGATATCAAACCATCATCAACATAGAAACATCTTTCCACAAACTTGACGGTATCAGCACCATACTCCTGTGCACCTTCTCTGATGGCTCTCCACAACCCATAAATGGCCACGGCGGGAGATGGCTGATTGCCAAAGACATGGACCTTCATTCAATACTCGATAATTTCCTTGTTGACGTCATTGACCTTGGCCATAGGAATCGAAAGAAGTTACGATGGTCATCACACACCAAGATACAATGGAACATCTGTTGAATGTCCGCTAGGATGGCAACCCTCTCTTTTCGAAATCTTAGCAGGACGCCAACAAGGGAGTTATTGAGGTTGGGACCTGTGAGGAGCACATAATTGAGCGAGATGTCCGCGCAACGAGCACTGGAAATAAAGACCACCCTGATCTGCTTGGGTTTTTGAGGATGATAGACCCCAAATGTAGGAAGATACTGTTACATCCCTAGGGATGTATGCATATTAATATTTATTTGGGGTGTTGTTTTTTTCCCGCCCTTTGGGTGTGGCTGCTGGTTCCTTTGCTGTGTGCTCTTTTACTCTCTCTGCTTGCTTGGCAGTTAAATGCTCCCAGGTGATGCCAATCAGGGGGTGGCTACAGACGGTGCTGCTACAAAAGATCAGTGCACGCATTCCCGAGGAGAAGCTCATTTCTCCCCTGCTCCAGAATTGTGTTAGGGGGCCTGCTATCAGATAATTGTTGTTGTGGTGCAAGTATCAATGATTATAGATAATGGTTCAGTGAGTAGGTTGTATGTTTATTTTCTCTAGTTGGTGCAACCTACTTTAATATATATTTTCTTTGTTAGTGGTACTAAGAGGTATTGTAACTTTTTTTTTCTTTTTGTTATAGTTAAATGGGAAGACGTAGGGAGAGGGTGCCCTTTTATTTTGTTTAACCCATGTTTATCCCTGTTTTTCAGTTAGTAAGGGAGTGGACGAAAGCCTTTGTTGATTATTTCTTTTATTTTACTCGGTTAGGTTATTTAGTTATCCCCTTAAACAGCTAAAGTGTGTTTTGTTTGTTATGTTGGCCTTGACCCTCTCCTGAAATCATTTATTGCTCCAATGTTTTAGTACCTATAAATAAACCCTTGCTTAATTATCAAAAAGTGTTGTTGCATTTCTGGGGCAGTGGACTGAAGTGATCCTTCCACATTTTTTTTGTTAATTTCTTCCTTATAAGTTTAATTTCTTTTGTTACCCTCACTCCCACCCCTGGATCGAAGAATTCAGGTCTGGCTAATGAACTATTGCTCTGGTCGTATAGAATTACGTAGGCTTTGATGGCCATGTCTTTGGAACCTTCTGGGTACAGCTTTACAAGGCAGATTTTTGAGCATGAGCGGCCCCACTGACTTGGACCACAAACTTTTGTACAGCTTATATTGACTACAGCGTTATTAGAATTATCTTCTCTCTCCCCGCCATCCTCTTGTGATGGTGAAGGAGCCTTGACTGCTTGGGGTGATGGGCCAGGGTGCATGGCCACATCATGATAAATGCTTCCACATTCGGAGCATTCCACGGATTATGCATTCCTTGGCGAGGTGAGAAATCGAAGAACAGCATTTGAAACATATTCCTTTCTCCTTGAGGAATGCCTTTCTGAAATCGAGAGGTTTGTTTCTAAATGTTCTGCATTTTTTTCAAGGGGTGCAGTTTATTGTGTAATGGACAGATTTTGTTAGGATCATCACCGGTTGCACATACATCTGTTTTGTGAACTGAGATGGATTTGTTGGTTTGGAAACTCTTCACGATGGATCTGTCTGGTTTTGCAGTTGTAACACTGCTTTGATGCATAAAGCTTGGATCATTTCATTTTTTTGCTTCGTAGCACACAAAGTTACAGAAATCCTCAAAGGGAGGAAAGCGACCATAATTCCCTTCTTTGTAGCATGACCCAGAAGTCACCCACTTGTCCTGAAGTCCATATGGAAGCTTATCTATAATTGGTGCAATTCCACGTAAAGTGTCAAGGTATGACAGACCTGTGAGATAACCATCCTCTTTAGCTTCCTGGATTTTCATAAGCAAATCCCCCAGTTCACGTAATTGAATGTGGTCTTTAGCTGAAAACCTAGGAAAACTGTCCAATCGTTGATTCAGTGATCTTTCGATGATTTCTGGTGCAGCATAGCACTCATGTAGTCTTTCCCATGCTTTTTGTAGAGCCAGATTGGGATTATTGACATGCACTGAGCGGATCCGTTTCACTATTTCGCCAGATTACTTTCCCAGCCATTTCGTCATGAGGTCTAATTCCTGGGTTGCTGTGAGGTGAACTTTACGAGCTGCACTTGTGAATGAAGAATACCATGACCGATAATTTTCAGGCTTGTCATCAAATTGGTACAGTCCTGAATTAACAAGGTCTCGCCGAGCTAAATACTGTGCCAAAGGCTCTGCCTGTGGTGGCGTGCTATCTAGAGAAATGTACTGAGCAGTGTAAGACTTGGCAGGTGTATTCATGATGGGGCTGGTCCTCCCAACTTCAGACTTAATCACACCTTCAGACAGATCAGAGAGGTATGTTGCAGGTAAGTGCATACTATCTGCTTTTTCAGACTTCGGCTTGTTTTTGGTAAACTGTGCGTTTTTAATGTCTTTCACAGCTGGACTCCACGTTATGAAGCTGTTATGTAAGTCGCCATGAAATGGAGGAGCAACGGGCAGAGCCGACAAGCGTGGAGAAGGAGAATGATTCTGAAGGTTGATTTAAGAATTGACATATTCACTGGTACGTTCAATTTTAACTTTCTCTGATTCAGATCCTCCTCTTTCAACTGCGGCATGCATTGCTACTTCAGCATCTTCCAGCACTTGTGCCTCCACAGCAGCTGCATCAGCTTCCCGTTGTAGTGTCAACACTTCTAACTCGGTGTCTATTCTTACTGTTTCCAGCTGATTTTGAGCTTCTCTTGTGGCCTTTTCCATTTTCAGTTTAGCCTCTTGGCTGGCATATGATGCTCCCACTTTGGCCGCTTCAGCTCTGGCCCGTGCAACTGGTCGTTGATCCGGATGACTTGCCACTTCTTGTGCTGCACACAGACGACTTGCTACTTGTGGCCATTTTAACCACTATTTCAATAAATAATGCCTTTTCACAATAATGTTCTCGTGCAGAGTGTTGAACTCTGACTTAACACCAAGTTAAACCGTAGCCAATGAAGACAGAGTTGTGGTAACATCGATCATTTACTGTCACTCTTCATCATTAACATTTACAGTGAAAACTGTAATAAAACAATAGAGCAATATTCAGTGTCCGTGTCTTACATTGCATTACTATGCCTGTCTATAACAAACTACTGTTCTCCTTTAAATGGCAATTACAATGGCTATTAGCATCACTGAAAGCTTGCACTCAACAGTAAATTACTAATATATACTCTTTAACATGTTTAATGTCAAAGAAATGAACTTACAGCATTGGCTCTATAATGCCTCTTAGTGGATGCAATGGATTGTTGAGCACACTATGACTATGTCATTGCCTTCACTCAGAACTGCGATTACACCGGAAGTGACTAAACAGGAAGTAACCAAACAGGAAGTGATGTAATCATATAAAACGAATAATATGTTTACAAAATGAGGCAGATAAAGGAAAAGTCATTATAAACTTTACATTTCCACTTGAGAAAAATGTACCAAAAAATATTAAAAGAAACTATTTACAAGGTAAATTTCTTAAAGGACAAAACAGTATAGTTATTTGGATTTTTACAACATTATTGTTGAAATACACAGTCCTAAAAAAGGGACGTTTCTTTAATCCTTGAAAATGCCAAAGGGTCCCCGCAGCTCTTTGTCCAATATCTTGCCAGTTTTTTTGCTTGAGTATGTTTGGGCATGTCAGGGAACTTGTTTGTTCTATGAATTAATTAAATCTTTGAAAAATGCCAAAGGGTCATGCAGAAAATAATAATTTTAAGAGATTTCCTGTTAGAACATTTTTCTCATATAAAATGTGGTTCAATTTCACTGTTTTGGCCAACAATGTACATACTTTTAAATTTATAAAGTGATGTCATTGCTGCATACCTTTTATCTTTGGTCATTTTTTTTCTTTCCTTAATTTTTTTTTTAAACTAGGCACCTAATGGCTTTAAGTTTTTTTTTATTATTATTATTTTATTCAATGTCCTCAGGACATTACCCACCCCAATTAAGAGAGAAGATTAAACCCCTGCATCTTGGGCATGTGTACGTAGACTGGTTATATATAATTCCTAATGATTTCACACAAAACAGAAAAATGAATTATGCCCATAAAACTATACAGTACAGAATATATTCACAGCAGTATGAATGAACTGTTGTTTATTTTGTAGCGATTTGTAACATGAAAGTAATTGATACATTATGCCATGTGTTCAGAAAGGTTATACTTAAAATAATGAGTAAAGTACTTGTAACTCTAATAGCTACATAAGCACAACACTTGAGTTCATCACATTCTCCTCTTCTGTACAGGGAAATGATCAGGGTCCTTAAAGTAAGCAGACATGGGACGCATTTGAAGCTAACTTAAGCTACAGTAACCTGCATATCCTATACCATCTTATACATGCATTTAAAATGTCACCATAAAATGCACATACAATTACAGGAGATGCTCTCAATCTTAATAACGTTAGTATTTAATATTATCTTACCAGTCGCTCGCAGGCTCTCTGCTGGACCAGACTCCACGTTGTCCAGTTCAGGTGATAAAGGTAGATGGTGTCGTGGGACTCGATCACACTGGATGCTATTTATTTTTATTAAAATATTTATCTTTTCGTATTCCCCACTTCAGTATCACACCATATGTTGTGTGCAGCTTGAGCCGCACTTTGTTCAGCTCTTTGCTATTGTTTAATCAGCAAAATTACCATCATTGAGTTCTTTAGTTATAATAGAGACACCCTTGTTTCTATTGGTGTACAATGTACTCACAATTCAACTTTTTTTACTCCGGATCTGAGCTGGCCGAGTGAGATCCTGAGGTAGAACAAAATTTTCAAATTCAAATTTTATTTGTCACATACAAAGTCATACACAGTATGATATGCAGTAAAATGCTTATACGACCGCCGGCGACCATAAAAAGAAAACAAAAAACTATATATAGGGAATAAATATCAATAAAAGAAATAAAATACAAAGGAAAATAAATGTAACTAGTAAAATTAACAACTGTACAAATGATGGCATGTAAAAATATCACAAAAATTGAATTTTGGAATATGGGGGGGGAATATATATATAAAACTTTTTTTAAATGTTTTAAAGTGGCATTAAAATGTCTTAAAGTGTCAGAGTGGCAAAGTGTCATGTGCAATGGCAGGTAAACATGTATTGTATAAAGTGACATGTGCAATGGCTTCAGATATGTAAATATGTATTGCATGAATGTGTCCATGATTGTCCAGTCAGTGTCAATGTTTAAAAGACATTACTCCTGTGTGGTGTGATGTGATTGAGAGACCTTATCGCCTGCGGGAAGAAGCTCCTCCTCAGTCTCTCTGTGTTGGCCTTCAGGGAGCGGAATCGCTTCCCAGACCGCAACAGAGAAAACAGTCCATTGTTGGGATGGCTGAGGTCCTTCACAATCTTTCTGGCCTTGGTCCAGCACCACTTGCTGTAGATTAAGTGCAGGTCAGGGAGCTCGGTGCGGATGATGCGCTCAGCTGATCGCACCACCCTCTGTAGAGCTCGTCTGTCCTGCATGGTGCTGTTTCCAAACCAGGTCGTAATGTTTCCCGTCAGGATGGTCTCTATGGTACAGGAGTAGAAATTCCTGAGCACCTTAGAGGGCAGTCTAAAGTCTCTCAAGCGTCTGAGGTGGTAGAGACGCTGCCGGGCTTTTTTTACCACGGTGTTGATGTGACAGGACCATGACAGGTCCTGCGTGATGTGAACACCGAGGTATCGGAAGCTGTCCACTCTCTCCACTGGGCTTCTGTTGATGATGGGGGTCTGGTAGTTCCTCTCCTGCTTTGTACTAAAGTCCACTATCAGCTACTTTGTCTTGCTGACGTTCAGGAGGAGATTGTTCGTCTGGCACCAGTTCTCCAGGTTTCCAATCTCCTCTAGATAGGCCGACTGATCATTGTTGGTGATCAGGCCCACCACGACTGTAAGCAGCAAACTTGATGATGGCGGTGGAGTTGGTAGTGGCCACACAGTCGTGGGTGTACAAAGAGTACAGCAGGGGGCTCAGAACACAACCCTGAGGGGCTCCAGTGCTGAGAGTGAGTGAGGCTGAGACATGTCCGCCCATCCTTACTGCCTGTGGTCTGCCAGTCAGAAAATTGGAGATCCACTGACACATGGATGAGCTGAGTCCCAAGTGCTCCAGCTTGGTGGTGAGTGTGGAGGAAATTATGGTATTAAATGCAGAGCTGTAGTCGATGAAGAGCATTTTAACATAATTACCTTTCCTAGTGTCCAGGTAAGTAAGTGATGTGTAAAGGAGATGAGAGATTGCATCGTCTGTGGAACGGTTCTGGCGGTATGCAAACTGTAGTGGGTCGAGTGTGTCCGGTAGTGAAGAAATGATAGTCATTCAACGTCCTGACCAGGCGTTCAAAGCACTTCATCACTACTGAGGTGAGGGCTACAGGGCGATAGTCATTGAGAGAAGCAGGATGAGGTTTCTTTGGGACAGAAACAATGATGGACTCTTTGAACCATGTGGGGATCACTGACTAAGATAAAGAGATGTTAAATATCTCAGTGAACACAGGTGCTAGCTGGTCTGCGCAGGCTCTGAGGATACGGCCTGAAATGCCGTCTGGTCCTGCTGCTTTCCTGGTGTTTACTCTCTTGAAGGCTCTTGAAAAAGTTGTGACTAGTTTCCTCCCGTAGCGCTGCTTCGCCTCTTTCACCGCCTTCCAGACGTTGTATGACGCAGCCTTGTATGGTTCCATGTCCCCCGACGCAAGTCCCGTGTTGTAGGCAGCGGTGCGAGATCTCAGAGCGTCGCAGATGGTTTTATCCACCCACGGCTTCTGGTTGGGAAACATTCTAATAGTCTTTTTCTCCACGGTATCATGCGCTAGTTTCCCAATGAATCCCACAACAGCTTCCGTAAACACGCTGACTTCATCATCGGAGCTGTTTCGGAACATGTCCCAGTCTGCGTCATCGAGTGCGTCCTGTAACGCGGCCACCGATTGGTCCGTCCAGCGCGCGACCCCGCTCTGAACCGTAACTTTCTGTTTCAGCCTTTGTTTGTATTTTGGCATGAGGAAGATGGCGGCGGGGTCGGATTTACCAAACGGAGGGCGAGATTGTGCCTTGTAGCCGTCCTTGACCGTTGTATAACAATGATCCAGTGTCCTTTCACCCCTGGTGGGGCAGATGATGTGTTGATAAAAGTTCTGCGCTGTGCGTTTGAGGTTGGCACTGTTAAAGTCCCCTGCCACAATAAGCGCAGCGTCCCAGTGTTGTGTTTGGTGCTGTGTGAGTGCCTCATGCAGCTCACATAAGGCAGTGTCCGTGTCCGCTTGTGGTGGAATTCAAACGGCGCTGATTATAACCGATGTAAATTTCCGAGGGAGATAAAAAGGACGGCACATGATCTCCTCCATTTTTCTGCCTGGCAGACCACAGGCAGTAAGGATGGGCGGACATGTCTCAGCCTCACTCACTCTCAGCACTGGAGCCCTCCAGGGTTGTGTTCTGAGCCCCCTGCTGTACTTTTTGTACACCCACGACTGCGTGGCCACTACCAACTCCACCGCCATCATCACGTTTGCTGACGACACTGTCGTGGTCGGCCTGATCACAAACAACGACGAGACGGCCTACCTGGAGGAGATTGGAAATCTCCTGCATGGTCCTGTCACATTAACACCGTGGTGAAAAAGGCCCGGCAGCGTCTCTACCACCTTAGACGCTTGAGAGACTTCAGACTGCCCTCTGAGGTGCTCAGGAATTTCTACTTCTGTACCATAGAGAGCATCCTGACGGGAAACTCTACAGAGGTAAGTGCGATCAGCTGTGCGCATCATCCGCTACAGCAAACGGTGCTTGACCAAGGCCAGGAAGATCGTGAAGGACCTTAGCCATCCCAACAATGGACTGTTCTCTTTGTCGCGGTCTGGGAAGCAATTCCGCTCCCTGAAGGACAACACAGAGGAGCTTCTTCCCGCAGGCGATAAGGTCTCTCAATCACACCACCACACAGGAGTAATATCTTTTTTTAAACAATGACATTAACTGGACAATCATGGACACATTTATGCAATACATATTTATATATCTGACCATTGCACGTGACACTTTCTCAAGCCACTTTTCATGCATATTTGCACAGCCATTGCCACTTTATTTCTATATTTTGTTATATTTTTATTATGCCCTTACTTGTACAGTTTATTTTACTAGTTAAATTTTCTTTCGTATTTCTTTTTATTAAGTTGGCTTGAGAAAGCCAACTTACTGATATCCGACTTAAACTTATTATTATTATTCTGAGACTAAAATTATCAACTCTAACTCCTCCTAGAGCTTTAACTGTACAAACTCCAAGCTCAGCCCAGATCTTCAGACTGATCTGACCGGGTGTGCTATATCTTTTCTAACTGATCGGACTTACGGTTTTCCTAAAAATGACGTTTAAAACTGGGAAAAATCCCATAGACTTACATTGACGGAATGTTCAAATGAGCCAGCTTTTTCAAATTCCAACTGTCAAAATCCCCAGAATCCTTTGAGACTCATTCAAACTTCCCTTCTATATACTGTATTTCTAATCTATTCAAACTCATTCAAACTCATCTATCTATCTTAGAAACATGCTAGCAACTTTGCTAATCATGCTAGAAACATGCTAGCGCCTTTGCTATTCATGCTAGAAACATGCTAGCAACTTTGCTAATCATGCCAGAAACATGCTAGCAACTTTGCTAATCCTGTTAGAAACATGCTAGCAACTTGCTAATCAATCCAGAAACATGCTAGCAACCTGCTAATCATGCTAGAAACATGCTAGTAACTTTGCTAATCATGCTAGAAACATACTAGTAACTTGCTAATCATGTTAGAAACATGCAAGCAACTTTGCTAATCATGCTAGAAACATGCTAGCGCCTTTGCTAATCATGCTAGAAACATTTTAGCAACTTTGCTAATCATGCTAGAAACATGCTAACAACTTGCTAATCATGCCAGAAACTTGCTAGCAACTTTGCTTATCCTGTTAGAAACATGATAGCAACTTGCTAATCATGCTAGAAACATACTAGCGGCTTTGCTAATCATGCTAGAAACATGCTAGCGACTTGCTAACCATGCTAGAAACATGCTAACGACTTGCTAGTCATGCTAGAAACATGCTAGCGACTTGCTTATTATGCTAGAAACATGCTGGGAACATGCTAATCATGCTAGCGACTTTGCTAATCATGCTAGAAACATACTAGTGACTTTGCTAATCACTAGTAGCATGATTAGCTAGAAACATGCTATCATGCTAGAAACATGCTAATGACTTTGCTAGTCATGCTATAAACATGCTAATCATGCTAGAAACATGCTAGCGACTTGCTAATTGTGCTAGAAACATGCTAGCAACTTTGCTAATCATGCTAGAAACATGCTAGAGACTTTGCTAGTCATGCTAGAAACATGTTAGCCACTTGCTAATCATGCCAGAATCATGCTAGCCACTTGCTAATCATGCTAGAAACATGCTATCCACTTTGTTAATCATGCCAGAATCATGCTAGCCACTTGCTAATCATGCTAGAAACATGATAGCAACATGCTAGCAACGTCCCAATCATGCTAGCAACATGCTAGTAACTTACTACAAATTCTAGCACCATGCTAGTAACTTGCTAATCATGCTAGCAATATGGTAGTAACTTGCTAATCATGCCTGAAACATGCTAGCAACATGCTAGTAAATTGGTAGTCATGTTAACAACATGCTAGTAACTTGCTAATCATGCTAGAAAAAATTCTGGTAACTTGCTAATCATACTAGCAACATGTTAGTGACATTCATCAATGTGTGTAATGTGCGCTGCAGGTGCAAAACATTTTGTATTATTATCCAAGTTGTAGGCTAGTCAATATGGGTGGTATCTGACATTAAGGATCCGCAACTGTAACCACAAACTTCATAGTGAATGAATCTATCTATCTACAGATGTGGCCATTAAGACTGCGCGTGTTTTCCCGCGGAATGCCTCAATTTAGCGCAAGGCGCGCTGCGACTTGCCGTAAGCAACATTCGGGAATTTAAATAAATGTGTTGTGCTTCACTGAATATCCGCCAGATGGCGCATGGAAGGACTTTATTTAAACGCCGGACCAAGTACTGTACAACGAAGAATTGTGTATAATTACTTCGCCTAAAACAATATTGTTTCCAATGCTGAAGCAAACATGAATTTTATTTTGCTTTACAACAGATCTTTCATGATAAATGTGTATATGTGCTTCATATTTTTTTCATAATGATGAAATGAGATGCCCAAATTCGTGCTTTAAAATTCTTAATAAGTTTCTTATATATTTTTTGTAATGTTTTAACAGGGACAAAACAGTGAAAGACATGGCAATGTCTCGGTTTACATGGTGTTGAAATTAATTTAATTTCCTGATAATAGGCTATCTGATAGTCTTAACTGCGAATGTCCTGATTCGTGAATATGCCAACATATCTTATTTAAAACGTAAAAAATGTGTTGACATCATCAGAAAACATGAATGAACTATATATATTATATTATTAAGTAAATATTATTTTATGAACACGAACTTCTTCTGGCTTTTTATAATAATCATCATATTTGCTGTTTGTGTCCAGCATTTAATAATTATTTCATACATTATTTAACCACGGCTGGAAATAATAGCTGGAATGTGATGTGATTGTGAATTCATGACTGAAATAAAGCAGTTTGTCTTTTGTAAAGTACTTTCACTTTACAAAAGGCAGCGTTTTTTCAAAAGGTTGATAAACGCGTGTTGTACAGTATATACACCGCGACAGCGCGCGCAGTTACTCACTTCTCACCTTTTATGTAGGTCTGCTCGGACTAATTCATTTTAAACCCCTCAAAAATGCGTGTGTATACAGCTCAAAACCTCCATCAGTTAAAGATAGCATCTATTTAGAAAAAATGCCCAGTGATTTCGCAGCTTCAGAAAATCTCCCGGCGCTCTGCGCATAACACCGGGCCAACTCATGTCAGAAAGAATTTATAAACGGTTTCTAAACGTGGGCTATTGTTTTTTTTACTTATAGTATTTGTTAATTTAATTTAAATGAGCTTTGGGCTCAGGACTTCGATTCGGCATCGTGATTCTCCCCTTTAATTTACTCCATAGTTTTAATCAGCGCTCAGCCGCATGCATAAAGTTTTCCAGAGCGCACCGGCAGAATGATTATGAACTCGTCGGGAAAACAGCAAGCAGACTGACTCTGACCATTTAAAAAAACGTTTGCGTTCATTTTCTGACGCGCTCAAGTTCACCAAAAACAATACAGAGCAGCGCAGCTTATTTGCTTTCAAACATTTATAAAATCACGTTTTTTCGTTATTGTGAGTGCGCTTAAATAAAAGTTGAGTCTTATAAAGGCATGTAGTCTTATATAGTTTTATTATATAATTTTTGCACATTAATCAGAGTCCTCATCTGTTACATTTTTAAGGACAATATTTTTTTTTCAGCCTGTCACGGCGTGCGCCCAAATCAATATCGCTCCTCGCTCACTAGTTAGGCGGCCTCCCCTTCAGATATGCGAAGAAGCGGGGCTGCGGAATTAGGCACGAATAGTGAAGAAAAGCTCTTCTTGCTAATATTCCCCGGCTTCCAATCCGCGCTATAAAATACTCGGGGTTTGTTGGTTTACAGTGGATTTTACTAGGCAGTGTGAGCGAGACGCGCGCACACAACGCGGAAGTGCGGCATGCAAACGGGGCAATTGGAACGCGCCCCAGAGACTTCAAAGAAGAGCAAGCGCGAGCGGACGGAGGCAGGAGCTGCTGTCCGCGGATGGCCGTCGTACTCGTATTTTATAGCGCAGGGTGCAAACCCGGATCATTGGCATGGATGAGCTATGTCCAGCTCTGTACCAGCATGTCATGTGGGCATTATAAGACTAAAAAGTGGCAGCTGGCACGCCTAAAAATAGACGCAGGTTAATTTTTTTATAGTCTAAATTAAAATCCTCCTCTTTAGTGCCTCCTATTCCTATTAATCCTATTGTTCTTTTAGTGTCACTGCGTATGCTTACAATGCCAGACAACATTTAAATGCAAATTATTCACTCTCCCCAAGTGTAAATCAGCTGTTCTCACCTATACATATTAACCTATACGTTCTCACCTAAAGTGTTTAGGTAAAATTCCACCTATACAAGTGTGACAAATATGCAAAGAAAAAAAATAGGAAGGGGCAAATACTTTTTCATGCCACTTCACATGTAGTCAGATTGTTCCACTGGGCTGAAACTGTAGCAAGTGGAGTTATAGCACTTTTCAAATCACACTAACTATACACTGATATGAATAACTTTGAATGATAAATGCTACGTTAATATGATCTCGGGCTTGCTCCACATTATAAAAGCAAAGCGCGGAGATGGAGATCAGGGAAGTACGTGATGTGATGGAAAAGAGGCAGTGGCGGTTCTGCACTGAATTGCTCCGCGGGCGAGACTCCCTCCCGCCCCCCCGTCAGCGCCACTTCTAAGCAACCAAACCCCCTGTCTGAAGTCTGCTCGGTCTTGTTTTAAAACCCCCAATTCTGTGAATTTCCCCAGCAGCGAAACCGGTTTGATGACTTCACACCTGTTGTAAAGGTGAGATGGGGGATTACAGTAACTGTGGGTGCGCTTCACCTCGGAGCGCGCTGTCGCGTTGTATTCAATGAATAGACTAAAACAAAATCATGTTTGCTTCAGCATTGGAAACAATATTGTATTAGGCTAACTTTATTAAAGATTATACACTTTTTTATTCTTTGTTCACACACGTGGGCATCTTTAAATTTTTGGATATTGATCCTTTCTCGATGCAGCGAATTTTCTGAGCAAATTAATAATAATTTCCATGAATGAAAAGGAGGAAGAAGAAAAGGTTACGCGAAAATAAGAAAAAGTTTTAGAGGTAAATGCTGTGAAATGCTTCAAATAAACAGATTCTGCCTATAACAGGTCAGGGACAGTGAGGCTGGACCCAGCAGCGCACCACATCCCACATCATAATACATGCTGATGATGACCAACACGTCTCCCCTGATCTACCAGAGCCAAGTAAAAAGAATGGCAATCAAACAGAATAAAATTAGTAGCAGCATTAACTTGTGCTAGTTATTATGATGGTGGTCAATATTCATTGAAATAATGTTTCTCAGCATTATTTCGTGGTAATATTGACTACCATAATAATTAAAGAATTAAATAAAAAATATTGTCTTTATAGATTTATATGTTGTTTGTCTTGATGTTCTTTTTTTTGTTTGTTTCTTTGACCCAATATATGTTCAGTGAAATTTCAAATAACATGTTTAAATAGCATTGATTTCTGTATTGTGTGATATTTTTATACTAGTAACTGGTGTTAAAAATGTATCTCTACATTAATGAGCCAATGTATTATGGTGTGGGCTGCTGTTGGCCAGGAAGTCCAGGGCCACTTTTTGGTCCCAGTTCGCCCCTGTAATAACGAATGGAGAAAGCGCAGTCAAAGCCCGGGGATTCTGTGTTCCGCGGGGGCCAGTCGTGAATAGCTGTCACTCAGTGACAGCCAATGAAATTGAAGCATTTTTGCCGCTTTCCACGTGGTGTGGCGTTGCTTAAATAATATCCGTATAATATCCGTATATCCTATAAAATCGTCCAGACTCTGGTTAGAATCCCGCTCTGGGTGAAAATGTAATAAATGTGAATCCTTTGTTTTACACTTTTTGCTTATGATAATCATTAAATTATAGCAACTGTGTGGTGAGTGCTAATGTGTTTCATAGCTTAAGCAAAAAAAAAATTCAATTGCAAACATGCATTTAGTACTGAAGCATAACTTGATAATGTAATGGCTATATATTTATTAACATAAATAGTGTTGGTACAACGAATTTTTCAGTTGTAAATTAAGTTGATCCAACTCAAGTAAATTTTAATTTTAAGCCCTGGTCAACAGAATTCGGGGAAGGAAGGAAACATAAGACAAAGGGGATAAAACGGAGATTTTTATTTTATATTTAATAAAAACCATGTTTTACACCAGCAGCAACTTACAAATGAGGTTTGAATTCGAAAAGATGTACAAAACATAAAACACAAATAAGTACTAATTATAGAGAAAAAATAAAAAATAAAAACCAATCGAAATGTTTTGTACTTTATAACTGTACGTTATGACTTTGACCGTTAGATACGGTTGGTCAGGAAACTCCTCAAGTCAGATGCAGACAGGACACTGTTCATTTACAAACTGTTGTGAAAAAAACAGATTTAATTAAAATTCATGATATTTAAATTAGCAAATATATAAAAAAAAAAAAAAAAATATATATATATATATATATATATATATATATATATATATATATATATAAATACTTTGTTCCCATCACTTCACAACTCATGAGAACAGACCGAATTAACCACTGATTAAGCACCGCATATAACCGTCGGTATTTTAATTGTGATTAAAAATAAAAAAAATAGCTTAAACCAAAATAACGTGACTAAACATTGCTAAACAGCAAGTGACATTTATGTTCAGTATTTCGTTTCTATTTAGAAAGATGGGAATTAATTCCTGCTTACCTTTTCCACACGCCCGTCAAACGTTTGTCTTCCCAACAAACTGTTCTTTTCTCGCGATGTTTGCTTTGATATTTCCAGTTTTAATAGTGACAAGATCTCTTTGGTTTATCTCAACATAAATCGAATCTAATACATGTTAAGTTGTTGAATTTCATGCAAATACAACAATTTATTCATGTTCATCTTGGAAACATGAAATTATGTACAAAACACATATTATATTTTGGTACATGTTACAGGTAGCCAACTTCCTTTCTTTGAGTGTATAATCCAAAGGATTTTGCATGCACCCATTCGGATCTTCCTCATCCCCAAAGTCATTAATACACACCTTACAGTAACTGTAGTCAATGGATCTTTTAAGAGATTTAGACACACTGGACTCTCTTGATCTGTTAAAATACCTGCCTCTGCCATTTTGCAGGAGTCATACACTGGGGTGAGGGTATGTGCGTGGGTTTGGAGATTGCCTAAGAGGTGGCCGAGTTTCGTTTTCTGGGAAAAGAGCTTCATATAGTTCTTTTTATGGTTTTGTGTAAAGGTGTGGCTTTAAAGAGACAGATTTTTGTATTGTAAATCAGTTTCTGTGATATACCCATATAAAGTTAATTTGGCTTTATGCAAACTTGAATGCATTTACAGTATATAATGTTAATGCATAAAAAAAATCCATTGATAGTGCTGACTAATTAAACCACAAAAACTGACATTAATTTCACAAAAAATATAAATGCATTTGAACCAAATAAAATTAAAACAAATGTACAAAGCAGCGGTCCATTCTTCATACGTCATTAACTCAGTTAGCTGGATTTGATTGTTGTGGATTTGTCCTGATCTTGGATTGTTTCGTTCTTCGATGCGCTTCTCGCATTTGCTGTCATATCAACATATCTGTAAGCTTAAACCCGCTTGGAAGCAGGTTTATTTAATGTGAACAGGATTTGGGCTCCGCTCCAACAATAATCAAAGGCATATGGCAGAACATAGGCTCTATGGCAAGACAGACAATTAAGGACATATACAAACAAACTAAGCAGGGAGCTAAAACGGGACAAGACTAGAAACACAGTGGGACTAGAGACACTAAGACTCCAGAGACCGGGCTAAAGATGAGACTAGAGACACACGAAGAGACTATGGCTAGAGGCATGGCAGTTAGCTAAACATGATAATTAGCTAAACATAGCAACTAGCTCAACATGGCAATTAGCTAAACATGCACCTAGACAAACACGCACTTAGCCAAACTTACCAACTAGCTAAACACACTGGGAAATAACAGGACACAACCAACAATACTTACATAAACATTAAACACACACCACACCTCACATGACCGAGTCAGCTCCACAAACATAGACGCACACTGAACATAAGACATAGCTAACACTACAGCCTTTTTATCTTAACAAAACAAAACAAAATGCCCACATAACGACAGTAATCTTTAAACAATGCTCAACCCAGTTTCCCAGACTAAACAGCTATTTATAGATGATCTAATGGTCTACCTTGGTTCAGGTGTGCACTCGCATCACCTGACCGAGGTGCCTTCTGGGAAACAAAAGAGTCTGCAAACAAAACTACAAAAAAATTAAAACAGTGACCTCTAGTGGTGGTCCCATTCTGACAGAAAACTACTGCAGCGGCAAATCACAGCTTTTGCTATTTCCAGTTATCATGGGCTGTGGATAGTTAATAGTAAATACTACATGCACAATATACTTAACATTATAGTAAATAATTATACTTAAAATTATAGTAATTGAATTGCTTTAGTGAAAATGGCTAACGTTATTGGATGCAATGCTAAATAAGGTAATTTAACTCACTTTTTTCAGGATGGGTTTGCTAAAACATCCAACTTGCAAACTAAATATAAACATAAATAATCACAAAGTATATTAAAATTATATCCTCTTTTAATTTAATAGTTTAAATCCACTTTTTAATGTCGAGTTACATTAATGAAATCACAGCCGTGCGTCAGTTGTTTGTGGCCTGCTTCCCTTCTAACTGAAAATTCCTGCGGTTACTTTGGACAATCAAAAAAGACCAGCAGCTACTTCGGCCAACCGGTGCTTTGTTGCTTTGCCTAATAGGTAACACAGCAACTGATCATTCATGAAACAGTAATTGTGGTCAGATTTATGCAGAAGTGAATAATAAATTCCATTTTTTATTGATAGCTACAAGTGTTGACTGAATGTATTTATTATTTAATTAATAAATACATTCGAAAATGCTACGATAACATTTATTAAAAGGTTTTCAGAAGTATTTGGTTTTTGCAATATATGTTTTAGTTTTACATTTTATTTTCCAGTAGTTTTTTTTTAATTGCTATTATAATTAATATTTAAGATAAATATTAGAAAATGTAAATGTTGCTTCATATTTTGATGTGGAAATCTATGTTTTGTTCATAGAGTGTATGCTATCTGCACATGTAATACAAAGGGAGTAAACTAGCAGTGAAGGTTACTGTACCCTTGATGTAAGAACAATTATGTACCTTCAATTCAGTTGTACTTTAAAAGGTAAAAAAATGTATCTCCAGAGGTCTTTTGCGTGACATTTAGGGTAGATTTATCAAAAAGGTACAAAACTGTTTTTAGAGAAACATTATTTGCACAACTGTGTAAATTTTTTTTCTTAGAGTGTATAAAAAAAGCACCACCTATACTTATACATGCAAAAAGGGTAAATAAAATAGATTTAAAATGTACTTTTGGATTAAATATTTAAAATAAAATTAAAAAATTAAAATTAAAAAATTAAAATAATAATATTTTGTCTATTATTGTCGGTACTTTTATTGATATAACACCACATTATAATTTGCCACCAAGAATATGTAGAAAAAATTTCTCTGCTAAAAAAAATCTTATAATCAAGAATCTCACTTTTAATACTAAATACTAACATTATAAAAAAAAAACACATTCTGTTATAGTTGGGTTTTTTGTGTGTGTGTCAGTTACTGTAAATGTAAATGGAATAATTTAACTTTTATTTTAATAGGACTCTTGGGTAATATAGCATATTGTATTAGCTGTAAGCCTTAAAATGTAAAAATCTTATACACTTAGTAACAGACGTTTTAACATAGTTAAGTTTATTGTCTTCACTTTTAGCGGAAAGCAGAATCAATCACAAGACACATCAAGACATGCAATTTTCTGCTAAATAGTGAAATTCTCAAGTAAGCTTCTCAAAACAATAAAGTTTTTAATTTACTTAGCAATTTTCCACAAATTCTATTTTGGATCACATAACCTCATAGGGGAATCATAACTCCATATAGAGAACCCAGCGTACAGAGGCTGAGTGAATGTGGTGTGCACTGTGTGGAGGAGGCTCATCGTGTCAGGGACGCTGTAGAAGGACAAAGTTCCTGCATTGTGATCTACATACACTCCTATTCTGGAGGACGCTGAACCTTGAAGCTCAGTTATAATGCTATTGTGCCGGAAACAAACAGAGGAAGAAGAACACTCCAGACTCCAAGATTGACTGTTGCGTCCAAACCTACACTCTTTGCCCTCTCCTTTCCTGCTGATCTCTTTATATGAGACTGATATTTCCACACCAAACCCGCTCCACTCCACCTCCCAGTAACAGCGTCCACGCATACTCTCCTTACACAAGACCTGAGGCCAGGAGTCAAATCTCTCTGGATGATCAGAGTATCCTTGCTGTTTCCTACTGAGAGTTACATCTCTGTTGTTTTTAAATATAAAGAGTTTGCAGTTTGCTGTGTTGGGATCCAGAGTCAGATAATTAAAATCTGAAACAACAAAAGTGTCCTTAGGTTAAATATTAGTCACAGGATCCAGTGTGTGTGTGTGTGTGTGTGTGTGTGTGTATTGCACCCACACTCTAGCAAATCTTCTCTACTTTTTGGTTTTGAGAGTGGAATCATCAGAACGGCTGCAACTGTGGAAATAATATGAAAATTATATAAACATAATGGTAATTATGTTTTCTTTTTTTTACCTAGACATGCTGCACTATCAATAAACACATTCCATATAGTTTATGTTCCTTAATCCTTAAGGCCACCAGCACCGATTGGTGCATAGGGCAATTAGAGTTCTCCATTGTAGAGGACATTTGCTGTTTCTGTAGTGATTGTTTTTTTCCCGGGGCGGGTTGCTAGCCCTACGCCCAACCATTCTCCTTTCTCATCCAGTGCTTGGGAACCGGCACCGGCGGAGCTCTAGACCTCCAGCTGCGAGACGTTACTGTACAGCCTCACCCGGGAACCGAACCAGCTATCTCCGGATGATAGGGCGAGCAGTTTACCACTGCACCACTAGGAGGCCCATAGTTTATGTTACGGGTCGTGAAATTGCTGAAGGCTCGTAAATGCAGAACTACTCCCCAGTTTCTGTTGTTCTTCACCTTATCTTTTATTAACATTCCAGACCAGATGTAAACGCTCCTGCATCCTCCTTTTTGGTGCTTTTTTTGTGTGTGTGTGTGTGTGTGTGTGTGTGTGTGCGTATGTGTGTGCATATATATACTCCTGTCTCCCACAATAAACTTTGAACATCTCACTGAGCACTGACTTGTGTGTTTCATTGAGAGGTAACCTGGCCAGATGGGACAAGCAAAATACAGGCTGAGCACTTGAGTAGACAAAAGGGGGTCTACCAAAATGTAAGAAATCCTTACAGTGTGACTTTATGGAGTCTTGTTTTTGTGATGCAGAACAAATGTTTGTTTCTTTACCTTGTGAATGAATTTTGTTGAATTCCTCCACACAGATTTCCTCGACTCGTTTTCTCAGATCTGAGAGAGATTTCCTCACTCCATCAAATGAGAGATGTTGATTGACAGTGAAGCTGGGTGAGTCCTCACATCCAGGAGAAACACAGAGAGACGGGAAACTCTACAGAGATGAAACACATCATAGAGAAGGAGAAAAGTGTAGGAGAGGAACGAATGAATCTCAGACTGAATCAGACCAAAGACACACTTGTGATCTCAGACAGGAACATTTATTGTTGCTGTAATGAGCTTTTAGGAGGAAACTTTGTGAGGAACAGCGCCCTCTGTAGATCAGACAGTGAGTGTTACCTGGAGGAAGTGGATGTGATCGTGTGTGTGTGAAAGCTGCTCCAGCTCAGTGACTCTCCTCTTAAGATCAGCAATCTCCTGCTCCAGTTGCTCCAGGAGTCGTTCAGCTCGACTCAGTTCAGCTTTCTCCTGAGCTCTGATCAGCTCCGTCACCTCCGAGCGCTTTTTCTCCATGGAGCTGATCAGCTCAGTAAAGATCCTCTCATTGTCATCTACTGCTGCCTGTGAATGTATCTGTTAGGGCACACACACACACACACACACACACACATGCAAAGAAACATTTAAGACTCAAAAAAAAAAAGAAGAGTGTTTGTGTTTAATAGTTGTTTTTTTTTAAAGAGCTTTCTTGGCATGATTTTAAAGTCACAGGAAAAGCAAGAAGAGGAGGGTGTTTTTCTATAAGTTGATTCTCTTACCTTTATGAAGTCCATGGATCGTTTCAGGTCCTGAACACTTTCTCTTCTCTTCTTTATTCTCTGCTCAAATCCCCCTAGCTTTTTCTTCAGCTCTTTCTAAAAGAAAATTAAATCATTTTAATTATTTCAGTATCAGAAAATCAGTTGGTCATTATTATCAGCCAATAAAAAAAGGGTTCACTCATGTTCTAGGTGACTTTAAATGTGAATACCTGTTAAAGTTTCACCTCTCTATGTGTACTGTGCAAAAGTCTTAAGCCATCATACACCGTACACAAGTACCCGACGGTAACCCACCAAACACGGGGAGAACATGCAAACTCCATGCACACGAAGACGGGAATCGAATCTAGCCGGGAAAGCCACCCATCTATTCATATTAAATATAATTAAATAAATTTAGACTAAATAAAAAAAATGGGAACAAAGTTTCTACTGTGACAGACTGCAAAGTGCCCACAGTATAAACAATATACAGTACAGTGGAACTTTTTCTTTTCTTATTTGAGTTTTTTACAGAAAATTTAAGGAAGTGTGTATGTGTGAGAAAAATGTGTCTGAATAATAATGAGATGAATAAATGAATGATAAATGAAATGTCTCTGATGAGCGAGCCAAGGGTGACGGCGACAGTGGCAAGGAAAAACTCCCTGAGATTGCAATAGGAAGAAACCGTGAGAGGAACCAGATTCAACAGGGAACCCATCCTCATCTGGGTGATAACAGATAGAAAGTAAAAATAAAACAAATTAACCTGCACTTTATCTTTAAAAATAAATGCTACAGAGCAGTGTTTCTGTGTAGAGCAGAGAGTGTGTATGTGTGTGTCGAGAGGAGGAGGGGTGTGTGTGTGTGTGTGAAGGGGCACGGTGTCTAATGATAAGCGAGAAAATAGATCTTTAATCTCTTTTGCTTTCTTTTTGCTTTACATGCGCACACACTTGTGTTATAATAAACAGTACACGCATGCTGTACACACACGCATACAAACACAAAACAAAATATGTTTTACACGCGCACATGTGGTCACAGGGTTATAGTAAACAGTAAACAGAGTGAGAGACACGCTCTAAGATCGAACAGAGGAGACGATTACCCACAATTCCGCAGCGCAAGAGAGAGAAAAACCGTTGGCTGTGTTGTGATCACGTGATGCTCGATGTCAAAACAAGAAGCGCATGCGTGATGCATGATACTCGGTACTCGTAAACGCAGACTTGTTCATTTTTCAAGTCAAAATTTAATAAAAATGGTGCAGAACATTCGCAAACCGTGTTACCCATAATGCGCGAGTCCACTGATTGTATATTGTAACTAGTTTTGGTTTTGTTTGAATGTGTTATCTTGAAGAAATAACAACTTTTACATTACATTAAAATAGACCAGAATTATTCATTGTACTGAAACACAACATGAATTCAATTGCATTCAGACATAAAAATCTTATCTTTTATCTACATGAGTTATGAAACAAATGATACTTGTAAGAAAGACCACACCCAAAGCTGAGTTCTTCCTTTTTACTCGCCAATGAACTTATCTAAAAATGAATCTCCATGTTCCTTTCTCTACCACACGACTGCTCTGACCTGTTTTATACTTTCTGACCAACAAACCTCTTCTAACAAAAATTCCCCTTACAGTGAGTGACTAAAAAAGGAACTACTATATTATTACTTACTTAAAAAAGTATAATGATTACAAGTTCTCACCTCTTTTTCAGTTCTTTCTACTTTAGCTAAAACTGTATCATGATCTGTATGTCCATCCATTTTACACAAGTAACAGATGAAGCTTTGGTCAGTACAACAGTAGATGTCAATTAGTTTGTCGTGCTGAGAGCAGATCTTCTCTTGGAGATCTGCACAGGCTTCCACTAACTTGTGTTTCTTAAAGGCAGGAGACTGATAGTGAGGTTCAAGATGATCTTCACAATAAGAGGCCAGACACACCAGACAGGAATTAACAGCTTTGCGTTTTCTTCCAATGCAGGAATCACACTCCACATCTCCAGGTCCAGCGTAAGAGTAAGCAGGAGAAGGGGCTTGGACTTCAGTCTTCTTTAGTTTCACCACCACTTCAGCCAGAATGTTGTTCCTATGTAGAACAGGCCTTGGGGTAAAAGTCTCTCTACACTGAGGACAGCTGTAGACACCCTTCACATCCTCCTGATCCCAGCAGCCATTAATACACACCTTACAGTAACTGTGACCACAGGAATTAGTCACTGGTTCTGTCAGGACATCCAGACACACTGGACAGGTGAAGTGATCCACTGACAGCTTATCTACTAAAATATAGTCCTCTGCCATTTTTCTACACTACCACACTGAGAGAACGGTTCTGTGTTTGAAGGTAAACATAGAGATTGCTGAGTTTCGATTTCTTGTAAATCCACAGGAAGAAAATTTGTGGTTTTGTAATAAATAGATCTGACTAACTGAAAATATGTGGGAATTACCCTGTACCCTAAATAGCTTTTATTGATTTTAAAATTGATTGGTTTACAAATAATGCATATATGAATGTGTTTTTATATAATCATTGCAATTTGTATGCCTAAAGAATAATTGAAAGCACACAATGATTATGACCATGGGCGTCGCTAGGCCATTTTTAGGGGGGGCTTTAGCCCCCATAAAATTTTGTACTCAGCCACCCTTAAAATTCTCCATAAACTTCACACAAGTTGCTGATCGCCCATCGTCCCCTTTAAATTTTGTATGAAAGCAGCGGCAGACTTCGGCTCCTTCGGCTCCTCCCCGTCTTTCAGCGCGGCCTTTAATTCGCCAACACAGAGGGAGGATTAAGGCAAGGTGTGTGTCTGCATCAGTTCAGTCCTTTCTCATAAATACAGTTTACTAAATGTCCTGAGGGATTAATCAGTTAAATCCTTGCTATGTCACCCTCATCATACCAGCTGTTTCCTTTAGTGAAAATTAAGCTCTTAATACATCAGACTCTATGAACCTAAAGTCTACTTTATAAAACAATCATGCCGTTGCAAAACCTTATTTGGAAAACCTAACTGTCTATACAAAACATTACACAGTGCTTATGGCATTAACTACCATAGAGTTATGCACATAAATTAATAAAAATAGTGACAGACTATGGGGGGGTCGGCCCGGAGGTCGTGGTGCTGGGCGGTCCGGCCGTGTCAGGTGGAATTCTGTAATGAGCTCTCTGCTTAGCACATCACGGGCCGGGACCCAGCTGCGCTCCTCCGGTCCATACCCCTCCCAATCGACCAAGTATTGCAGGGCAACTCCTCTCCTCCAGGAGTCTAGAAGTCTTTTGACTCTGAACGCAGGGGCGCCCGCTATTTCCACAGCCCCGGGGAGCGAAGGCTCTGCGACGCCTCCGTCCAAGGGCCCCCGCACTACTGGCCTAAGAAGAGACACATGAAAGACAGGGTTAATACGCATATGAGCGGGGAGCTGTAACTTAAAAGAGACAGGGTTAATGCATGCTACAATGGGAAAGGGGCCGATGTATTTAGGGCAGAGTTTGCGACATGGGAGGTTGAGGGAAAGGTCCTTTGTCGAGAGCCACACTCGATCGCCTAACTGGAGCGGAGGACTTTCCCTTCGCCGTCTATCGGTGAATTTTTTAAAATGGCGAACTGCTTGGGAGATTTTAGTGTGCGCATCCTCCCATACTTTTTTCGCTCTTTTGAACCACTGATCCACCATGGGGATATGGGTGGAAGTGGCATCCCATGGACAGAGCGGTGGTTGGTGCCCCAGTACACATTGAAACGGCGTTAAGCCGGTCGAGGAGTGTTTCAGTGAGTTTTGTGCATATTCCGCCCAGAATAAGCAGTCTGCCCACTCATGTTGTCGACTACTACAATATGCCCGGAGGTACCTCCTGAGATCCTGACAGCTCTGCCTGTCCATTAGATTTGGGGTGATAACCCGACGTTAGGCTAACAGTTGTCCCCAACTTCTGGAAGAAAGCTTTACAGACTCTCGCGATGAATTGGGGACCACGATCTGAAACAATGTCCTCCGGAATACCGTAGTAGCGAAACACCGAATCGAATAGGGTTTCTGCCACCTGGAGGGCGGTTGGAAGCGAGCTAAATGGGAGAAATCGGCATCCCTTAGAGAAGCGATCTACCACGACTAATATTGTAGTGTACCCTTTAGACACTGGCAGATCCGTTACAAAATCCACGGCGATGTGGGACCACGGCCTGTTCGGTGTGGGCAGGGGCATTAATTTTCCAACTGGCAAACATCGAGGGGTTTTAGTTGTTGCGCAAACAGCACAAGACGAAACTACTGTTTTCACGGTTTCCCGCATGTTTGGCCACCAGAACTTTGGTTCTACAGTAGGAGATGGTATGTTCTCAAAACTCCGGGGTGTCCTGAAGAAAAGCTGGAATGTGCCTCTATCGTCACTCGTTCTCGAAGTACTCTCGAAGTTCTCGGACGTAGGTTCGGCCCTGTGGACAACCCCGCGCCACGGGTTGGGAACGCATCGCCTGGGTTATCTCCGAGTCGATATCCCACAGTACCGGAGCCACGACAAGTGACGGAGGCAATATGGGTTCAGGATCCGAATTCAGATCCGGCGTCGGGAAACAGCGGGATAGCACATCCGCCTTTATATTTTTAGAACCGGGACGGTACGTGATGGTAAAATGGAAGCGCGTAAAAAACAGCGCCCATCGGGCTTGACGAGAGTTAAGTCTCTTTGCTTGTTGGAGGTACTCCAGATTCCTGTGATCTGTTAGTACCACGAATGGGTATTTAGCTCCCTCCAACCAATGCCTCCACTCCTCTAACGCCGCTTTGACTGCTAGCAGTTCGCGATTCCCGATATCATAATTGCGCTCGGCAGGTGTCAGTTTCCGTGAAAAAAAAGCACAGGGGTAGAGCTTTTCTGGGTGGCCGTGGCGCTGTGACAGCACTGCTCCCAACCCCACCTCCGACGCATCGACCTTGACTAAAAAAGGCTTCTCGGGATCAGGCAGTTTTAGAATAGGCGCGGAGGTGAAACCTTGTTTTAGTCGCTGGAAAGCCGTACGTGCTTCCAGCGAAAACGCGCGTAGCCGTTGTGGTTTTCCCTTTAACAAACCGGTGAGCGGTGCTGCCATCATGCTGAAGCACCTAATAAAGCGCCTATAGAAATTAGCAAACCCAAGAAAGCTCTGTAGTGCCTTTACTGACTTGGGTTCCGGCCATTGTTGCACCGCTGTTACCTTGGCTGCATCCATTTCGACCCCCTGTGGCCCATGTGATAGCCGAGGAATGCGATCTCACTCTTGTGAAATTTGCATTTTTCTGCTTTCACATAGAACCCGTCTTCCCGTAGTAGACGAAGGACGGCGGTTACATGACGGACGTGTTTAACATATGAGTATATGTTTAACATATGAGTATATTAGAATATCATCTAAATATACTATAACAAAACGGTTCAACATATGCCGAAACACGTCATTCATGAACCCCTGAAACACCGCAGGTGCATTTACCAGTCCATAAGCCATCACGTTATATTGGTAATGACCTGATGTAGTGCTAAACGCAGTCTTCCATTCATCACCCTTGCGAACACGAACGAGGTTATAGGCGCTGCGGAGGTTGAGTTTGGAAAATATGGACGCGCCGCGGAGCTGGTCGATAGCGGCCGGTACCAAGGGCAGAGGGTGCTTATATTTTACTGTGATTGCATTGAGCCCTCGATAATCAATACATGGACGTAGACCCCCGCCTTTTTTTTCGATAAAAAAGAAACCTGCCGACGCGGGTGACGTGGACCTGCTGATGAGCCCCTGACTGAGAGCCTCAGTCACGTATTCCTCCATGGCCCGAGTTTCTGCCGCGGACAATGGATAAATGCGTGAGCAAGGCGGTGTTTTCCCCAGCAAGAGATCAATCGCGCAGTCCCACGGACGGTGAGAGGGAAGTCGTGCGGCTGCCCTAACGCTAAACACATCTTTAAACGAAGTGTACTCAGATGGCACTGTGGTAGATACCTGGGCGGTCGGGCTTTCAATAGTGGTGGTTTGGACCGTTAACGTGGACGGTGTACAGAATTTAGCGCATCTTGGGGCCCAGGAAATGATGCGTGAGCCTGCCCAATCAATATTGGGATTGTGAGAACTGAGCCACGGTAAACCCAGTACGACGGCTTGGTCTAGCTGAGGAATCACAAAGAATTTTAATTCCTCCGCATGACCGGGAAATTTTAACCGGAGGGGCACGGAAAGGTTCAACAGGCGAATACGCTAAGGTTTTGCCATCTAGAGCCTTAATTGCGATCGGATGCGGAAGCTTCGACACTGGAGCTTGCAGCGAGGAAAGGACAGCAGACGAGACGAAGTTTCCAGCCGACCCAGAATCTATTAGGGGAAACACAGAGACAGAACGATTATTATATGACAAGGTGGCCTGTAAACAAAAATTGTGGTGTGTGCGAGGTGGAGTGCGTGTAGTTACTTTAAGTAACGGACAGTTTCGGAGCTGATGTGTACCCCCCCACAGTATAAACATAACCCCGACGACAGCCTTCGGTGCCTCTCCTGGGCCGACAGGCGGGATGTGCCCACGTCCATGGGCTCCGGCGAGCTCTCCTCGCGCGGCTCGACGGGGGGTTTGCTGTCGACGCGGTTCGGACCCTCCGCTGGCTCCTTTCGCTGGATAAGGTCTGCGATGTCCGCGGAGGTGCTGGTCCAGCTTAATCGCCAGTTGGATGCTGTCATCTAGCGACAAACCCGCGTCCCTGCGTGCCAGCTCCAGCTGCAGGTCGGGGTGCAGTCCATCTCTGAACCTGGCAAGTAAGCTCTTGCTGCACCAGCCACTCTCCGCGGTGAGGATCTGAAATTTCACGGCGTAGTCCGCCACTGTAGATTGTCCTTGTTTCAGCCTCAGCAGTTGTTGTTCCCCCGTCCTTCCGTGGTCAGGATGGTAGAACACCGCGCGAAACTCGTGGAGAAACTGGTGGTAACTGGACGTGGTGCTCCTGCCAGCGTTCCATACTGCGGTGGCCCAGTTCAGCTGTTGGATGACAAAACTGACCTTCTTTCCCTCTGAAAGATCAGGAAAGTCGGCCAGGTAGAGCTCGCAGGCTAGGAGGAATTTCTTGCACCCCTCGGGGTCTCCTGCGTATCTCTCCGGAGGGGCTGCCCGTGGTGGAGAGCGTGCGGACCGGCGTTGGGGCGTGGCCAGTGGTGAGGTTCTGAACGCCGCGCGCCAGGTCGTTGACTGACCTCGCCAGCACGTCGATCTGTCGTTGCTGCCGTCGGACGTAATCGAGGTAGGGGGGTTCATCTTCAGGGAGGGGAGGTCTGTTCATCTGTCATGTTTAAGGAGGAAGCGAATGCAAATGCAGGGTTAGAAAAAATAACGAGGGTATTCTTTAATGAGTCCAAACAAAAAACACAGAACACAACAAAACTAAACACAATGAATGGGGGAAAAGCTTCCCCAGGCCGGGTCTGCAGGCAGGAAAATGAAGAGTACTTAGGTCACACCAAACAAACTGGATTTACAGCCTTGCGAGGAACTCAGCGCTGCCTCTTGGTCAGCCTTGAACTTGAACTTTTCTTCGTGAGAGAACAAAAAAAGGATCTTCCGCCTGCAGACTCCCTCAGTCCTGGGTCAACACAAAAGACACACAATGATTAGACACAGGGGATAAACAAGACATGGTACAACAGTGAACAGACGAGGGGCTACGGGTTCGACTGGAATAAATAGGGACACACACGGGGTAGACACAGGTGCAGGTAATCTAGGAATCAAGGAGGACATGTTACACACGCAGACACACTAGGGGGAGACAAAGCGACGGCTCAGTAGACAGGTGAGCCAGATCTTACTCCCCAGGACTGAGGAGGCTCAGATGTGACACAATGTTTGTCTATGTTAATGAATTTGAATAAATAGCCTAGTAGCTATGAACTTTTAAGGGGTTGAACAGAGAACCTACTGTCTTATTTATGTAGCACTAAATTAATCTAGATAACATGATGATCAAAGTTTTAATATTTATATTTAACTGTAAATGTAAGGTTTTTCAGGTCACATGAAATAAAAAAAATGTTCTATTCTTACCTGCTGCTCATTTGGAGACCTACTCCCATGTGACCTGAAAAAACCTTCCATCTCCAGTTTTCTGTTCAGTTCTACAGTTCAGTTCTCTGAAAGCGCAGCCTCTCAGGCACATTAACACTGGGTTCCCAACATTGATTAAAGTCATTGCATCAGAAGATATTTTTTACATTTTTTTTAATGTGTGCCAGTGTACAACAAAAAGCAGCAGTATTGTCAAAGAATCAACAGATAAATGTTTGGCATTATTGGCCCCCACACAGTTTATTCCATTGTCCAGTCTCATGGGTGTGTTGTTTATATTGCTAATAAATGCAAGTTTAAAGTTATATGCTGTTGTCTGGTTACATTTTTCTGATTGTACATGTACATTGAAAAAGGTTAATACAGTAAACAGTGTGTGTGATCAAGAAGACTCATTTGAGTACTGATTCTGAACAAGCCAAATATGTGTTAAACATCTATGGGGGCTGAGCCCCCCTTAACTGAAAATCCTAGAAATGCCCCTGTAATCAGTCTCTGCTTATTTATTTATTTATTTATTTATTTATTTATATATTTTTTTTGTAACTTCTCAAAGTTCTCTACTAGATTCATCTTTGTGCTGTTATCTTTATGCTGGACCATGAACACACTTCAGTGCCATGAGCCTCCGGGGAATGTGTCACTTCATGACATTTTCAAGGGCTTCATCTTGCATAAAAAAGTGTCTGCTGCTTTCATTAATTCATTCATCTGTCATGTAGATGTGGGGGAAAATGTTGCTTAAATGTAGATTTGTCGACCTGTTTCATGCTCTATATCATCACTTGGGTGGGGTGTTTAAAATAGTGAACTATGCACTCATTACTTATGTAGGCTGTTATCTGACATGTACTTGATGATACCCATCACTGAACTCAACCTACACATTAAACATACTTTGGTAAGTAATCAAACATATGCAAATGTAGGCCTGAAAGGTTATTTACAGCTATAAAGAGTAAAATATTTCCCCTATTAATCCATTATTTAAATTTTTAAGTAAAAAGGTAGCGTTTGGAAATTACTGTAACATTGACCGGTAATACTGTGCATGTTTCTTTAAGAATGCTGTTCTTGTACAATCAGCTACTAGCGGAGGCTCCCTTATTGGTACACTAGGCTGAGAATTGGGCGTGGACACTAGTAGAGTGTAAGCGTTTAGCACGTGATGAGTGAGTTCAGGTGTAAACGCGAAAGAGAGTGCTCCTGGTTTAAAAGTGTTTTATATAATTATTTTACAGGTAAACTGATGTTAATTAATCTGCAAGTAATGCACAACAGCATTATGTATCATGCAACTGTAGTTTGTACCATTTCCAAAATGTTGAACCTAGTGTTATTTAAGAGTGCTTGTGCCTAAATCGGCGCTTGTGCCTAAACAATGGCGCTGATAATCTGGGTTAAAGGTCATAATTTTGGCGGGTACAAAAATAAGAAACAAGTGCTTAAAATACCTCGGCTTAGTCATAAAAGTGGGTAAGGGGTCAATGATAATGAACTGAATTGATGTTTAAGTACATGAATCAGCTTCTAGTGCGTTTTCTTCACTTTAAAAAAAAAAAGCAAAATAAAATAGTACCAGCTGCAGCAGACAATCAAAAGTGGAAACTGACATCCAATAGTAATTGAAAAACTTGTGCGGAAATTTTCGCATTTCTTCATAAACCACAAAAAACCTTCCTTCCTTTAATCCGACGTTGTGCAGTCAGAGAGTGAACCCAGTAGCGGCGACGATTTTTTCTTTCCCTGCGTCGCCGTATTACGAGACTTTTTAAAACAAGAAGATTAATGTCTAATAGAGCAAAATAGTCCATATTAAAAGGAAGCACCTTAAATAAAACAACAAGGGCTTTCATATCCAGTTCCCGACACTGCGTCCACAGGTTAACACACAAACTACTATTTGGGCTGCAGGCTGGCGTTAGACAGAGACAAACGAACGCCAGTGTAGAAGTCAATTGAGCGCCACTACAAAACACAACATAAACGTCTAGGACGTCCAGAGCACGTTCGTTTATCCAAAAATTTAACGCCCGTGTGAACAAGGCCTTAGTCATTTAGTATCTTTCTTTCTATTAATAGGTCGTTCATGAACGATTCGTTGTTTTTGAATGAGTCTTTAACGTGAAGAAGAGTAGATAGAAGAACAAGTAGACTTGTGATTCATTCGTTTTCTACTGGGGGCACATGCGCAAAGCATCCCAAAACCTCTGTAGGTTATGTACAGTAGTTACCTTTGAGTCTTTGGTCCGAATCGTTCGTTCTTTTGTCACATTACTCTCATAGACTAGTGATGGGAAGTTTGAATCATTTTAGTGACTCGATTCTTTGAATCTCGTTCATCAAAATGAACGAATCTTTTTTTGAGTCATTTAGTTAATTTTGTTCTTTTGATCAGAAATAAAATAAAACATTGCATTTTCAATAGAAAGACTCCCAATACGTCTACATACATTTCATATTTCCATTTTCCAACATTGATAACTGTATAAATCTGTCTCACTGCTCATTTTCAATAAACAGACCCCCAACACATCTACATTAGTAATCAGCAATTAATGTAGGAACTTTAAAGGTATTAAAAAATTTATTTACTGCACTTCTAGAATAAAGCTCCTCACCAAGCATGCCACTATGAAATTATACATTTTAGGAATTTTCTTTATTTTAATTGAATTTTGTTATACCTTACACAATGAACACTTAAAAAGTATTGATTGGGTGTGTTTAATGACTGATGTCTCTTTTAAAGCCTCAGTAAAGGTTGATAAAAACACAATACATCATAATGCATCAGGATGACTGACTTCACTTGATAATTTTTTTTATTATTAATTATACACGCAGTGACACTTATTTAAGGAATTTTCTAGATGTAATATACAAAACAAAAAAGATTCAACCACCATCAGTAGTACAGAAGACACAGCATTTATTATTTATATAATTTAAGAGACATTGTGCACATTTTTAAACAGTATAAAAATGAAATCTGACATCTAATTTAAAATTTTAATATGCACTTTTATTTACATTTTATTTATAATAAGTATGATTAATGATGATGATGATAAAAGAACAGTCACTGTAATGCTGTTTCTAGTAAAGTCTGCACTGCATGTTTTATTATACATTATACATTACAGCATGTTTTATATACATTTTTATGCATCAAACCTTTCTGCAATACAGTGACCACAGGAACTACTAGACTGTGTGCACAATTGTTACCATTCGATTAGTGGATTAAGCATAACACGGCTATCCTTTAGGGCAATAATGAGAAGATGTTGATGGATACTTGACACCACAGCAAACCCCCTATTGTTTTAGAGGTAAAAATTAGCATGTGTTTTGTTTGAGCTTTGTTTTATGGATCTCTTTTAGGTGGAACAGCAAAATGATTAGACATTTCATCTAAATAACGAAAAAGAAATTGCAAAGCATTACCTTTTATTAAAGACCAGTATCATTACTATATTTGTTTTTCAACATGTTGTATTGGTAATCAAAGTTTCCTTTTGGGGTCTCCGGTTGGTACTCTAAAAAAAATACTATTTTTATTTTTATTCATTCATTTTTAATACCGCTTATCCTGTACAGTGTTGCAGGGGGCATTTGGGCATGAGACAAGGTGCCAATTTATCACAGGACACACAATCTCACACGTTCATTCACTCACTACATGCAGCTTGGGAACGCCAGTTAGCCTAATCTGCATGTCTTTGGACTGTGGGAGGAAACCGGAGTACCCAAAGGTAACCCACCAATCATGGGAAGAACATGCAAACTCCATGCACACAGACCCCTAGGCAGGAAACAAACCTGACTTTTTTCTGTAAAAGAATATATATATATATATATATATATATATATATATATATATATATATATTTTTTTTTTTTTTTTTTTCTATATGACCAGTTCAGAGGTGTATGAGTGAGGCAGAAATAAAATCCTTAATTTTAGCCTCTGTTACTCTGTGTCAGTAATTCATACAATTATTATTTCAAATGAGACCATGATGATGAATGTAATGCAAAAAATGTGGGAACTGTGCTCTTTTTACTTTGGTTATACTATTACTGGATCAAAAAAAATTAAAGGGGTGAAATTTAACAGGTTAAATCTAAGTTTAAGTCATCTTCATTTACATAAAAGATGAATCGTCACTATCGTCGACATTTAATTCTGGATCACATAAATTTATATTTGAGTAAAAATAACATATCCTGAACCCAGCGTACAGAGGCTGAGTGAATGTGGTGTGGACACTGTGGAGTAGACTCATCGTGTCAGAGACGCTGTAAAAGCACAGAGTTCCTGCACTGTGATCCACATACACTCCTATTCTGGATGGTGATGGACATTGGAGTTTTATTTCAGTGTTGTTGTGCCAGAAAGATACAGATGTACGATAACACTGCAGATTCCAGGAATGACTGTTGCCTCCAAACACACCCTCGTCACCCTCTCCTTTCCTCCTGATCTCTTTATATGAGACTGATACGTCCACACCCATACCCTTACACTCTACCTCCCAGTAACAGCGTCCACACACACTCTCTCGACACAACACCTGAGGCCAGGAGTCAAATCTCTCTGGATGCTGACTGTATTGATGTGCTTCCCTACTGCGTGTCACTGCTCTGCTCCTCTCAGACAGAATGAGCTGATCGTGTGCTGTGTTGGGATCCAGAGTCAGATAACGAAAATCTGAAAAATTAAAATGTCCACAGGCTAGATATTAATCACAAGTTTATAATAAAGTGCCTTACAATTTATTCAAGTTTCTTAAAAGTCACTACATTCATCTGGATTACAAATTATAGATGTAATGCTCTTACATTTTAATTTTTAACTTTTTCCATCAAAATGTATTATTTTTAAGCAAAACCTGAAAAATGCTGTTTGCATAAATATTCAAGTTTTTCAGCCTAGTACAGTATATATATATATTATTTGCAGCTTTAACAGCTTTAGATCTGCTGCGGTAAGATAGCATGATGGTTTTTTTACCACCACATTTTATTTTAGTGATGCTGATGTTTGTCACGTCTTTGGTTCTTTTTAAACAATTGTTCCTCGACTCGCTCACATTAGTATCTGTCATGTTTTTGCTCTGAGTTTTAAGGCATAGTCTTTTCTAGGTAGTGCTTGGGTGGTGTGGTGCAGCTTTAACTTCTTCACAGCTCACAGCACTTACTAAGATGCCCAGCCTCTTAGATTAAATTCAGTTTAATTCAATTCAATTTAATTTGTATGTATAGTGCTTTAAACAGTGATCTTTGTTGCAAAGCAACTTTACCGAAATGTGTATGAAATGTGAGAAAATGTGTATAAGTCAAAATGATCAGATAGTCCCTGATGAGAAAGCTGAGGTTGATGGTGGCAAGGAAAAACTCTCTGAGATAGCAACAGTTTTGTGCAGTGGCTGTAAATACGGTTCATCATGATACACTGCTTGTTTAGGCAAGTTTTGGCGCTGTGATTAGGTTTCCATCTTTCCGCACGTCGGTCCTCGCATAGCGGGGTTTGTAGGATGCCTTTCACACACACACACACACACATACACTAACTAACGGTTTGGGAATGACTGCTGTCTGGCTAACGGATTACATAAATTGTCTGAATAACGGATTACATTTTTTTTTAAATAACAAAAAAACTGAGTACTTAAATGGCGGACCTAAAGGGTTACTAGTTACATCAAAAAAGTAATTCAAGTACTCTAATGTGTTACTTTGTAACGCGTTACACTCAACACTGGGTAGGACCCACTTATAAAGCAGGTCACACTTTAGAATTAATATTATCCTTAAAATTAATTATAGGAAATATAACCATGAATCCACAGTCTGAAGCTATCTCAGATCATTTCTTGTCTCAATTAAAGTGTGTCACAGTAATAATGTTCGCACAGCACTGCACTACCACATTAAACGTACAAGCAGGCACTCCGGTAGGACTAACTATGACATTATAACTAAAAGGGAGAGCCAGAAGGAAACACAGACATGAGGGCTCCCTGAGATGTAAAGCAAACAATCACCTCGCCGTCAGCAAACCTGAGTGATCAATGAGAGTGAGGAGGACAGCATCTAAACATACCAGTTCACCATAATACTCTACGTCCATGAGTCCCCCAGATCTGCTCCTTTACCTATGGCAAATCTATTTATAAAAATGCTAGGCTAAATAAATAGGTTTTTAGCCCTGACTTAAACACTGAGACTGTGTCTGAGTCCCGAACACTATTTGGAAGACTATTCCATAACTTTGGGGTTTGGAAAAGAAAAAGCTCCGCCCCCAGCTGTAGTTTTCATAATATGCGGTACTGACAAGCAGCCTGCATCCTCTGATCGAAGTAGGCGTGGCGGATCGTAAGACACTAGCACTACTACCACTGGGTGCCAATGCAGTGTGGATAAGATAGGGATGATGTGCTCATATCTTCTGGTTCTAGTGAGGACTCTCGCTGATGCATTCTGGACTAACTGAAGCTAGTTTATGCACCTAGTTAAATCAGCTGTAAGGCATTACAATAGTCCAACCTAGAGGTGATAAAAGGATAAGATAATTTTTTTCTGCATCGTTTAGTCACAATATATTTCTTATTTTGGCCATATTTCTGAGATCAGATAATGCTATCCTGGTAATATTATCTACATGACCGTCAAATTACAGATTAGAATCTATAATCACACCGAGGTCTTATACTGTTGGACTTGATGGAACAGAAAAGCCATCCAGAGTTACTGTGTAACCAAAAAGTGTAATTCAAAAAGTTATTCTTTGCTTGCCCGTTAGACCTAATCAGAAAAGTTTGTAATATAAATAAATCATTATGATATGTTTTTTTTTTTTGGTGGTGGGGGTCATCTGTGTGTGTGTGTGTGTGTGTGTGTGTGTGTGTGTGTGTGTGTGTGTGTGTGTGTGTGTTTATTTTACACCTACACTTCAGAAAATCTTCTCTTTGTTTTGGTTCTGAGGGTAAACCCTTTTGAACTACTGCAGCTGTGGAGACACAAAGACAAAACTTAGACAAATGTAATATGTTTAGAGCCCCATCAAAAATACTGACAGAAACTGTCCTATCAGCAAATCCAAAAATGTTAAAACATGTAAATAACTTTCACTTTCTGCAAGAATGAAAGTATCAAAAAGCAGGATTATAGCTGCTATAAATAGGTTAAATCTAAGTTAAAGTCATCTTCATCTATATAGAAAATAAATCGTCACTATTGTCTACATTTAATTCTGGCTCACATGAATTTATAGTTGAGTAATAATAACACATCCTGAACCCAGCGTATAGAGGCTGAGTGAATGTGGTGTGGACACTGTGGAGGAGACTCATCGTGTCAGAAGGACAGAGTTCCTCCACATACACTCCTATTCTGGACGGTGATGGACCTTGGAGTTTTATTTCAGTGTTGTCAGGCCATAAACAAACAGAAGTAGGATAACACTGCAGATTCCAGGAATGACTGTTGCATCCAAACACACACTCGTCACTCTCTCCTTTCTTGCTGATCTCTTTATATGAGACTGATACGTCCACACCCATACCCTTACACTCTACCTCCCAGTAACAGCGTCCACACACACTCTCTCGACACAACACCTGAAGCTAATCTTTCTGGATGCTGACTGTATTGTTGTGCTTCCTTACCGCGTGTCACTGCTCCGCTCCTCTCAGACAGAATGAGCTGATCATGTGCTGTGTTGAAATCTGAAACAGAACCTGTAATAACTTTACTGTGATAACTTTAAACACATAACAAAATGTGTGTTTTTACTTTCTGCTAGACTTAATATATTAAAAAGCAGGATTATAGCTGCTGTCTAGATGAGTTCAGTTCATCATTCTTTACTTTTGGATTTCTTCTATTTAACTTGACATCCATTCTTTAGCATATTTACAACATTTATTTTGTGAGATTCAGTGAAATCAGTTTCTGGATTTGATGGTTTAAGGTTATGGATTTGATACAAAGTTAATATTCATCTATGATTGTTAATGTAGTCTTGTTCCTGCCTACGTTTTAAACCTGCTTCTTAATTTCTTCTTTAATTTGATTCCAAATAAATGTTTTTAGCACATTACCGCATTTATTAATTTTGTTGAACTCCACCTCAAAGATTTCCTCAACTTGTGTTCTAAGATTTGAAAGAGATTGCTGCACTCCATCAAATGAGAATTTTTTATTGACGAAGAAGCGGTGTGAGTCCTCACATCCAGGAGAAACACAGAGAGACGGGAAACTCTACAGAGAGGAAACACATCATAGAGAAGGAGAAAAGTGTAGGAGAGGAACGAATGAATCTCAGACTGAATCAGACCAAAGACACACTTGTGATCTCAGACAGGAACATTTATTGTTGCTGTAATGAGCTTTTAGGAGGAAACTTTGTGAGGAACAGCGCCCTCTGTAGATCAGACAGTGAGTGTTACCTGGAGGAAGTGGATGTGATCGTGTGTGTGTGAAAGCGGCTTCATCTCAGTGACTCTCCTCTTTAGATCAGCAATCTCCTGCTCCAGTTGCTTCAGGAGTCGTTCAGCTCGACTCAGTTTAGCTTTCTCCTGATCTCTGATCTTCTTTGTCACCTCCGAGCGCTTTTTCTCCATAAGGCTGATCAGCTCAGTAAAGATCCTCTCATTGTCATCTACTGCTGCCTGTGAATGCATCTGTTAGGTCACACACACACACACACACACACACACACACACACACACACACACACACACACAGAAAAAAATTAGAGACTCAAAATAATAAGATGGAAACAGTGAGATTGTTTAGGTTTAATAGGTTTTCAGACAAAAGCTTTGTTGGCATGATTTTAAAGTCACAGGAAAAGCAAGAAGAGCAGTGTGTTTTTCTATGAATTGATTCTCTTACCTTTATGAAGTCCATGGATCGTTTCGGGTCCTGCACACTTTCTCTTTTCTTCTTTATCCTCCGCTCAAATTCCCTTTGCTTTTTCTCCAGCTCTTTCTAAAAGTAAATAAAATAATTTTAATTATTTCAGTATCAGACTATCAATATTATCAGCAAATAAAAAAAGGATCCACTCATGTTCTAGATGACTTTAAATGTGATTACCTGTTAAAGTTTCACCTAAAGCTCTCTACAGTATGTGTACTGTGCAAAAGTCTTATGCCACCCATCTCACCCACTGACTCATCATCTATATCGCTTTATCCTGTATTCAGGGTTGCGGGGGGCCTGGAGTCTATCCCAGGAGATTTGGGGCACGAGGCGGGGTACAACCTGGACAGGGTGCCAATCCATCGCAGGGCACACACACCTACACACACACTCATTTACACACTATGGCCAATTTTGAGATGGACAATTGGCCTAACCTACATGTCTTTAAACTTTGGGAGAAAACCGGAGGACCTGGAGGAAACCCACCAAGCACGGGGAGAACATGCAAACTCCATGCACACAGAGACTGTAATCGAACCTAGCCGGGAAAGCCACCCATCTATTCATATTAAATGTAATTAAACAAATGTAGACTAAATTAAAGAAATGGGAACAAATTTTTTACTGTGACAGACTGCAAAGTGCCCACAGTATATACAATATACAGTGGAACCTTGGATTATGAACATAATTCGTTCCAGAAGCAGACTCGTATTTTAAAACACTTGTAAACCAAAGCAAATCCTCCATGCAAAATAATTGAAATCCAATTTATTCGTTCCACAGCCCAAAAAAATAAATACATAAAAATAATAAATACAAAATATAAAGTAAAAATAAAACAAATTAACCTGCACGTTACCTTAAAAAAAAAGTACAAATAAATCCAGACAGATAAGTTTCCGTTTATGTGCGCAGGTGCTGTGTGTGTGTGTGTGTGTGTGTGTGTGTGTGTGTGTGTGAAGCTAATGCAAGAGGAGAAGGAGGAATCAGACCCTACCCTCTCCCTCTTCTTGTCTTACATAGTAACCCTTCTTCCTCTCTTCTTCCTCACACACACACACACACACACACATTAACGCAAGGACTTTTTTATCGGGAAAATTTACAAGGAACATCGCTAATGACACTCGCATGAGCACATACTAATGGAATCACTGCTGTAAAGTAAAAAACAAACAAACAAATTAACCTCGCACTTTACCTTTAAAAAGAATCGTGACAGAGCAGTGTTTCTGTGTAGAGCAGAGAGTGTGTATGTGTGTGTAAAGGGGCACGGTGTCCAATGACACGCAGACACACAAAGTGCAAGCTGATACAGAGAGAGAAAATAGATCTTTAGCTTTCTTTTGCTTTCTTTTACACACGTGTGGTATAAGTAAAAGTACACACACGATGTACACACGCGCATACAAACACAAAACAAAATATGTTTTACACGCACACACGTGGTCACAGTGTTATAGTAAACAGTAAACAGAGTAAGAGACACGCTCTAAGACCGAGCAGGGGAGACGATTACCCACAATTCCTCAGCGCAAGAGAGAGAAAAACTGTTGGCTCTGTTGTGATCACGTGACGCTCGGCATCAAAACAAGAAGCGCATGCGTGATACATGATACTCAGTACTTGTAAATCAAGACTTGTTCGTTTTCCAAGTCAAAATTTATTAAAAATCTTTGCTCATCTTGCAGAACACTTGCAAACCATGTTACTTACAATGCGTGAGTCCACTGTACATATATTGTAACTAGTTTTGGTTTTGTTTGAATGTGTTGTCTGGGGAAAATAACAATGTTACTACTTTTATAATACATTACATTAAAATAGACCAGAATTATTCATTGTACTGAAACGCAACATGAATTCAATTGCATTCAGGTGAAAAATCTCTTCTCTTTTACCTACATGAGTTACAAAACAAATGATATTTGTAAGAAAGACCACACCCAAAGCTGAGTTTTTATCTAAACATATCTAAAACTTATCTAAAAATGAATCTCCATGTTTCTTTCTCTACCACTCAGAAAGTTTCGACATGACTCAGCTTTGCACCAACCACATCAATCACAAACCGTTATGTTCATACTATACATTTTCCCAACTGTTTTTTAAGTTTAATTTACATGTATTAGAGCAACAATTCAGTTTCAAATGAAAAGGCAAATATTATACCCAAGCAGCACAGCAATAAAACTAATTAAAGTACACTGACTGCTCTGACCTGTTTTATACTTTCTGACCAACAAACCTCTTCTAACAAAAATTCCCCTTACAGTGAGTGACTAAAAAAGGAACTACTATATTATTTGTATATACTTACTTTAAAAAAGTATAATGACTTTAAGTTCTCACCTCTTTTTCAGTTCTTTCTACTTCTGCTAAAACTGTATCATGATCTTTATGTTTATCCATTGTACATGAAAAGCAGATGAAGCTTTGGTCAGTACGACAGTAGATCTCAATCAGTTTGTCGTGCTGAGAGCAGATCTTCTCTTGGAGATCTGCACAGGCTTCCACTAACTTGTGCTTCTTAAAGGCAGGAGACTGATAGTGAGGTTTAACATGATCTTCACAATAGGAGGCCAGACACACCAGACAGGACTTGACGGCTTTGCGTTTTCTCCCGGTGCAGAAATCACACTCCACATCTCCAGGTCCAGCGTAGCAGTGAGCAGGAGAAGCAGGCTGGAGTTCAGTCTTTTTCAGTTTCTCCACCACTTCAGCCAGAATGTTGTTCCTATGTAGAACAGGCCTTGGGGTAAAAGTCTCTCTACACTGAGGACAGCTGTAGACACCCTTCACATCCTCCTGATCCCAGCAGCCATTAATACACACCTTACAGAAACTGTGACCACAGGAAATAGTCACTGGTTCTGTCAGGACATCCAGACACACTGGACAAATGAAGTGATCCACTGACAGCTTATCTACTAAAAGAGATCCCTCTGCCATTTTTCTACACTACCACACTGAGAGAAAGAGTGTCTGTTTGAAGGTACACATAGAGATTGCTGAGTTTCGATTTCTTCCACCGGAAGAAAATTTGTGGTTTAACTGACTAACTGAAAATATGTTTAAAAATATGTGGGGAATTACCCTGTACCCTGAGTAGAATCTTTTATTGATTTTAAAATGGATTAGTTTACAAATAATGCATATATAAATGTGTTTTTATATAATTGTTGCAATTTAAAATAATTTAGAGCACACAATGATTATGACAATGATGCAGTTAGCAACACAGATTGTAATAAAAGCTTTTAAAAAATCTGACTCTAAGAAACTTTATAATGATGTAAGAGTTGTGAAGCAGTGCCATGAGGGGACAAATTAACAAAACTAAACTAAATGCAAAAAAAGGGAAAGAGCCGGATTAGACTTTTAAAGACTCATATGATATATAACCAGTTTCCTTCGTTAATTGACTTTTAAAACAAGAAAGTAACTTGAGGCATAAAAGCATTTAAGGATCTCCGAGTTGCTCAGTGGTAAAGTGCTCGCCCTATTATCCAGAGATCTGTAACCTCTCGCAGCCGGAGGTCTAGAGAGAGCTAATGATGGATCAGAGGTACTACATGCTCCCATATTAATCACAGCTCTACAGACAATTAGGGGCGTCTGTGAGCTCACGCAAGCAGAATGAACGGATAATGCTGTCCTCTGAGTGTGTTATGAAAACCCCTGGGGTTTAGTGGATGAGGCATAATTGCAGAGGTTAAGATTTTGATAAACACAAACAAATAAAATAAAATAAAAAAAACAGCTGGACAAAGCAGAAGAAAACAGCACAAAACATAGAATAGCAAACCTGGTAGAAAAACAGTCCAGTTATGTTACTATGACGCAGAAGCTCAGAAGCATGTATCGAGCAGAAAGGGGCATGTCCAAATAAAGTCTAGTTTCGAGGTGCATTTTGGGAAACAAAATCCAAAACGTAAACTATGCCTGCATTCCATTTTGAAGTGTACTTCATAGTGTGCTCCCTACTCACTGCTTCATTTGCAGGAAATGTCAGTAAAGGAAACTTCTCTCAACAAAACTCCACCATTCGGAACACCCTGCGAAGTCACTTTAGTTCTGTGCAGACGTGCAGACGCCACTTTCTCCATGTGTCACCATGGTAACATAAGCACCTCGGATACCTGTTGCTGCTGCTCTGGAAATTTCACACTACAGACATTAAATGTTGTATATTTATTGAAAGAAAAACTGATACCATTATTAAACATACTATTGTATTAAACATACTACAACGTGTATACCTTGGGAATAAATTATTGATTAATAATAAAAATTTATTAAAGATGTACAAAGATTTTTTTTTCTCATAGATTACTTGTCCATATAACATTAAGGATTTTTTTTATTAATTTAAAATTTAAATTGTTTTGTCCTTTTAATATGATGTTGTCCTCTGTAATAATTATTTTTATTTGTATAGCACTTTTAACAATTGTCATTGTTGCAAAGCAGATTATGATAATACATATATAAATATCCTTTTTTGAGCTCCATTTTTTTTCACGCTCCATGACATATGGTACATTTTTCATTCCCTTTTCCGGTGAAGTGAAGACCTGGTGTTCACTTGTTCCCTACACCGTTCGCAGTTCTGTTTAAACTGAAAATTTTCACTTCTTGCAGTTTGATATCACACTTAACATGGCTAAACACCCTGTGAAGTATACTTCGCAGAGTACTTCAGGCTGATTGGAATGCACCTTAAGTCTCATGATGCAAGGTGCCCTCTAGGGGTCATTCCTGACACACAAACTGGGTTGGATTATTATGAAGAAATAAACAACTTTAATGCTTTGTCAAATTCAAATTTTATTTTTCACATACACAGTCATACACAGTACGATATGCAGTGAAATTCTTATATGATCGCCTGTGACCTTATAAATAAAAGATTATTAATAGTAAATAAATGCGAATAAAAAAGAAATACAGTAGAAAATAAATTTAGCTAGGATAAGAATAATATATCTATAGAAGCCGAAAATATACAATATAAGAAAAATATAAGAAAACTTTAAGAAAAGCTGTACAAATATGGAAAAATTTTAGTGTAAATAAAATAAAAATGACAGGGCGGTGGTCAAATATGCATGAAGGTGTCTTATTTAAAGTGACTTGTGTGCAATAAGAATAAAGAATAAGTAAATAGAAATATGTCAATGTGCAGGTGTGCAGTGTCCGTAAGTGTCCATGAATGTCCAGAACGAGTGCAAAGGGACAATGTCATAATTATGCATGTTAAAAATGGTTTTGTCCTGTGTGGTGTACTGATTGAGAGACCATATCGCCTGCGAGAAGAAGCTCCTCCTCAGTCTCTCTGTGTTTGTCTTCAGGGAGCGGAATTGCTTTTCTGACCACAACAGAGAGGACAGTCCATTGCTGGGGTGGTGGAGGTCCTTCACGATCTTCCTGGCCTTGGTCCAGCACCGTTTGCTGTAAATTGAAAGCAGGTCAGGGAACTCGGTGTGGATGATGCATTCAGCTGATCGCACCACCCTTTGTAGAGCACATCTGTCTGAACTAGGTCATGATGTTTCCCGTCATGATGCTCTCTATGGTGCAGGAGTAGAAATTCCTGAGCACCCTGGAGGGCAGTCTGAAGTCTCTCAAGTGCCTGAGGTAGTAAAGACGCCGTTGGGCCTTTTCAGCACGGTGTTCAGTTGACAGGACCATGACAGGTCCTGCGTGAAGTAAACACAGAGGTATCTGAAGCTGTCCACTCTCTCCACTGGGCTCCTGTTGATAATGGGGGTCTGGTAGCTTCTCTCCTGCTTTGTACTAAAGTCTACCATCAGCTTCTTTGTCTTGTCATCCGTACTGCTTGTGGACTGCTAGTTAGGAAATTGAAGATCCACTGACACAGGGATGAGCTGAGTCCCAGGTGCTCCAGCTTGGTGAGTGTGGAGGGAATTATGGCATTAAATGCTGAGCTGTAGTCGACAAAGAGCATTTTGACATAATTACCCCTTCTAGTGTCCAATGCAACCACGGGGGGCGCAATCCAGTGTCTTCTTGTGCCAGTCCTAAGTCTGGATAAATGCAGAGGGTTGTGTCAGGAAGGGCATCCGACGTGAAACATTTGCCAAATCAATGATGCGAATCAAGAATATAATTCCCATACCGGATCGGTCGTGGCCCGGGTTAACAACGACCGCCACTGGTGCTGTTGACCTACAGGCTGCTGGTGGAAATTGGGCTACTGTTGGTCGAAGAAGGAGAGGAGGAAGGCGTGTTCGTAAGCAGAGAGAGAAGAGGAAAGGCAAGAGTTTAGGAGTGATGGTAGGGACTTTGAATGTTGGGACCATGACAGGGAAGGGAAGAGAGTTAGTTGATATGATGCAGAGAAGAAAGGTGGATATACTGTGTGTACAGGAGACCAGGTGGAAAGGTAGCAAGGCTAGAAGCTTAGGATCAGGGTTCAAATTGTTTTACCATGGTGTGGATAGGAAAAGAAATGGAGTAGGAGTTATCCTAAAAGAGGAGTTTGTAAGGAATGTTCTAGAGGTGAAGAGAGTATCAGATAGGGTGATGAGTCTGAAGCTGGAAATTGAAGGGATAATGTTCAATGTTGTTAGTGGTTATGCCCACAGGTAGGATGTGAGTTAAAAGAGAAGGAGAAATTCTGGAGTGAGTTAGATGAAGTGATGCAGAGCATCCCCAGAGGTGAAAGAGTGGTGATTGGTGCAGACTTCAATGGACATGTTGGGGAAGGGAACAGAGGTGATGAAAATGTGATGGGCAGGTTTGGTCTTCAGGACAGAAATGCAGAAGGACAGATGGTGGTGGACTTTGCAAAGAGGATGGAAATGGCAGTGGTAAATACTTTTTTCCAGAAGAGGCAGGAACATAGGGTGACATATAAGAGTGGAGGCAGAAGCACTCAGGTCGACTACATCTTGTGTCGACGTTGTAACCTGAAAGAGATCAGTGACTGCAAAGTGTTGGTAGGGGAGAGTGTAGCCAGACAACACAGAATGGTGGTGTGTAAAATAACCCTGGTGGTGAGGAAGGCAAAGAGGACAAAGGCAGAGCAGAGGACAAAGTGGTGGAAGCTGAGAAAGGAAGAATGTTGTGAAGTCTTTAGGGAGGAGTTGAGACAGGCTATGGATGGTCAGGAGGTGCTTTCAGTTGACTGGACAACTACAGCCAATGTGATCAGGGAGACAGGTAGGAGGGTACTTGGTGTATCATCAGGTAAGGGGAAAGTGGACAAGGAGACTTGGTGGTGGAATGAGGAAGTCCAGGAGTGTATACAGGGAAAGAGGCTAGCTAAGAAGAAGTGGGACTCTGAGAGGACTGAAGAGAGTAGACAGGAGTACAGGGAGATGCAGAGTAAGACGAAGGTAGAGGTGGCAAAGGCCAAACAAAGAGCATATGAGGACTTGTATGCAGACAGTAAGGAGGGAGAGGGCGATCTGTACAGGTTGGCAAGGCAGAGAGATACAGATGGGAAGGATGTGCAGCAGGTTAGAGTGATTAAAGATAGAGATGGAAATGTACTGACAGATGCCAGAAGGGTGATGGGAAGATGGAAGGAGTACTTTAAGGAGTTGATGAATGAGGAAAACGAAAGAGAACAAAGAGTAGAAGAGGTGACTGTTGTCGAACAGGAAGTAGCAAATATTGGTAGAAGTGAGGTGAGAAGGGCGTTGAAGAGGATGAAGAGTGGAAAGGCTGTTGGTCCTGATGACATACGTACCTGTGGAGGTATGGAAGTGCTTAGGAGAGGTGGCAGTAGAGTTTTTGACAAGTTTGTTTAACAAGATCTTGGAGAGTGAAAGGATTCCAGAGGAATGGAGGAGAAGTGTATTGGTGCCAATTTTTAAGAACAAGGGAGATGTGCAAAGCTGTGGCAATTATAGAGGTATAAAGCTAATGAGCCAGACAATGAAGCTGTGGGAAAGAGTAGTGGAAGCTAGGTTAAGGGCAGAGGTAAGCATTTGTGAGCAGCAATATGGTTTTATGCCTAGAAAGAGTACATCAGATGCAGTATTTGCTTTGAGGATGCTGGCGAAGAAGTACAGAGAAGGTAACACGGAGTTGCATTGTGTCTTTTTAGATTTAGAGAAAGCGTATGACAGGGTGCCAAGAGAGGAGCTGTGGTATTGTATGAGGAAGTCTGGAGTGGCAGAGAAGTATGTTAGAGTGGTGCAGGACATGTATGAGAGCTGTAAGACAGTGGTAAGATGTGCTGTAGGTGTGACAGAAGAGTTTAAGATGGAGGTGGGTCTGCATCAAGGATCGGCTCTAAGCCCCTTTTTGTTTGCTCTGGTGATGGACAGGATGACAGATGAGGTAAGACAGGAGTCCCCATGGACTAGGATGTTTGCAGATGACATTGTGCTCTGTAGCGAGAGCAGGGAACAGGTGGAGAAAAATTTGGAGAGGTGGAGGTATGCTCTGGAAAGCAAAGGAATGAAGGTTAGCCGCAGCAAGACGGAATACATGTGTGTAAATGAGAGGGACCCAGGAGGATCGGTGAGGCTACAGGGAGCAGAGGTAAAGAAGGTGCAGGATTTTAAGTACTTAGGGTCAACGGTCCAGAGCAACGGAGAGTGTTCAAAGGAGGTGAAGAGGCGGGTACAGGCAGGTTGGAATGGGTGGAGAAAAGTGTCAGGTGTGTTGTGCGATAAAAGAGTATCAGCGAGAATGAAAGGAAAGGTGTACAGGACAGTGGTGAGACCAGCGATGCTCTACGGCTTAGAGACAGTGGCGTTGAAGAAAAGACAGGAGGCAGAGTTGGAGGTAGCAGAGCTGAAGATGTTGAGGTTCTCTTTGGGAGTGACAAGGATGGATAGGATTAAGAATGAGTTTATCAGAGGGACAACCCACGTTAGATGTTTTGGAGATAAAGTCAGAGAGGCCAGATTGAGGTGGTTTGGACATGTTCAGAGGAGAGATTGTGAATATATCGGTAGAAGGATGCTAAGGTTGGAACTGCCAGGCAGAAGGCCTAGAGGAAGACCAAAGAGGAGATTTATGGATGCAGTGAGAGAGGACATGAAGTTAGTTGGTGTGAGAGAAGAGGATGCAGAGGATAGGGTTAGATGGAGGCAGATGATTCGCTGTGGCGACCCCTGAAAGGGAACAGCCGAAAGACAAAGAAGATATGCAGTATATATGCGCATTTATCCTCACCTATATGAGGATATATGCACATTTTTCCTCACCTATATGAGGATATATGCGCATATATGAAGCCTATATGCAGTATATGTGCATATATATAATAATATATATGCTGCATATAGGCAAAATTGAGGCGCATTTATGTGCATATACAGGCCATATAGGTCTCCTGTATTGCTTTTTTATATCCACATATAAGCCCTATACAGTATGTACATACAAGATATGTCTCCTATATAGCTCATGGAAGGATCTGGGCCCAGTTTCTCAATAACGCACACTATTCGCGCGCTAAGAAGACTTTTAAGATATATCTTACGTTAAGTGATAACTTTTCTAAGTGTATTTCTTGAACTGTCTCTTAGGAGTCTTCTTAAGTCGCTGCCTCTTACGTCCGACGTTACAAGGCACTGTCTACAGTGAAGGTCCTGAATTAGCTGACATCGATTGCTCAGGAATCGATTTTTGACTCCTTTTGCATGACAGTGTTAAAAAAGACGGCGCTTTCTATGCTAAACATTGCACTAAATTCTTTTAATAGCGTTTATTTCGACATGGGTTAACTTATCAATAGCATGCAACAAATAATAGACAATTATATAAATTAAATCACCAAACTGTCTGTAATATTTTCATGTAACCTGTAGTGACAGTGAAGTGAACGCTGTGCTGCGGCTGTTTCTCAATCAACTATGATAACCGAATCATAGTTGATTCACAAACAGCTGCGGTCACTTATGTGCAACGCACTCTTAATTGCCATTGGTTGAAACCCTTAATAAAAGCAATCTACCTACACTAAACAGAGAGAGGGATAAGATGGAAGAGAAGAGGCAACGAAAGAAAAGGGCACCAAGCCTCTCATCAGATGAGCTAGAAATTTTGCTGGACGAGGTGTTCACCCACAAGGCAACACTCTTCGCCAGCTTTAGAAACAACGTGTGCAACAGCACTAAAAAAAGAACTCTGGAGTGAGATTGCGAGGAAGATGGCTGCCTCCGGTTCAGGTGCACCCAGAGACTGGCAGGATGTCAGGAAAAAATGGCACGATTTTTCGAGCATTGCCAAGGTGAGAGCTGCTGCAGTCCGAAGAGACCGGGCAAAAACAGGTGCTGGGTCCAGTTTAGTGTCGCCACTAACACCACTGGAGGAGAAGGCACTGGCAGTATTGGGAGAATCAGCCTCTCATGGAATCCCTGGGGGGACTGATGTGAGAAGAAGTGATGCCGAGCGTGCCTCATGCTCACAGGCCAGAACATCGCCACCTACCAGTACACCATGCTCCCCGGTTACTCAGAAGCCTGCAGCACTCTCCTCTCCTGGTAGCAGCGAGCCTGAAGAGTGCACTACTCCACCAACGCGTGTTCTTGCCAGGACGACGTCGCTACAGCACAGCACGCAAACTGTTACCATGCCGCTGTAGCAAGGAACTCATAAATCTCGAACGCGAAAGGTTGGTGGTGTTGCATAACATTGAGCAAAAGCTTGGTAACATTGAGCGTCGGCTGACGGAAGGAAACGACCTCGCACACCATTCATTGGAGCTGAAGAGGGCCAAGCTGGAGCTGGCCAAACAACAGCATGCCCTGGCAGAGGCGCAGTTCAATAGGCCTTCAATCTCAGTACCAATCTTGCTGCCATCTGAAGGTAAGCCAGTTTTTCGTTGTAATCTGATGGTTTGTTTTTGTTTCTTTTATAGATGCTGAGCAACAGTCACACCAGTGACCGTGTGTGTGTGTGTGTGGTCTGTGTAAATAGTTTTTGTATGTCATTTGTAGTGTTTGCACCTATTTCTTTAAATTTTTTAATATGTTGCTGTTAATAAAGTGTCGAGGATGATCCAAGCTCCCCAGTCTCAAGTGTGTGTCTTCTTTAAGACTAAGTAATCGTGTGGCACAAAGACAAGACATTTTTCAGCCTTCATGTGTCTGGAGAAAAACTAAATCCAATTAGCAATAAAACCTACGTGTAAATGTTGCTCTATTTATATTAATCTATTAAAGGAAATTAAAGCATGTATTAGGTGGATGTTTATTTTTAAACACTTGTTTGTAGTAGCAGAGTACCGACATTAGTCTGAGATGGAGATGAGTGTTTGAAAAGGGTTTGCTGTGCTTGAGGCAGAGCAGCGGCGAGAGAAGCTCTTCCAATCTTGCGACCTGAGTCAGCAATACAGCATTTTAGCTTGGACATCCAGTTAACTTTTGACAGAGAGATTTTAATGTTTAGGCCTCTACAACTTTAGGAGAAGCATGTCAGTCGTTGGGGTTGTATAGCGCACATATGTAATGAATACGATGAGATCAAAGAGGTTCTAAGCATTACAATCACACCGAAAAATGAATGGATGCGTGGTTTGAAAGTTTATTTTCTTATTTAACTAAATCAAATTTCATCATAAAATAAAATGTCAAAAAAAGTCCATCCAGTCATGGATGATTGCTAATAATAAATAAAAAATTTTTTAAACAAAAACATTTTCAATCAACTGCTGCCTTGCCTCAACCCCGGCAGCATGCAGTGCAGCTCTCTGTGAAGGATTGAAGACCTTAACGTCCACCTCTGCATCTTCCTCCTCATTCGCCTCCTCCTCCTCTTCTGGTAAAGGTGTGTTTCCACGCAGAGCCATGTTATGGAGCATGGCTGTTTTCACCATAACTGCGCAACACCTGTAAGGCTTTATGCGCAATCCTCCTGCAGACTTGTGCAGACACCTAAAGCGCAGCTTCCAGAGTCCAATTGCACGCTCGACGATGTTGCGAGTGTGAATGTGTGCAACATTGAAGGCTCTTTCAGTCGGAGAGAAGGGTTGGATACCGTTGTGAAGAGGTACGTTCTGAGAGGGTATCCACTGTCCCCGAGAAACATGCTCTGACCAAATTCAACTCTTTCTGCTTGCTCACCCACGGCAGAATTGGCCCAGACAAAACTGTCATGGGTGCTGCCAGGCCACTTCGCCACCAGGTCATTGATTAGATCCCTGTGGTCCACCACTACCTGGACGTTTATTGCCGCATATCCCTTTCGCGACATGTAAGCCTGATCAAGCACTGATGGAGTGAAGATTGGGATTAGTGTTCCATCCACTAAGCCTAAGACTCTAGGAATGCCAGCAATGGCATGGCAGCCCTGGTGCACCTCCTGGACCTCCTGGCGTGTTGCTGGCAAATGAATCCAATCCCCAGCATGGCGCAAAAGAGCGTTAGTAACAGCGAGGACGCACCTCCACACAGAGGGTTTGCTGAGGCCGTAGCCTTCTTCCACGACCTCCATGAAGCTCCCAGTAGGGGAAAAAGGTAAAATCTTAGCGCTGCAAGCAGCTGGACATCAGGACGTAAAGCATTAGAGCGACGCGTTGGCCTGGCAAGCGCAAGTCCGAGCAGGTCAAGAAGTTTCAGAATCTGTTGCCTTGGAAGGCGAAACTTTTTAAAATAGCCACGTCAGGCAAAATATAAAGAGGGCTGAAGTTTTGCCTAAAGAAAAAATTTACATGCACCCCACGGCTCCGCGGACGGCACCGTCTTTGGTTTAGCACAAGAACACGCTGTATCGCAGCCATATCTGTTGCTTTCTGGACGCCACCATGATTACCCCTTTATGCGATCTTGGCGTTAGAGCCAAATTGTTTGCCACCTGTTCAATATCAAAAGTGATTGGCAATTTTAATGCATTAGTCACATTATGAAATAGGCTAATTAAAAGTCACTCTATTAGTACTGATATAAAATAAAATAAAATAAAATTCTTAAACTTGATTACAGTATATTCCATAATTAATACGACTTTGATAACATTCCAGAATGCGCTTGCATACACCGCAAAGACTACTGCTCAGTGGTGGCGACTAGCGTCTTGAGCTGAAACTACGCTAAGAATGAGTTAAGGTTGATCCAGACCAACCTTACAAACGTGTGACTAAGCTAAGAGATACTTAGTGTAAGAACATTTCGGGAAAGGCGCCATAACGTTAAGAGAGAGGTTAAGGTACAACTTAAGAATTACTTAGCGATAAGAAGCTTTCGAGAAACCGGGCCCTGGTCATTTTAGCTCATATCTTACTTTGGGAACTGTCATACATGATGCCTAGCTCATATTTTCTATTATCAAGGCAATAACTAAGAGTCTAACTAAAAAAAAAAAATGCAAAAAACGTATGAGCGAACACGTGAAATTGGTATCACATGTAATTGGCATGTTATGGAATTTAACTATAGTTATAAAAATTTTAGAATTTCTGTCGCACTTCATTATCTGCTAATGACCCGAGGCAGGACACGCCCACACGCCAATCACACGAAAATCAGTCCGGCTAATTTACATACTAGGCCACGCCCCCGGACACCGGCATGAAAAACACACACACAAAGACAGGCTTGAGTTTACACACAGATTCAGTTTTCTGCACGTTTGGAAGATGACACGCGCTACTACACATTCAAGGAAACTCTTCAGAATGTTCTGGACAGTGGGAGGAGTTTACATTTACCTCAGAAGAAGACTGTGTGGCTCTGATGACGAACGGGAGCATTTTGAAGAGAGAATAGATCCAACAGGACACACTGGGTAAGTTATTAAGTCTTATATAACTCTTATTCTGATAATATTAAACTAATATTAGTAAATATTTTCCTCACTTCAGCTAGCTCTTGTTAGCTTGTGTGACACATTGGCTTTTAATGCCATTTACATAGTTTAGGTAAATCATGCTAACATGCTGCCTTACTGTATGTAGCACAAACATGATATTTCCCGGTGGCTAAGCTAATGCCTTATGGAGTTTACAGATGTTTATAAATGTTCTAATGTATTTCACCTTGTTTTGGATAGCTTTAGATTATGGTTGCTAATATGTATTTGGCTCCGTTTTGTTTAGCTTATAACACTGTTTCACATCTTTATCATTAATCTGCATTTATACATAAAATTCTATTAACTATTGGGAAGCTAAGCAAGAATCAGTATGAAACATAAAGTTTTTAAAAGTTGCCAATAAATTAATATTGTGATGTAAAATTATTTTTCAGATTGAAAGGGCTCCGGGGTGTTTTGCCAGGCAGAAGCGTGGAGAGCAGCCCGCCTTGCCACCTCTGCTACTGCCATGGTGTGGAATCTGCTGCTGGGCACTGTCACATCTGGGCCACCTCAGTCCTGGGGAGTAAGATCAGGCTCACCGGATTACTGAGCCGTGGCTTTTGTCTCCCCCTAGTGTGTCTGTGTCGGTATTGTTCCCCCATTTGATTTAATCAAACACTAAACAAATATCACCTGTGTCTACCTCCTGTGTCACTCTATTTAACCCAGCCGAACCCATACCACCTCGTCTGGTCACTGATATGCACGTTAAGTTTGTTTCTCACCACTTTGTATGTTTTCTCTCTCTCTCTCTCTCTCTCTCTCTCCCAGGACTGAGTGGCGTCTGCAGGAGGTGGCGGTGGATCATAAAGGACTTGCATTAAGGTTATACGTATGTTTGTGGAAAGTCAGTCCACCTAGTGGTTTATCTCCCATGAAAGAAGGGAGTACTCGCATTCTCAAGTGCGCTTTACACAGCCCCCTGCAGACCCAGCCTGGGACACGGTTGCTGAGCCGTTCCGTTTTCATTTGGTTTAGTTCTTTTTTTCGTTTGTGCTGTTATGTTTATTGTTCCTTAATACGAAGAAGATGATAAACCTCTGTTTTTTCATCTAAACTTGCACCTGCGTTCATCTCCTTCAGTATGCAAGACATGACAGGCACTTTCGACTTGGAGACTTTGCTGCAACCTAAATGGTACAAAACATGTTCCTAATCTCTTCTGTCCTTAAAAAAAAAAAAAAATTAGTCATGTTCTGTGGAATAAATTATGTTTGTGTGCGGGCCATCGCTTTTTTACTTGGTATTTTTGTATTTTCTTGGACCTCAAGAAAACGTGATGTGTATATAAAAAAAACTCTTGCTTTCTCCACCTTCATTTTACCCCCCTTTAATAATAATTTTGAAATATTACTTTAAGGTGGAAAGCCAACCAGAGGTGATTGGGAGCAGCTGGTCGCGTTTATTAGGCATCGGAGACTGCATAAGGTAGGGCACCCATTATTGTTACTGTATCTGCTTGGGACCTATATACTATTTCATCGCTTGCTCACGTCTTAATCCTTTATAATTATTATACTGTCTCATTATTTTTGTCTTCTCTAGATGCTACATTGAAGAAGTGGCCGGCAGCCACCCGAGGGCAGATAGGCACATCTATCAATTCAAAGCTCACGAAGCTGAGAAGGTCCTCAAAATGTATATATATATTTTTTTTCCTATTGAGTTTTTTGTCTTATTTTTGTTCTTGTACTATATTTTTGTTCTTTTACTATTTGTTCTTAAAAAAATTAAAAAATTAAATTTCAGCATTTTGGGCTTTTATTTATGTTGTCTAGCAGCTATGGATTTTAATAATTTTACTAGTATCTAGGTAAAAATATAGGTGAATATATGCACATAGGTACATGTATGCATGTATATATGTGTGCATATGTTTACCTAGATTTTAGTAATGCATACATATATGCGTACATATATACGTGAATACATGTACCTAAATAGGTACATATATGCACGTATATATGTACACATATATGTACGCATATATGTACATATAATATAGGAAAATGGGCAATTTTATATATGTCACATATATGTCTATATAGGTGCATATATGCACGCATATATGCACGCATATATGCACATATAATATAGGAAAATGGCCAATTTTATATATGTCACATATATTAAAAACCTATATCAAAACCTATATTAAAACATATATGTTTATATAGGTTTTTTCCATGTGGGAATGTTCGAAATATTAGTTATTGTGCCACAGGTGTAGTTTTAAGAGTTGTTTAGGCAAAAATGCATGTGTATACAGCTCAAAACCCCTATCGGTTATTAACTAAAAAGTGGAAGCTGGCACGCCAAAAAATAAATGCAGGATTATTTTTTTAGAGTCTAAACAAAAATGCTTTTCTAAACGTGGGCTATTGTTGATTACTTTCTCCTCTTTAATTTCCTACGTAGCCTAATCAGCGCTCAACCGCATGCATAAAATTTTAAATATCGCAGAGGATTTTTAAAAATATTTATCCAGTATAATCTGGGCCTCTTATAGCTATTTATTCTGGGTTGTTGTTCTTTTAGGTTACTGTGTGTGCTTTACAATGTTAGACAACATTCAAATGCAAATAATTCACCCCTGCCCAGGTGTGAATCAGCTGTTCTCACACTTCACACTTTAAGACTCTCTTGGGATCTGGAATGGAAGAAATTGAGATTTTCCTAATGATAACATAAATTTAATTGATTTTAAATACTCTATACACAATAATATTCTTTGATATTTTTATTAAATATTTCAATTTTATAAAAAAAATAAAATGGGGGTGGGGCTAAGAAATATGCATCTGTTAATTAATCCTCGTGCCTGGTTTAGTATTCGGTGCGCACCGTTTGTACATCTGTTATGTTACAACTATTTTATAACACTCAGAAAGACCTTTTATTTAAGGTAAAGTGACTGATGTGTCTTTTTTAGCAGAGCCTCTGTTTCACTGAATAATCCAAGATTTTTCTTGAGTATGTAAGACCTATTGACACCTCTAGATGTCCCTCCCCCCATACACACAGCAGACCAAATGTCATCAACATGTCCCTCCCCCAAACACATGACTATATGAGTGCGCACGTGCACTGACATGATTTCCCACAATCCCGCAGCACGAAAGAGAGAAAAGCCATTGAAGTTAAAATTTATTACTATTTTTTGCTTGTCTTGCAAAGAGCTTGCAGACTAAGTTACTTACAATCCAAGGATCCACTGTATTAAGGTTATGGTCAAGAATGTGCACTTCTTTTTTAATTTATTTTGAAAAGCTAACCACAGATTCCTGCATTGACGCTTTAAGACGATTTGCACCCACCAGGTTAGTTCCATTGTCGGATCAAATACGCTTGACTTGACCTCTTCTGGCTACAAATCGTCTTAAAGCGTCAATGCAGGAATCTGTGGTTAGTGAGTGAGCCATTTCTAGGTGAACTGCTCTGCACGTCATGCATGTGAAAATGACTCCGTACCTTTTTACTTGACTTCTACCTCTTTTTGTCTCAAAAGGTCCAAAGTAGTCAACACCAACATTGCTGAAAGGTGGAAGATCTGCTTGTAGTCTTTCCTTTGGCAAATCAGCCATTTGCTGTTCTCCAATCTTACCTCTGACACGCTTGCACACAAAGCATCTTGACAGAACTTGGCTGCAGAATTGGCATTTATGATCCAGTATTTCTTTCTCAGATGTGAGAGAACATGATTTCTGCCTGCATGTCCGAGTTGTTCTTGTATGTGTTGAAGAATAAGAGTAGAGATGTGAAGATCTTTTGGTAGAATTATTGGTCTCTTAGTCTCCTCAGGCATTGCAGACTTGTTTAACCTTCCTCCAACTCTCAAAACTCCATCATCCATCACAGGATCAAGCTTGTACAAGCTGCTGAACCGATTCAACCGCTTTCCAACAACTGATGCCTTTTCAATTCTTGATATTTCTTCTGCATATCTTTGTTTCTGGCAAAACTTAATAATGGCTTTTTCTGCTTTAGAGATCATCCAAAACTATGGATTGTCCACCAAGAGACGTCTTGAATGCTTTCAATTGGTCACATACCTTGCTTCGATTCATAGAGGTTGCCTGAATTTCTTTCCCTTTTGCATTAAGCAAGCAAAGGATGTTCTTAAACTTCAAGAACCATGCTACTGCCATCTTCAGTTTTGTCCAACTTGAAAAGTAGTTAAGCAGTTGGCTAGTAGGATTTTCCTTTCCTTTAATGACAGTGCTGTACACAGTGGTGTTCCTTTTAACTTCAGTATCATCAGGTGAAAGTGACACGGGTACCAAGGACTCTTGAGGCCATTCCTCCTCTTTCTTCCACAAAAAGTTTGGTCCATGGATCCATTCTCTGCACTTTACCAATGTGCTGGCACTCACTCCTCTTGATGCCAAGTCAGCTGGGTTCTGCTTTGTCCTGATGAATTTCCATTGTGTTACATCTGTGTTTTCTCTGATAAAAGAGATCCTGTTTGCAACAAATGTGCGGAATCTTGCATTCTCATTTGCAATATATTTCAGCACTGACTGACTATCGGTCCAAAAGATAGAGCTTTTGAGATCAAGCTTCAATGCTTTTCTTAGCATAATGTCAACTCTGACTGCCAACACTGCGGCTGTCAATTCAAGACGTGGAATTGTGACATGTTTAAGCGGGACCACTCTGGCTTTCCCCAGCATGAAAGCCACATGTACAGTCTGCATATCATCAGTCAGTCTCAAATAACTTACTGTGCCGTATCCCTGTTCACTAGCATCAGAGAAATGATGCAGCTCAGCGTGCTTCAGCATTCCAAAACTAGTTGGCTTGACACAACGTGCCACTCTGAAATCCTGTATCTCGTCCAGATCCTTTATCCACTTCATCCACTTATCCACTGCATCTTGAGGTATTTTTTCATTCCAACCATATTTACTCCTACAAAGATCTTGAAGAATTCGTTTGGCAGGTAAAGTAAACGGACTCAAAAATCCAAGTGGATCATAGATAGAGCTCACAATTGACAGTAGGTCTCTTCGGGTATGGGATCTGCACTTGATCGTGATATTAAACTTAAACACATCATTCTCCACACACCACAACAATCCAAGAGCTCTTTCAGTGGGAAGCTTTTCCTTGTCAAGATCTAATTCTTTTACATTTTGAGCTCGGTCTTCCTTTGGAATATGTGCAAGAACAGTGCGACTGTTACTCATCCATTTTGTAAGATGGAATCCTCCGGTTTGACATAGAGATGTAAGATCTTTTACAAACTCTACTGTTTCATTCTCTGTTGGAAGTGATTTCAGGCAGTCATCCACATAAAAGTTGTTCTGGACAGTGCTTGTTATCTCAGTTCGAAAAGAGTCAATGTTATCTTTGGCTGTTTGTCTTAGGGCAAAGTTAGCGCAACTGGGGGATGACACTGCTCCAAAAAGATGTACCAGCATTCGGTGTTCTACAGCAGGCACACTCACATCACCGCCTGGCCACCAGAGGAAGCGTAAGAAGTCAACATCTGATCTTGAGACTTTGACTTGATGGAACATTGCTTTGATGTCCGTCATAACTGCTACAGGCTCTTGACGAAATCTAGTAAGGACATCGAATAGTGTGCTGGTTAAATCAGGACCCTGAAGAAGCTCTGAATTGAGGGATTTACCTTGAAAGGTAGCACCACAGTCAAAGACAACTCTTATAGTCTGTTTTTGTGGATGGTATACACCGTGATGTGGGATGTACCATAGTTTACCGTCTGTTCTCTTCAAGTCTTGTTGTGGCACCAATTCGGCATAACCTTTACTTATGACTTCTGTTAGAAACTCAGTATATTCAGTTTTGAATTGTTCATTCCTCTTGAACTTTCTTTTCAAACTTTGAAGTCTCTGTTCTGCCACTTGGTAATTGTTAGGCAACACTGTGTTGTCCTTCCTGAATGAATGTCCACCTTCCAACTTGATAGACTGTTCTGCAATCTTGATAAACCTTTTGTCTTCTACAGACATTTCAGCCTTGTCTTCTCTCGACCTCTCATTGAAATCATGGTTGTACTGTTGCTTCAACATATTCTCCAGGTTTAAGACAGAGATTCTGTTAACAACACCGCCATGAGAGATATTCCTATTCGCTGTGGGTTTACCTTGCAAAGGACCATTAATGACCCATCCAAGAAGAGTCTTAACTGCGTATGGCCCATCCCCTCGGCTATTAATGATTTCCCAAGGTTCGATAGCTTTAGGAATATTGCTTCCAATCAGCAACTCCACCTTGGCTGGAATCTTGGGAAACTTTACCTGACTCAAGTAAGGCCATTTAGACAGTTCTTCATTTGTGGGTATGTTACAGATGTCAACAGGCATGCTCCTTTGTGAGTAGACTTCAGGCATTTGAATGAAGTTATTTCCTTCCAGTGAATATACTTACAATGACAATGTAAGAGGGCACAGATTTATCCTGGCTTATGGTTCGAAGAACAATATTGGTCTTCCTTCCAGTAATGTTGAGATTCCTCATAAGATCCTCTGTGCAGAAGCTTGCCGAACTTCCAGGATCAAGAAAAGCATACGTGTGTAGAATCTTACTTCCTTTTGAACTTTTAATCTGTACTGGTACAATTGACAACAGACACTCTGTGTAGCTCTCTGAGCTTCCGACTCCAGGATGCTTACCAGCTTTCATGGTCACCTGTGTGCTACTCACAGGTGCTTTCTTCAGTTGTTTCGATGTTTCCAGTGGTCTAATGTGTAACATACTTGGATGCTGTTTGTTGCATATGGTGCAAGTGAGAGGCTTTGTGCAGTCTTTACTCACATGACCTCCTTTGGTCAGGCACCCAAAGCAGATTCCATTTTGTCTTATGAAATTAATTTTTTCTCTATGTGGCTGCTTTTCAAATAGCAAGCATGACATTTGTGTCCATTGTTGCAGTAAAGACATGATGGTAGTGGTGAAACTTTACATTTACATTTACATTTAGGCATTTGGCAGACGCTCTTATCCAGAGCGACTTACAAAAAGTGCTTTAATGTTTACAACATTGGATACATACTTACACTGGGTTAACTAGGTTAATAAGTAAGTACCATTAGTCCAACACATCTGACGAGTTTTTTTTTTTTGGGGGGGGGGGGGGGTTAGTCCAAGTACTGGAGAAACAGATGCGTCTTGAGTCGTCGTTTAAAGATAGTCAAAGTCTCTGATGTACGGACATCTAGAGGAAGTTCATTCCACCACCTAGGTGCCAGAACAGAAAAAAACCTGGATGAATGCCGCCCTCGATCCCTGAGAGATGGTGGGATGAGGCGAGCAGTGCTGGAGGATCGGAGGGAACGTGGTGCAGTGCGTGGTGTAATTGGCGCAGAGAGGTAAGTGGGTGCTGGGCCATTTTCATTGGTGTCTGTGGTGGTTTTACATGCACGTTGGTAGCAAAACTGCCTTTGGATTTGGGCTTTACCAGAACTTTGGGGTTTCCCTTACTTGGGCTTGAGTCCTGGATATCACCAAATATTGGGTCAGAGACTATGCTAGCTTGTTTTTCAATAAAGCTGACAAGATCTACCATCTTTACCTTGCTACCCCTTTGTTCTTATAACTCAAATGCCTTCGTACGCCACCTCTCCCTGAGCTTGTATGGGAGTTTGAGAGCCATACTTCTCATGTTGGCAACTGTGTACAGTTCTTCCATGAACTCCAAATCTTCCATTGCATTGCAGCAGCTTCTAAGAAACAAAGCAAAGGCCTGTAAAGCTTTTGGATCTTCTGATTTAATTGAAGGCCAGAAGAGTGCTTTCTCGATATAAGCACATGAAATCCTATATTCATTGCCAAAGTGTTGTTTCAGTAGCTGCTTTGCCTTTTGGTAACCTCTGTTTGGTGACATGTGTTGGCAACTTCTTACAAGCTCCTGTGGTAGCCCCCTTGTGTACTGAATGAGAAAGTGCAATCTGTCTTCAAAATCAGTTGTTTTACTTTCTATGATGTGCTCAAAGGAATGAAGAAATGACCTGTACTGTAGAATATCCCCACCAAATACTGGAATTTCTCCTCTTGGTAAGGTGGAACGAAGTTGTTGTTTCACAAGCATGTCTGTCAGGCTGTTTTGTCTCTGAAGAATTGTAGCAAGATCAGGCCCTTGAATGGCACTAGATGATGTTGAGTCTCTACTTTCCAGTGGTCTTGCTTGAGTTGTAGGAGAGATTTGTGAAGATGAGTTGGCATCAATACTCACAGTAGCGTGTTGTCGCTCTTCTCAAGAAAAGAACGACTTGCAGTCATAGTCACACTTGGTGCTGCTGTTGCTGTAGAAAGTTGTGCATGAACGGTCTCTTTTGGTCTCACTTCTTCTAAGTTTGTTGCACTTGATGGAACTTTATTCAACATCTCTTCAAAATATACATTCATGGCTTCTTTTGTGTCCACATTTGTCACAGAGTTTTCAGCATTTCTTAGATACTCAATTTTAGCTGCGTTGGCTGCAATTTCTGCTTGCACATCCCAAACCTCCTTCATCTTTCGAAGTTCTTCTTCTTTCTTCTCTATAGCATGTTTTCGTTGCAATGCATTGGCTTTGGCATGTAAAGCTGCTCTTTCTGCTTCTGCACAGATGCGTGCTGAGCTAGATGTTGACACACTGGATCTGCTGGACCTACTAGATCTCTTGCTATGCATAGATGAAACCACTGAGACGTTATCTTCTTCATTTAGTTGGTCAGTCACATTTAAAACAGGAGAAACTTCAATGCAAGCTTGGGAGTCAGGTTCTTGAATGGCAGATATCCACGTCTCAACACTAGAAACAAACACATTAACTTGCTTCATTCTTGGCTCATACCAGGTTTTCAAGTCTTCAGCTTTATCTTCTTCATTTAACACTTGAACATAAGATTCTTGAAGAGACTTGAATTCATCAAGTTGTTCATTGAACTTCAACATATTTCCCTTTACTTCTTCTAAATATTCAACATCAACCATCAATGAGTTAACAACATTCATTCTTCTTGTGAGATGTGCCATCTTGCCTGCTCTAGAGGCCTTCAAACGAGCAGCAACTACATTCAGATGTTGCTGAGCTGAGTTTGGGGTTTGCTCTGGATCAGACTCAGCCATTTTGTCAACAAAGCAAATATCCCTTTCAAGTTTCCTTTAATCCTTCTATTAAAAACTTTAAAGTTTTTCCAATAACATTCAAAGCTAATTCAGCACATTGTTTCCACAAGCACATACCTTTTTATGATGCTTCCTTTGTTTGCTGCCATGCTGTCTCAAACTGTCCATCCATTTGATGCAAATTCCAATACAATCGATCTTCTTAAACACATTTCTGTTCAGAGCAATTTCTTGACGTTTCCTGTAGTGGTAAAACCAAGTTTCAATGTCCAATTTGTCCCTTGTTTCTTTGCCACTGTGAGAGGTGTTGATGCAATATTCTGACGCGTGCAAGTTGAATGAATAGATCCAGAGAAAGGCTTGATAGTGTTTCAAACAATAACTCAAGTTTATTAAATCAAAGTAAAAATGATTTTCAACATGACAAAAACAAACAACTTAAAGATGGCTTGCTGGCTTGTTGCACCATGCCCTCTAAGCTCCATGTGCACGGTCAAGAAATTGTGTGCTCTCGCACCAGCGCCCCCCTCCTGTTAGGGGTGGCATCTCACTTTAAACATTTTTCCCCTCTCACCTATAGAGGGCACACTCTTGGAGAAATAAACAGAATTAACAATACAGCAACCAAATATTTAAGTAAATATGTAGAAAAATTATAAAAGATAAATATGGCTCCTACACTTATTGACAATGCTTTATTCAGACAATTTGTTATTGTTTCGTGTGTATTGTGTAGATTTTGTGCTATTTCAATGCGTGTGTATTATAACACTTCCCGTGTTACCAGAGTAATTTTTTTACTTTTTTAAATTAAAGAAACAATCACCAAGCTGCTTTCGTGTGATCTTTATTTATTATTCTTTCTTTTTTTTCATGTTACTCTTTTTCTTTGCTGCCTTTGGTGTTCGTTTTAGCTTAAACCGAATTACTAAATCAAACAAAAAAAAACTCCAGAAACTTACATAGATTAACCCCAAAACAAACCCCCCAAAAATATATATATATCACAAAAAAAAACAGTTCACAATCTTTTAAGGAAAAAAAAACATAATTAAATGTACAACACCTTCCTCAACTTTGTAGTCAGAGTTCCATGTGCAGAAAACATTGAGTGCGTTGAAATGAAGTTTTTAGACAGACACAGACTGGATCCATCTTCCTGGATTTAGCCCAATTGCAGAAAACGTTGAGTGCGTTGAAATGAAGTACTTAGAAAGTCACGGTCTGGATCCCGCTTTCCTGCTCCTCCAGAACCACATACAAAGTTTCGTTCAGGTATTAAAAAAAATGCTGAGCGAACACTGTCCTTTCTTTTAGTGTCATCCAAAAACCCACCGAGCCATTTTAAGCTGTTTTAAGGAAAAACCCTCAAATTGAGCTAACAAAATCAACTGATTTCTCAATCTAGGTCCTGAGAGAAGTTAGGAGGCCAAAGAGAACATGACTGCCTGCTCCCACCACTAAACGAATCTCTCTTCTTCTTCCACCATCTACCGTTATATGCTGTATCAAACCCCTCTCAGGTGCCCTCTGGTGTCTAGTAGTATTACTACCACCATTATAAGCATACAGCTAAGCAGAAAAACAATACTGGTAACTTGGGACAGGTTACACTTCCCTCCCTTTGAAAAAAAAAAATTTCACTTAATGTGACAAATTTTAAGATTCTGTACATGGTAAGTATCTGTTGACATGGGATCAGAATTCAAAGCAATTTAATAATTGACCGGCCCCAGTTTTTTTATGACCTTGCCTGGACCTTTCCACCTAGGGGATAACTTAGCCATATACCCATCGTCTGCTTTGGATAAGGTGTGAGATCGCACCCAAACTATGTCCCCCACAGCGAACTCAACTCTCTTTCTTCGCTGATCATAGTACTTCTTTTGTCTGGCTTGTGATTTCTCCACATTAGCCCTTACCCGATCAAACAATTGTTGCTGCCGGTCTACCGTATCGTAGCTGGGTTGATCAGGGTTGGGTGGATTGTGCAAGACTCTTTCCAAAGGTCCGAGGAGCTTACGGCCCAAAGCAATCTCGGCAGGGGAGTACCCTGTGCTCTCATGCCATGCAGTATTTAATGCAAATCGGAAATCACAGATCCACTGGTCCCAGGAACGATGATTCTCCTGTACATATGAGGCAATCATACTCTTGAGGGTACGGTTAACTCGTTCAGTCAAATTAGTTTGCGGATGATAGGCAGTAGTAAGTTTCTGTGTTACATTCCATTGTTTACATACCAGTTTGAGAAGATTAGAGGTAAACTGAGTTCCCCTATCTGAGACCAAAAAGGTAGGCGTTCCCCATCGTGTGAAAATCTCCTCTACTAAAATCTTTGCAATTGCTGGTCCTCTTGCAGAGCGTAGTGGGAATAATTCCACCCATTTTGAAAAATAATCCACAATGACCATCAGATACTCATGCTGTTTAGTACTACGGGGAAAAGGTCCCATTAGATACACTCCCAGCATGTATCCTGGCTCCACAACGTTAGTACTTTGCATTAGACCAGCAGGTTTGAAGGTAGTAGGTTTGTGCTGCTGACATGTCACACACTCCCTACAATATTTCCACACATCCTGTCTTATCTCAGTCCAGTAAGAGAAATCCAGCAATCTCATCAGAGTTTTAAAACTTCCCAAGTGGCCACTTAAAGGACTGTCATGTGCATATCTTAAAAACAGTTCTTTAAAAACAGTTGGAACAACAACTTGAAATTTCTGACCCTTCTTCCCGTCAGGAACACTTCTGAATAGTACGCCATTTTTCTCCACAAAGTGTGTCCTCAAAGTGTCCTCTTGATCTCTTTGCCCACTCTTTGCAACCAGTTCCTGGATTTCGGCATCTGCTTTTTGAGCTGTTGCAAGCTGAGACAAATCCACGGGTAGGTCAGTGGTGATGGTAGATGGATCAATTGCTGTAGCTACCATAATTACATTGGACTCAAATTGATGGGTCCTTGATAGGGCATCAGGTACAATGTTACATTGTCCTTTCCTGTAACGGACAACAAAATTAAATCCTTGTAAGCGAATGGTCCATCTCTCTAATCTTGAGGAAGGTTTTGGGTGATTAAAGGCCCATGTGAGTGCAGAGTGGTCTGTTAAAACTTCAAAACATCTCCCTTCCAAATAGTGCCTCCATCTTTCCACAGCCCATACCACTGCTAAGCACTTCTTCTCAGAAGCGGAGTAAGCTTGTTCAGCCCCTCTCAGCAGTCGAGATGCATAGGCTATGACCCGTTCCTGACCCTCCACCTCTTGAGTCAATACCGCTCCAAGACCTGTGTCACTTGCGTCCGTTTGAACTTTGAAATCTAAAGTGAAATCTGGCACTGCCAACACTGGGGCTTTAATGAGCTCCTTTTTGATCTCATCAAATGCTCTCTGACAGTCCTCTGTCCATTTCCATTCTGCCCCCTTTTTCTTCAATGCATGCAAAGGGGCAGCCTTGGAGGAAAAATTTTGAATAAAACGATGGTACCAACCAGCCATCCCAAGAAATCTCTGGACTTCCTTAACTGAAATTGGCACAGGAAAATTTTCCACTGCATTCACCTTTTCAGGATCAGTTTTAACTCCTTCAGCAGACACAATATGTCCTAGAAATGTCAGAGATGGTTGGATAAAATTGCACTTTTTTAGATTGAGAGAGAGACCGGCATCATCCAAGAAGGTAAAAACCTCTCTCAAGTGCCTCAGATGAGTGGTGATATCTGGTGAAAACACCACAATATCATCAATGTACACCATGCAAAATTGATTTTTATACTTCCTCAGAACCTGTTCCATCAATCGTTGAAAGGATGCGGCAGCATTCCTAAGGCCGAAAGGAAGACACAAGAATTCATATAACCCTGAGGAGGTGACAAATGCAGTCTTTTCAACACTTGTGGAGTCCATCTCTAATTGCCAGTACCCAGATTTTAGATCTAATGTGCTGAAAACCTTGGCTCCCGTCATGGTTTCCAAGATATTCACGATTTGAGGCATGGGGTAAGCATCTAAATGCGTCTTGGCATTTAGACCTCGATAGTCAACACACATTCTGGAGGTTCCGTCTTTCTTCTCGACTACTACAACAGGTGAGGCCCATGGGGAAGTGGATGGACGAATGATGTTTTTTTCCAACAACTCCTTAACTTGTCCTTCTATAAACTCACTCTTAGTAATCGATGCTCGATATGGCTTTTTCCTCACTGGATACTCATCCGTAGTGATGATTTTATGTTTCACCAACGAGGTACGCCCTAACTTCTGAGTACATACCCTGGGCCACTCAGGCATTAGGCTTTGCAACATTTCTTTCACATCGGGTGAAGCCTCAGCCTTTTGAGCTACCTGGTGAATAAGTTCAACGTCTGCATCATCACATGCAATTTCCTCCTCTAAAGGAAGGGCAAGAAAAAAATGGTTGTTGGGTTGTATCACGGGGACGCTGACTGGCAAGGCTGGGACTGTGTCTACGTCTGGCAAATAGAATTGAGCAGAGTTAAAATCTATGACCATTCGTGACAGCTTTAAAAAATTCAGTCCCAAAATAATTGGTACTGCCAAATCCCCATCTTGGAGTACATAAAACTGTACTATAAACGTCTTCCCCTGAAATTCACATCCCTCTCTTACTTGTCCAACAGCTTTTTGTCGATGGCCATTGGCGAGCATGAAAGTCTGAGCACTGGGAGGTAAACATTTATCTTGATGTCTCAGCATTTCCCATACATTTTCTTGCATCAAGGAAAAAGTGCTCCCGGTGTCGATAACTGCATTGACAGGCTTATGATTAATGGTAATGGATGTTTGAAGTGAGCTGAATTTATCGGGTTGATCTACCATCATAAGATGGGTTTTTGGATCAGATTTTTCAGGGGTTACTTTTTTCTTCTGACTTTCACCACTTACTTGTGCCCAGTACTTCTTGCTCTCCGTCCAATCTTTCTCCACCTGGGTCCCCAGACGAACAACATCATCCACAGTTTTAGCCGTACCTCTGAGAAGTGATGCTAAACGGGGATTGCAATTCCTAAGAATGGCCTTCACGATCTCCTCTTCAGTCATCCCAGATTTACTTTGAAGACAAATAGCTCTATAATTAAAAGCAAAATCTCTCACATTTTCATTTGGGCCTTGTTTGCGATTTGCCAACTTTTGAGCAATGACTTCCTGGCTGTCCTCATTTAAAAAAGAGAATAGGAACTTTTGCTTAAAAGTTTTCCAGTCAGTAATGTTGGATCTCTCTGCTTTTCACCAGTCCTTGCCGATTCCTTTTAAGACAACAGAGAGTGAACCCAAAAGTTCTTCCTTAGATAACGGATGAAGATCGAGATATTCTTCAACTCTTTCTATGAAAGTAACAGCATCCTCAGGATCAGAATTATCAAAGGTTGGAAACTCAAGCTTAACTGGGGGATTGTACTGAGTTACAGCGAACTGAGGTAGTGCAGTAGACTGAGCTTGGGAACTATCTGTAACTCTTCTTACCGGTGTTTGATAAACTACCGGCTTTCTAGTTAACTCATCAACACCTGGTGTAGAGGCAGTGAGTTGGAAAGCTCTCATCCGCTCCTCAATCTGCTTATCTCTGCGTTTTAAACAGTCAATGACAGTTTCCCCCAAATCATCCATTTTACTTTAAGTCCACTCTCTCAATCTATCTGTTTCTCTATGCAACTTACAAAAGACTTTGTCTTCAAGAGATTTTAACATTAGCGTGAATTGCTTCTCAGTAACCAGCTCACTTACTCGATGTTCAAGATTGGTTAAGTGCTCCTCGATGTTGGTAAGGCGTGACTGTTTGGCATCAACTCCATACATGTGGTGACTGTCCTCAGTAAAATCAAGCGGTGGTGGGTGCAGGTCTTCAGTAACGGTAGCGTCTTTTTCATCATCTGAGTCAATATAAAGCTCATTAAAAGTGTCAATAATTGCATGAACAGGATCTGGTTCTCTTTTTTGAGTAAAGGCTTCAGCAGAAAAATCCTGACCCGGTGCTAACTCATCACCCTCCATTTTTCTCTATGGGTTTGTCAACAGGCTAAGTACAACACTTTAAAAGATCAAAACTACACACAGCGTACTACTAATTTGGTGATTGTCCCTGTTCAGGCGCCATCTATTACACTCTATTACATCTATTACTCTGTTACCAGAGTAATTTTTTTACTTTTTAAAATTAAAGAAACAATCACCAAGCTGCTTTCGTGTGATCTTTATTTATTATTCTTTCTTTTTGTTTTCATGTTACTCTTTTTCTTTGCTGCCTTTGGTGTTCGTTTTAGCTTAAACCGAATTACTAAATCAAACAAAAAAAACTCCAGAAACTTACATAGATTAACCCCAAAACAAACCCCCCAAAAATATATATATATCACAAAAAAAAACAGTTCACGATTTTTTAAGGAAAAAAAAACATAATTAAATGTACAACACCTTCCTCAACTTTGTAGTCAGAGTTCCATGTGCAGAAAACATTGAGTGCGTTGAAATGAAGTTTTTAGACAGACACAGACTGGATCTATCTTCCTGGATTTAGCCCAATTGCAGAAAACGTTGAGTGCGTTGAAATGAAGTTCTTAGAAAGTCACGGTCTGGATCCCGCTTTCCTGCTCCTCCAGAACCACATACAAAGTTTCGTTCAGGTATTAAAAAAAATGCTGAGCGAACACTGTCCTTTCTTTTAGTGTCATCCAAAAACCCACCGAGCCATTTAAAGCTGTTTTAAGGAAAAACCCTCAAATTGAGCTAACAAAATCAACTGATTTCTCAATCTAGGTCCTGAGAGAAGTTAGGAGGCCAAAGAGAACATGACTGCCTGCTCCCACCACTAAACGAATCTCTCTTCTTCTTCTTCTTCTTCTTCCTCTGTTTTAATGGCGGTTGGCATCCAACGTTAAGGTGCATTACCGCCACCTACTCTACTGGATTGTGGGTCTGAATCCGCTACCTCCCATGCAAAAAAAATAAAAATAAAATAATAATAATAGTAAATTCTCCCCTTCATACACATACTAATTATATTCTGTTAATTAAACCAGTTATTCTCAAAAAATGTAATACACTTCTATTATTATGACCATTAAGCATGTCTGCAATATTAATTCCAACTTGTCCTTGTTCCTTAGCTTCTTCCTTTAATATTTCTCTTTCTGTAATGTACTTTGGACAATGACATAGTATGTGTTCCACTGATTCCTCCTCCTGACAATGATCACATAATCCAGTTGGATGTTTCCCTATTAGATGTAATGTTTTATTCAATCCTGAGTGTCCCATTCTTAATCGAGTAATTATACCTTCAGTTTTATTATCTCCTTTACACTTCCTTCTATTTCCTACTTTCTTTTGAATTCTGTAATAATGCCTACCCGTTATCTCCCTATCCCAGTTATACTGCCATTCCTTTATTATATTATTTCTAACTATTGCTTTTACTTCAGATTTACTATACAGGATTTCCATAATTTCATCTATATCACATGCCTCTTTGGCTAAAACATCTGCAGCTTCATTTCCTTTGACTCCTATATGTGCTGGAACCCACATGAATACTATTACTGTATTTCTCTGTAGTCTAAATAAAATTTCATAAATTTCATATATGCAATCCTGTCTATACTGTGACGATAATGCTTTAATTGACATCAATGCTGAACTGGAGTCTGAGCATATAACTGCTTTCTTCAGTCCACTTTCCTCTATCCAGTACAAAGCAGTTATTATAGCCATTAACTCTACTGTATATATTGATAGATGATCTGTTGTCCTTTTCTTTATTGAAACCCCAACTTCTGGTATAAAAACACCAAAACCAGTTTTTCCTGTATCCATCTTCTTGGATCCATCTGTATAAATTGCAGTATACTCATGATATATTGTCTTTATTCTCTCTTCTATCATTCCTGACATATTCGCTATATTTTTATAATCACTACTCCTATCTAGTAAATTCAAATCCATAAAAGCCACAGGAAATAACCATGGTGGTGTTACTGCTACTGGTCTTGATACATTAAATCCTTTATTATTCAATCCCATTTCTTTAGCCACTTCTACGCTATCCCATTCAAAAAATTTCTTTTGATCTTTCTCATATTCCCAACTTGGATTAAGAACACTTTTTGCTGGATTTCCATTTTCTGATTGACCTTGCAGATTAATCCAGTAGTTCATCATGAGCTGTTTTCTTCTTAATCGCAAAGGTACTTCTCCCATCTCTACATGAAGTGCTGCTATCGGTGTAGTTTTATATGCTCCACTACATATCCTTAAAGCTTGGGCTTGAACAACTTCTATTTTTTGTAGTGCCGTCTTGGAGGCTCTCCCATATATAAAACATCCATAGTCTAACACTGATCGTATTAATGCTATATTTATTTTCCTTAACCCATTTCTACTAGCTCCCCAATCTCTTCCAGTCAAACATCTCATTATATTAATTATTTTTTTACATTTGTCAACTATTCTATTGATATGTTCAATCCACGTTAATTTTGTATCCAACCACATCCCCAAAAATTTTAATGACTTTACCTGTTCCAGTTTTTGCTCATACATTTTAACTTCTATATTATCTATTATTTTTTTCTTAGTAAACAATACTACTTTTGTCTTTTCAACAGATAATTTAAAACCCCATGAATATGACCACTCCTCTACTAAGTTTATAGCCTCTTGTATCCTTTGCTTTACATGTGCAACATTCCTTCCTCTCTTCCAGAGAGCTCCATCATCCGCAAATAATGATCGCCCAATATCACTTTGCACATGTGAAAAAATGTCATTTATCATTATTGTAAAAAGAATTGGACTTATCACGCTCCCTTGCGGAGTTCCATTCTCCACTACATATTTCCCTGAAAATGCTGATCCAATCCTGACTTGAATAGTCCTACCAAATAAAAAGTCTTTAACCCACTTAAACATTCTTCCTGTGATTCCTAATTTACCTAAATTAATTAAAACTCCTTCTTTCCATACCATATCATATGCTTTCTCTATGTCTATAAACACTGCCGCTACCACCTCTTTATTAACCTGCGCTTTTCTAATTTCTGTTTCCAAACTTATTATAGGGTCCATAGTACTTCTCCCTCTTCTGAATCCGCTCTGGTACATTGAAATGATTCCTCTACTTTCTACATAATGAGTTAATCTTTCTGTTATCATTCTTTCCATCACCTTTCCAATATGAGAAGTAAGTGCTATCGGTCTATAATTACTAGGATCTACTGCATCCTTTCCTGGTTTCTTAATGGGAATAATAATCGCTTCTTTCCAGCTACTAGGAAGTTTCCCCTCTTCCCATACCTTATTATACAATCCCAGCAACTTACCTAAAGCCAGTACATCTAAATGTTTTAACATCTCATAACATATATTATCTTTTCCTGGAGCTGTCGCCCCAAATGTTCCTAATGCCCTCTTTAATTCTCCTATACTAAACAGAGCTTCCATTGCATTGTCTGTACTTTCTCTTTCCTCATCAATACTAGGATATCCCTCTTTTGTTCTTTCCCTTCCTCTTTTTCCATTTTCTGTTAAATTACTTGAACTATGAATTTTAATAAGTTCTCTTGCTATCATTTCTGCCTTCTCTTTTTCTGTAATTGCTGTTTCTTCTCCTGCTTTTAATACTGGATACTGCCATTCCTTTTTAATCCCTCTCATACTCTTTATCATACCCCATATTTCTTCAATTGGTGTTGACCTTCCTATTTTACTACAGTATTTCCTCCAACTCTGCTTCTTTGCTTCCTTAATGGTCTTCCTCACTATTGCTTGTGCCTTTTTATACTTTATTAAATTTTGAATGTTATGCGTTTTCTTTAACTGCTTAAATGTTCTATTCCTCTCTCTAACAGCCTCGCTACACTCATTTGTCCACCAAGGTACTGCTCTCCTCTTCATGCTGCCTTTATTTTGAGGTATAGTCTTTCTAGCCACTTTTATAATGATTTCTCTAATCTTTTTATCTATCTCCTCTACCTCTTCATTTAGATCAACTTCCATACTTTCTACATTACAAAGGTACATAAACATTCCCCATTGGGCCTTACTAAATATCCACTTCTCTATCCTTCCCCTTTCCTCTTTTTTCCCTTTCCATATTAACTGACTACTCACCGGGAAATGATCACTCCCTAATGTGGACTCTTCCCAAACTTCCCAGTTACACATATCTCCTAGACTTCTAGATACCAATGTTAAGTCTAACTCTGACACCTTACCTCTATGGAGATCAACTCTAGTTCCTCTACCATCATTTATACAGACCATGTTCATTTCTTCTAACAGTATCTCAATTACCCTTCCATTCTCATCTATCCTCTCCCCTCCCCATAATGGACTATGCGCATTAAAATCTTCACATATAATTACCCTTCGTTCATAAATTCCTTTAATTTGTCTTATTTTATCAATATCCAATTTCCTACAAGGATTATAGTAATTAATAATTATCAACTCTACCCCTTTAATCCATACCATTATTACTATGTACTCCTGATTACTTCCTTTTTCTATTTCTCTAAAAGATATACCCTCCTGAATAAATGTTACACCCCCCCCCTCCTATTCCTTCACTTCTATCATGTCTAATACTTACATACCTATATATCTTAAATTCTAAATTAATCTTCAACCATGACTCTTGAATACATATAACATCAGGTTTATTTGGTAACTCTTCAATATATTTTTTAAACTCCTGTCCGTTTGCCAAAAGACTTCTCGCATTCCATTGCAATATAATTGCCATAATTATTTATGTAATCTAAGTATTATCTTGACTTGCTTGTGCATTCAGATTATTCCTTACCTCTTCCCATGTTAATTCACTCACTTCAAGATGATGTACAGCAGCCTTTACTATTATCTGAATTCTTTCTGTCTTTGATTTGATTTCCATTGTAGCATTTATTACACCTGCAATAAATGTTACCAATTTTTTAACATCTATTAGTGTTTTCTTCTCATTCATTTCTTCTTGTACTTCCATATTTTGTCTTGTCATTCCCGATCCTCCTTCCGCTCCTCCTTTTTGATTTACTCTTTTTACTGCTTCTGCATATGTTATCTTGTCTTTTGTTTTAATTTGTTGAAGTTTCCTCTCTCTCTTCATTATTGCACACCCTCCATATGCTACACTATGATTTCCTCCACAGTTGCAGCATTTTGGTTGTGTATTAACATTGCATTCTTCATATCCATGATTTTCTCCACATCTCGCACATCTTTTCTTCCCTTTACACACTTTGGCCACATGCCCAAATCTTTGACAATTGTAACATCTTACTGGGTTTGGTATGTATTCCCTTACACTGTAGTTCATGCATCCTAGCGTCACTCTTGTTGGGAGCCTCTCTTCATCGAACACAATCATAATCCCCTCACTATCACTCCTTGTACCATCCCTCGTTGTTTGTAAACGTCTAACTTCTTTGATCTTTTCGCCTCGCATATTTGATTTAATATCATCCAAATTTATTCCGATTGGAATTCCCCAGATTACTCCTTTAGTCCATTTACTTCCTTCTCTGATATTACTCACATTTAATACTTTGTATTTACCGATTTCCTTGATTTTCTTTGCTTTTCCTCTTTGTTCCTCATTATTACAAACAATCAATAGATTCCCATCTCTTAACACTTTGGCCATGCAAATATCTCCCACTTGATTTTTCAATATTGTTGTCAGTTTTATTGGATTCATTGATGATATTCCATTGCCTTCGCCAAACCTAAGCACAATTTTGTATGACATTGACTCTTGATTCCTTTCCTCTTGTCTGCCTCTTAATTCATCCAAGTTTCTAGCTTTTTTTGCATTGATTCCATCAAATTCACTTCCTCTTTTATTTTTTGATCTCGTTGATTCTTGGCTCATTTCCATACTATCATCACTGTTTTCCGTTTCACAATCTCCCCATTCAGGCCCATTTCCAGTACAGCTGTGCCTTACCGCCATTCCTTTTCTTACTTCTCTTACTTTCCCAATTTTAGACCACATATTTCGATCTTGATCTCCAGCACACTTGTTCTTCTTTCTTTCTTTTCCATCCAGTAATTCAGAATTCTTTAACTTTTGGATTGTTTGCACAGTTTTCACCATTCCGCTATCTCGCCGCCATGTTGGAGGTGAGCCCTGTCTTCTTCCATCTCTCTTCTTCTTCCACCATCTACCGTTATATGCTGTATCAAACCCCTCTCAGGTGCCCTCTGGTGTCTAGTAGTATTACTACCACCATTATAAGCATACAGCTAAGCAGAAAAACAATACTGGTAACTTGGGACAGGTTACAGTATGCATGTTGTTGTTGTGTTCTTTTTCTTTTCTTATTGTTGTGATCATGAGCCAGGCACGGTGCAGGACTATGGCGTTATATTCCTGCCACAATTCTGAGCGCGTGGTTTGACATTTTGAGAGCAGACAAAGCACTCTATGCGCGTGCAATGTCTCCACTGCGCGCTCAACAGCTCGATTCTGCGCGTGCAATGTCTCCCCTGCTCGCTCAACATATTCTCCACGCATGGGCGACTTCTCGATTCTGTGCGCGCTCGACTCTGCCTGCACGCGCGTGCAACATTTATTTTCTGTGCGCGCTCGACTCTGCCTGTACGCTCGCTCAACTTTGTCCAGTGTTACAAAACTGCCACAAAACCAGCCAATCACAGACTTTCACACACTACTTCTGATTGGCTGTTCCTCCTCTATCAGCTGGCAATATCGACCGCATAACGCATACTATAATTTGTATAGTGCTTTTAAAATGGCCATTGTCTCAAAGCAGCCTTACAAAATCAAAATAAAATGATAAGAAATTTTAATTATATATAATTATATAAAAATAAATTATATAAGGGAAGCAATGTAAATAAAGTTTTTATTCATAAATATTATAAACAAATATTATAGTATTTATTTTTTATTTAATGAAGTATTAGTATATACCAGTTTCGTTTGCCCATTGTGTGTTTTTATTTACGTACCTAATTACGTTACCATATAGCTCATTGTTAAACTACATCAACTAAAATTCAAATCGGATAACTTTACTTATAAACCTTTATTTACAACGCTTCCGTTAAGCGGTCGATAGTAGTGCCACTTGATTGGAGAAGAAACAACCGATCAGAAGTAGTGTGTGGATGTCTGTGATTGGCTGGTTTTGTGGCAGTTTTGTAACACTGGACAAAGTTGTGCGAGCGTACAGGCAGAGTCGAGCGCGCACAGAAAATAAATGTTCAATTCAATTCAATTTTCATTGCCGCAAAGCAGCTTTACATAGTCAAAAGAATTATTTAGGTTTGTATGAAATGTGAATTTGTATGAATCAAAATGGTCAGTTTGTCCCTGGTGAGCAAGCCGAGGGCGACAGTGGCAAGGAAAAACTCCCTGAGATGGTAATAGGAAGAAACCTTGAGAGGAACCAGACTCAACAGGAAACCCATCCTTATTTGGGTGAAACAGAAAGCAGTAAATGATCTGCATTTATACAGTGTGTAGGGTGGGAGGCAGTTCAGCTATAATAGCTGATGTTAATTGATGTTAATATGGAGTCCAGGTAGTTATTGAAGACCCAGGTAGACTTGTAAGAAGTTCCAGTCATGAACTATCGAACTGTCAAGTCCCCAGAGAAACAGTTGCCAACACCAGTCAAGGCCAGAACCATTTTCTAGGTAGAGAGAATCATTCCCAGACACCAGACGCATCCCAGAGAGACACACGGGGCATCCATGTGACGAGATCTTCAGCCAGAAGCGGGGCACCAGGATGGGTCAGACAGGTCCGGAGGGCAGAGGGAGTCTGGATCACTGGCAGCTCAGGAACGACATGTGTAGCTCGACAGAGAGAGAGAGAGAAGGAGTGAAAGAGGGACAGGAGGAGAGAGGAAAAAGAAAGAGGGGGGGAAAGAGAAGAAGAGGAGAGATGGCAGTTAGGTATGGTCACAGTCACACAATGTATAATGTGAATGTATATTAACTGTAGAGTGCAAGCAGAGACTCTGGCAGGACTAACTATGACAGCATAACTAAAAGGGAGAGCCAGAAGGAAACACAAACATGAGGGCTTCCTGAGATGTAAAGCAAACAATCACAATTTCTCAGTAAAGAAAACAAAAAGCTCTGCCCCCAGCTGTATTTTTCATAATACGCGGTACTGACAAGCAGCCTCCATCCTTTGATCGAAGTAGGCGTGGCGGATCGTAAGACACTAGCAGTTCGCTCAGGTACTGCGGCGCGAGACCATTTAATGCTTTATATGTCAAGAGTAGTATTTTAAAATCAATGCGAAATTTCACAGGGAGCCAATGGAGTGAAGATAAGATAGGGGTGATGTGCTCATATCTTCTGGTTCTGGTGAGGACTCTCGCTGCTGCATTCTGGACTAGCTGAAGCTTATTTATGCATCTAGCTGAACAACCAGACAGTAAGGCATTACAATAGTCCAACCTAGAGGTGATAAAAGCATGAACTAGTTTTTCTGCGTCGTTTAGCGACAATAAATTTCTTATTCTGGCAATATTTCTGAGGTGAAAGAATGCTATCCTGGTAATATTATCTACATGTGCTTCAAATGAAAGGCTGGAATCAATAATCACACCAAGGTCTTTCACTGTTGCATTTGATGGAACAAAAAGGCCATCTAAAGTTACGGTGTGATCTAAAATTTTACTCCTAGCTGTATGCGGTCCTATGACTAGAACTTCTGTCTTATCCGGATTTAGCAGAAGGAAGTTAATTAGCATCCAATTTCTTATGTCCTGCACACATTGCTCAATTTTAGTAAGCTGTTTTTTCTCATCAGGTTTTGCTGAGACATTTAACTGTGTATCGTCAGCATAACAATGAAAATTAATACCATGCTTACGGATTATGTTGCCCAGAGGAAGCATGTAAAGGGAAAAAAGCAGTGGACCTAAAACTGAACCCTGCGGAACGCCAAACTCCACTAGAGAACATGCAGAATAATCACCATTTAAGTCTACATACTGATAACGATGGGTCAGATAGGATCTGAGCCAGGAGAGTGCTGTACCCTTAATTCCCACTACATTTTCTAATCTGTGAAGAAGAATAGCGTGATCAACAGTGTCAAAAGCTGCACTGAGGTCAAGTAATGCAAGCATAGTTACACAACCCTGATCAGAGGCCAATAGAATGTCATTTACTACTTTAACGAGCGCTGTCTCTGTACTGTGATGAGGCCTAAATCCTGACTGATACAGTTCATGTATGCCATTTCTATGTATATATGAGCATAGCTGCTCCGCTACTATCTTTTCCAGGATCTTAGAGATAAAGGGGAGGTTTGATATTGGTCTGTAACTGGACAGCTGACAGGGGTCGAGGTCAGGTTTCTTAATTATTGGTTTGATAACTGCTAATTTAAAAGATTTTGGAACATATCCAATGCTGAGTGAAGAATTAATTATTCTCAACAGGGGTTCTATTATTGCTGGTACTATCTGTTTAAGAAAATGTGTCGGTACAGGATCTAATATACAGGTTGATGAATTTGAAGAAGAGATGAGTGAAATTAGTTCATTCTCTTCAAGGGGAGTAAAGTATTCTAGGTTCTGGTCTGACATGGCTAGATTAACATCTGCATCAATTACATTGTTCGGTTTCAAAACCTCAATTTTATGCCTAATATTTACAATTTTATTATTAAAAAAGTTCATGAAGTCCTCACTATTGCATGATGTTGTTGTGGAGATTTCTGCAGTGGTCTTATTTCTGGTTAATTTGGCTACAGCATTAAATAAGAATCTAGGATTATTTTTGTTATTTTCTATAAGAGTGGAGAGATATGTTGATCTGGCTACACTAAGAGCTTTTCTATAGTTCAGGATGCTCTGCTTCCATGCTGTTTGAAATACTAGTAATTTAGTTTGACGCCATTTACGTTCTAATTTCCGAGCGGTCTGTTTTAAAGTGCGCGTGTGATCGTTATACCAGGGAGCAAGTTTTTTATCTCTAATAATTTTTCTTTTGACTGGAGCTACATTATCTAGGGTATAGCGAAATGTCGACTTTAAATATTCAGTCGCCTGATCGAGTTCTGTGGGGTCAGACGGTGATCTAATCGAAGTTGGGAACTCTGGGAGATTACTGATAAAACTCTGTTTGGTAGTTGATGTGAATGTACGTTTCATACGGTAGCGCGGCGCTGTGTGTACATTATTATTGTGACACACTTGAATTGAGACAAGATAGTGATCTGAGATAACTTCAGATAGTGGTATTGTGAATAAATTTCTTATACTTAATCCAAATAATATTATTAAATCTAAAGTGTGACCTGCTTTATGAGTGGGTCCTACTACACACTGATTTACTCCTACCAAGTCCAGTATAGACATAAATGCAGTTCTCAGAGGGTCTTCTGGGTTTTCAAAATGAATATTAAAATCTCCAGCAATTAACACTTTGTCTACAGAAACGACTAGGTTTGAGAGGAAATCTGCCAATTTACTAAGAAATTCCGAGTACGGCCCTGGAGGTCTGTAAATGACAATTAGCGGGATCGACTGAGCTGACTTAATATAGTTAAATACACTTATGTTACTATAAAGAATTTCAAATGAATTAAATTTGTGTCCGTGTTTTTGTACAATAGTCAAATTATCATTGTGAATAACTGCGACGCCTCCTCCTCTACCAGTTAACCGAGGCTGGTGTATGTAGCTGTATCCAGGAGGACTAGCTTAATTTAGAGCTACATACTCGTCCTGTTTAATCCAGGTTTCTGTTAAACAGAGTATATCAAACTCCTGATCTGTGATAATTTCATTAACTATAACTGCTTTAGATGCGAGAGATCTAATATTTAACAGTCCTAGCTTTAGATCAGAGGTGCCGGCTGCGCATTCAGTCTGATCCAAGTTTGTGGTCTTTATGCTAATTAAATTACTAAAACAGACTTTCTGAGTCTTTCTAAATTTGATTTTAGCTCGGGGAACAGACACAGTCTCAATAGAGTGAACCCTGAGTGACGACTCTATGCAGCTAGCAGACGGTTGGGTTAGCCTGTCTGTCTGCTCCCTGGCCTGGGCTCTGGATTGTCACCGATTTTTTTTTTTTTTTTTTTTTGATTTAAAAGTAAACACACTTTAGAATACTGTAATGTAAATGTTGCATGCAGGCAGAGTCGAGCGCGCGCGGAGAACATGTTGAGCGAGCAGGGGAGACATTGCACGCGCAGAATCGAGCTGTTGAGCGCGCAGTGGAGACGTTGCACGCGCATAGAGTGCATTGCCTGCTCTCAAAATGTCAAACCACGCGCTCAGAATTGTGGCAGGAATATAACGCCATACAGGACAGGGGAGGCTGGCTGCATGCATTTGGGGTGTGTGCTTCACCAATTGCAAGTGTACCAACACAATCCTTTCTTGTAGTGAGTGCATGGCATTTAATTTGATGTGAATTTGGGTGGGTTTTGTACGATTTTCTAAGCTGCAGCTGCCCTGCTTTGTCCTGTCAGTCTCTGTTTCATTTCCCCTTCCCCCCTCCTGAGGAGTATTTTAATTAATTCATTTTTGTTTATTGCTTCTGTGTCTCTTGGGAGCAAATAGTTGTTGTTGTTGGTTTTTTAATAAATAAAAACATCTCTTTTGTATTGCTACCCATGTCTCAGTTGATCTTTATTCTTGCCTTTGATAGATGGAGCTTACTTGTGTGTCTTTATTGGGAGTATTTCCTTGGCGCCCTCCCCCCCCCCCCCCCCCCCCCCCAATGTCCGACTTGGCGTCGTCGGATTAAGTTTTTTTTTTCAAATTCCCGCCTTTCAGATTATTACGGTTGTCACAATATTTTCCATATTTTTAACACAATATCAAACATAAGAAAAAAATATAAACAAACAATTTCACAGACTCAATAGTATATAGAGCACCAAGTCGTCTCCCAGTCCTATATACGACCGAGATCGGTGCCTAAACGCACCAAATTAACATAACAAAAAAAGGACAACAACAACACAAACATTCGCGCCGTCACCACATAATACACAGAGCAGACATGCAAAACAATCGGCCAAGAAGGACAATTCCATCCACACAAAACAAGAAAAAAAAGCCAATCAAACACTTACCCTGCCACAATATTATAGCCCTGATAATGTTAAATTGTGCTTATAATTTGTGATTATGCTTGTGACTGTTGAATCTAATTATGTCAATGTAGGATCAGTACATATGTTTGTCGATTTACGGTGGTGGCCAAAGGTATTGAGACACAGGTTTACATAAAATTCTCAAACTATAATAAAAAAATAATTGTAATTTTATGCAGTGCAATTGCAATAAAACAATCAATATTTGGTATAAAGAGAAAGATCTATAGGTGACTTATGCAACTTACAGAATTCCAACTAAAGACACGCACTGTGGTACTGAGAGAAGACAAAATAATGAGATGAAAGACTGTGTAAAAGTGCTGGATGAAGCAAACAAAGAGTCCACAAAGACAGTACAAGTCAAGGCAAGGTCAGGGTACGAAGAGTCATTTCCAGAAAAGCTTTTCCAACTTTTAGTCAGAATTGTTCTGTTTCACTTAAAACTTTGTGCACTTCTTGGGCTCTTTATAAGAATAGTTTGTTTGTCTACTTAATAAAAATTATTATTATTATTATTACTTTTAATCTTTGTTACACAAATGATAGGAAACTTATTTTAAATGACAAATCCAATTACATGCATTTTATGTTATTATACAATATTTTATGATGTGGTATGATGTATTATACAGTATTATATTATGTATGACAATATTTCATATTGCACAATCTATATTTATTTGATACTATACTGTATCCGTATACAGTATAACACACACTTCTCTCACTAGGGTGAATTCACCTGCTCTTATATATTGTACATTACGGTAAAGGGGTGTCAGCGGTTTGTTTCTGTAATGTCCGGAAATGTGAAGTGAATCTGCATCGAGAAGCGCAACACTGTAACGCGTTAGTAAGTCTCTGATTATCCTGCGCTAGTGTTTCTTATCATTTCCACAACATGTTAAATGATATGTGTTATGCGTTGCTCAGTTTATTTGTTTATTAGTGTTTGCCGAAAATAATTCGATTTGAAGTGAAGCTGGAGTTATAAAGTCAGTGTGTAGGTTACTGGTTGGTATCTGAACCAACACTTCTTGTGTGCTGTCCAAACGTATGACGTCATCAAGAAGAAAGTTAAAGGGGAGATGAAAGATGAAAACAGATCCATCCATAAAGCACAGAAATTAGTTTTTCATGAGTTTCATGTTTATTTGTCATGTGTGTAAAAGTCAGTGAAAGTTTTATATAAAAATGCTTGTTGTTAAGCAAATAATAAAATAGATCAGAAGGGAGAGAGAGTTTGTTTACAAATACAATATGTATGTACAAAATGTGCAGATCTTATTCTAAATAAATATTTATAAATATTTGTTTTTACAGACATAAACACAAACATCTTTGTTGCTTCTGATTATTTCTCCTCTGACTACTTCTCCCTGTAATTATAGGGTGTTTTTCAGCTTAAACTCGTCTACACTCGTGCCTTGTAAGCCGAACGAGTCAGGCCTTAATCAGTCTGAGCTTGTTTACTATTTATAGAGCATTTTTTAATATATTGAATATTACCTTTTGTTTCATTACGTATCATAAGCAACTCCATGTCTGGGCATTGTCACAAGATCTTCCTGCCCTGTATACAGGATAAAGTGGTATAGATGATGAGTGAGTGAGTAAGTAACCGAGAGTGGTAAAAAAAAATAAAATTCTTGCTTAAATAAACCTATGCCGCTCATTTTAAAGTAAAATCATAATTTAGTCAGTAGCTCAGAGACAAGTTTTACAATATACTGTAGCATACCACAGAAACAGTTTAATGATTTTATTGTTCCATTTGTTTGCCCTAGCCGGTGTGTTGTTGTTTTTTGCTTTTAAACTAAATATTGGAAATAAAAATATCAGCAAAACAAGTTATCCTTACTTGTACAGGCTCAGATACATATCCTACACATAAGTTAGTAAACTTTTAGGAGTCATATGAAAAAGAAAGGGACATAAAGTGAAATATTTATGAGAAAGACAATATAAAGGTAAATAAAACAAAGAAAGCTTTTATATGTTTTATTTGTGCAGATCAGTAAACGCTAGCTTGCACAGTAAACTGGAAGGACCAGAATTATGCAATACCAGAGAAGAAAGAACACACAGGGATTAGTGTCTGTTATTAAGTGAAGCTATACATGACCGTAAAGCTATACAAGCTAATAGTCCTCATTAGTTATGCTTTAGCTAATGATGATGTATAAAATCTCAGGACTGACACAGATACACTGATGGTGCCTTAAACAAGATATTTAACCCTTAATCGTGCTACTGACTTAATTCTGTTTTTGGATAAATACTCAATACTGCCTGATGACTTTATGAAGGTAAAAAATTACCTATTTGCCTCCTTTAAATTTACTCACTGTTTTGTGAAAATGTGAATACATTTGATTTTATTTATTGGCTTGACATTGATTTAATTGTATCTTTTTTTTGTTATTCCTCAATTTCAAATGTATAATATTTATGACACTCAAACAAGTTAAACACCCAAAAAATAATGTGTAGTTTATAAGTGATTGAACAAAGCACAAGGAAAGATGATACTTAAAGTCAACACTTCAATAGAGTTTGTGGCTTCAATTGCTGTGACAAAATGAAGATGATGCTTATTTGATTTAAGATTTCATTTATTTTATTTTATTTTTTATTTTTGTATTATTTTAGGAGATAATTGTGAAGCACTAAGGTGCATTTTCTCTTATTTCCAATGGGAAATATAAGCAGGAGTACAAACATTTGCATTTACCCCTATTGCTCTGTCAGGTAAACAAAGTCCAAAGGTCTCCACCACTCCCTCATTGTGCCATTGATAACGTTTCATGTAATGATAGCACACACTCACTCAAAGCAAACACACTGGCTATATAACCTCTGCTCTTTCTTTCTACTCTTCAGAAACTCGTAGGAAAAAAAAGCTCCTTCAGAAATGAGGGAAGCCGCGCCGCTCCAGCCGGACCCGAGTCCTGATATGGAGGCTCAGCATAACTCACGCTGCACTGGTCCGAGTCTGGAGAACCGGATCCTCACCCAGGCCTCACCATTTCTCCTCCAGCCTCCTTCATGGGCGAACCTGACCTTGTCATGTCCAGCTCTCCGTCCATCCAGCCTGTCCTCTACAGCCTTGTCCTCTTCTCTGCTGTCCACCTCATCCAGCCTGTCCTCTACAGCCTCGTCCTCTTCTCTGCTGTCCACCTCATCCAGCCTGTCCTCCACAGCCTTGTCCTCTCCCCTTTTGTCCACCCCATCCAGCCTGCTGTCCTCCTCTCTGCTCAGCACTGAGAACACTCAGTTGATTTCTAACCCCATTACTGGCTCTTCTTTCTGCTCTTCCCAACCTCTGAGTTTACTGGTTCACAGCACAGCGCCACCCACTGGCCCAGAAGCTCATAAATGTCTCAGTGGTAAACCTGGAGAGACAAAAATAGAGGATGATGAAGTGTGCTCCACTGATGATCTCTCGTCATACAGTGAGGAGCTAAATGAGGTATGTTTTTGCATCAGCTTTAATAATATCCTTAGAAGGTTTATGCATTACTTTAAAGACAGGACAGGATTGCTTTTTATTTAAATGTGGGATCAGTGATTTCTTTCGAATTATTAAATTTCTTTTTACCTTTAACAAAACTCTTGCTAACACTTCAAGCCACTTATAGTCCACATTCCACAAGGAGGCGTCTCTACTTGGATCTACTTTGGATTTATCTACACTGATTTTTTTTTTTTTTCAAAACTATGAAATAACATATAGAGCATTAGGCAATTAAGTAACAACAAAAGCAACAGTTAGTTGTTATATTAAGACACGAAGGTCAGCTGTTCTGGAACAGTTCTTGCAAGACCAGTATTGTTAAGTGCATTTGCAAAACCCATCAAGCTACATGACAAAACTGTCTCTTATGAAGACCTTTCCAGGAAAGCAAGACCCAAACTGAACTCTGCTGCAGAGGAGAAGTTCATTTAGAGTCACCAGCCTCAGAAATCACCAATTAACAACCAGCACCTCAGATTAGAGCCGTTATGAAGCTTTACAGAGCAGAAGTAACAGATATACAGTGGTGTGAAAAACTATTTGCCCCCTTCCTGATTTCTTATTCTTTTGCATGTTTGTCACACAAAATGTTTCTGATCATCAAACACATTTAACTATTAGTCAAAGATAACACAAGTAAACACAAAATGCAGTTTTTAAATGATGGTTTTTATTATTTAGGGAGAAAAAAAATCCAAACCTACATGGCCCTGTGTGAAAAAGTAATTGCCCCCTGAACCTAATAACTGGTTGGGCCACCCTTAGCAGCAATAACTGCAATCAAGCGTTTGCAATAACTTGCAACGAGTCTTTTACAGCACTCTGGAGGTATTTTGGCCCACTCATCTTTGCAGAATTGTTGTAATTAAGCTTTATTTGTGGGTTTTCTAGCATGAACCGCCTTTTTAAGGTCATGCCACAATATCTTAATAGGATTCAGGTCAGGACTTTGACTAGGCCACTCCAAAGTCTTCATTTTGTTTTTCTTCAGCCATTCAGAGGTGAATTTGCTGGTGTGTTTTGGGTCATTGTCCTGCTGCAGCACCCAAGATCGCTTCAGCTTGAGTTGACGAACAGATGGCCGGACATTCTCCTTCAGGATTTTTTGGTAGACAGTAGAACTCATGGTTCCATATATCACAGCAAGCCTTCCAGGTCCTGAAGCAGCAAAACAACCCCAGACCATCACACTACCACCACCATATTTTACTGTTAGTATGATGTTCTTTTTCTGAAATGCTGTGTTACTTTTACGCCAGATGTAACGGGACACGCACCTTCCAAAAAGTTCAACTTTTGTCTCGTCGGTCCACAAGGTATTTTCGCAAAAGTCTTGGCAATCATTGAGATGTTTTTTAGCAAAATTGAGACGAGCCTTAATGTTCTTTTTGCTTAAGTGGTTTGCGCCTTGGAAATCTGCCATGCAGGCCGTTTTTGCCCAGTCTCTTTCTTATGGTGGAGTCGTGAACACTGACTTTAATTGAGGCAAGTGAGGCCTGCAGTTCTTTAGATGTTGTCCTGGGGTCTTTTGTGGCCTCTCGGATGAGTTGTCTCTGTGCTCTTGGGGTAATTTTGGTCGGCCGGCCACTCCTGGGAAGGTTCACCACTGTTCCATGTTTTTGCCATTTGTGGATAATGGCTCTCACTGTGGTTCGCTGGAGTCCCAAAGCTTTAGAAATGGCTTTATAACCTTTACCAGACTGATAGATCTCAATTACTTTTGTTCTCATTTGTTCCTGAATTTCTTTGGATCTTGGCATAATGTCTAGCTTTTGAGGTGCTTTTGGTCTACTTCTCTGTGTCAGGTAGCTCCTATTTAAGTAATTTCTTGATTGAAACAGGTGTCGCAGTAATCAGGCCTGGGGGTGACTACAGAAATTGAACTCGGGTGTGATAAACCACAGTTAAGTTATTTTTTAACAAGGGGGCAATCACTTTTTCACACAGGGCCATGTAGGTTTGGATTTTTTTTTCCCTAAATAATAAAAACCATCATTTAAAAAAATGCCACAAGTAACCACAAGTAATGAAACATTAACCATTTGTTTCTTTATATTATAGTACCATGAAGTTGTTTGGGATTAATGATACATTTATCACTAGTATCAAGACATTGCTTCAGAGTATTATAACATCACTTTGTAGTTATAACTTGCGCTGTAGTATCATTAAGTTGCTTCAGAGAATAATAAGTTATTTTTGAGCTATGATGCCAGCAGTACAAATATATTGCTTTTTTGGGTTATGATGTATTGCTCAGGTGTACCAGTAAGGCAATAATTCCAATAATAGTACCAGTAGTAGTACCAATAATTCTTTCCAGTGTATTATTATTTTCCTCTGGAGTAATTATATAATTCAATGAATCATTCTGAAGTCAATCTGGAGTAATGATAATTTGCTCAGTACAAAAATTTAGTTACTTATACTGGTGCCATGATATGAACAGAATTAGAATTTGTTTTGGAGTATTATATTTCTTAGTTGTTTCCCAGAAGTAACACTAAGTATGCTTTCTGAAATACTGTTGGGTCAACCCACAGTCCCTGTTAGTCATGCTACATGTCTAACTTTCATCTGAGTAACTATACTCAGACTATAAATAGACTGCATCAAACTAACTATAAGTCACTCTTGAATAACCCTGTCTGCTTCTTCTAAATCGCTTCCATTCAGAGAACTGAAAATATTAATAATATAATATGTCATAAAACCAAATATTATAACAGTTGCAAATAAAAAAGGCCACACACAGTGCATCTATCCCAGGTTTAAAGAGTGAAATAATTTGTTATCCAATTAGTGTTAATTTTGTCAACGAAAATAATGATGAAAAATATTTGTTGTAGACATTATTTCCTGGGACTAAGACGAGACGTTAACGAGACGTCAGGGATATTAGTGAACAATAACAGTGATGAAAGCAGCATGCAATATCGGCTACGAAAAAAGACGAGACTAAAATGTGGTTTAAAAAATATAAATACAGTGTAACCTTGGATTACGAGCATAATTCGTTCCGGGAAGCGGGCTTGTATTTCAAAACACTCGTTAATCAAATTGAATTGTCCAATAAGAAATAATGGAAACTCAAATTATTTGTTCCACAGCCCCCCCCCCAAAAAAAACTACACAAAATATAAAGAAAAAAAAATTTTAACAAATTAACCTTTACCTTTAAAAAGAATCTCAACAGAGCAGTGTTTCCATTAGAATGTGTGTGTGTGTGTGTGTGTGTGTGTGTGTGTGTGTGTGTGTGTGTGTGTGTAAAAGCGAGGGGAGGAGGGGAGGAGGGGTGTTTGTTTGTAAAGGCAAGAGGAGGTGTGTATGTGTGTGAAGGGACACAGTGTCCAATGACAAAGTGCAGGCTGATACAGAGAGGGAGAGAGAAAAGGGATCTTTAACCTCTCTAATAAGAAGGTGGATGATTACACCAGTAAGAGAGATGCACTAAGACCCAGCGGGGAGACGATTAACCACAATGCCGCAGCACAAGAGAGAGAAAAACTGTTGGCTCAGTTGTGATCAAGTGAGGCTTGGATTTTTATAAAAAATCTTTGCTCGTCTTGCGGAACACTCGCAAACCGCGTTACTCGCAATCCGAGGTTTCACTGTATGTGTGACTGTTTCATATATGTGTATACCAGTGTTTCATGTGTGTGTGCGCATATGTAAAGTTTCAATAAAATAAATATAAATAGCTGAAAACATCATGTGAAAAGATAAACTTTAAAATGTTAAGATAATTATTTTGTGAAAAACGTTAAAAAAAAGGGTATTAGATTGGCTATAGGGTTTATTAATAATCTTATTCCAAAAAAGATTATGTATTCATTGACTAAAACTAAACAAAAATACTTAAAGGTTCCTTTGACTAAAGCTAGACTAAAATGTCCAGACTTTCAGTCAACTAAAACTTGACTAAACAAAAATAGTATAAGATCCACATAAGAGCAACATCCTTTATAATAATATTATTTCTGCTTAATATTGCATGTAGTTTTTAATGTAATTGATTCTAAGAATCTCGATTACATGCAATATAAGAGTGTGTGAAGTCTATATCTATCATTTTAAAGTCCTCGGCTCATGAGGAACAGATGGAGAGTGACGGTGAGTCCCCGGCTGAGATTCCTGTCCTGAGTCTGAGGCTGAATGAGGAAGAGGAGAAGCAGACGCTTGAGCTGGATGAAGGGTTTGGAGAGTTCGACTCTGGATCAAATGAAGCTGAAGAATTACTGAAGGAAAAGAAGGTGGTTTTATACATTTTATTCATTTCAGTTTATCTTAATTTTAAAACACAGAATGTTAAAAAGAGCTATTTTGACTCTCATGGTTTTATACAAGACCCTCCTGTGAGTTGTCTATAGTTTTCTACTGACCCTTTTGAGCTCTTTAATGCTCTACCATCTACCTCAAAGTGAGAATGTGACTAACAACTGGTATTTGCTCTAGACAAGACAATCAAACTGTTTATTTTACTCTGCATGTGATTTCTACAATCAGTACAAGCTGCTGAATGTGGTCTGCTGCTCCCTGGTCCATAAAAGCCAATCTCCAGGCCAGGTGGACTGGGATAAAGAAGGGAGTGTGTGGAGTGAAATAAAACTCCTGGGTACCGACATCACCCTGAGCGACCCTGAGTTTCTGCTTAAGGTATGCTTAAGGTAGTGTGTGTGTGTGTGTGGTGTCTGAGATGTGTCCATAGGGGATGTACTTCATGTTTTTTTTTTGTCTTTAAGATATCTTTAGTTAGTTAAAAATTTCTGTTTATAACCACCAGGTGGCTGTTTACACCAGACAGGAACTAAACATCCGCGTCACCGCCAACTTCCTGCTCGCCCTCGCTGCTTACCTGCCCAACTCTAAATCACACCTGAGGAGGTATTTCTGCTCCGCCGTGCGGCTGCCGTCCGATTGGCTGGAAGTGACGAGGATATACAGCACGGTATGCTGGGAGTGTTCATTAGAACATATATTTATTTTTTTGTTTTGTTTTCTCTGGCTGATGTTAGTCAGTGACCTTTTTGCAGATTCTCTTTTAACAACCTATAAAATTCATATGGTATTCAGGGAGTGTTATGGAACCACACAATATGGTTTAATGTTATATGCGCAATGCAATAAACAATTGCTTCGTATGAATGTGAAAAACTTGATTTGATTTTATAATATGAGATGCATTAAGCGAGTCATGAGCAATGGTAGAGAAAGTGGAGCACTTTGTCATTTTATTCAGAGACTAGTCCTGGGTAGAGGTAGCTGCAGTAGACATGAGTGGACTCATAAGACATGAGTGGGCTAAAGACACGGATGCCTGAACACAGCAACACAACTGAGGATGCAGTGTTTTAAAGTGTTGTTTTATATTAGGACATTGACTGCACCTTTCTTAAAAAGTTTCTCCTACAAGTTTCTCTAAATGGACAAAATGTGTATTGTCTTATTCTGAACAAAGTTAAATTAAAAATTAAATTCTGCCAGTAAAAACAGGTTAATCTAATCTCTCAGAAATGCACATCACCAGCACTGTACAGTGGTTACTCAATCGGACTGTAGGTCCTACCGTCGCCGCGCTCGGCGGTACCGTTTGGCTTTGTGCGTTTGCTGACTTTTACCGCTGAGTGGCGCTATATAACTACAGACTGACGCCTCATGCCTTAGTTCATTCTCTGCTGGATTAATGAGACACGGAGTTTTAGAACTGCACGTAGTAGCGGATAAAATCAAGTAAAACGTAGTTAAACAAATTTATAATCACAGAACTAAAATGACAGTACAAATGTAGAATTCAAATTAAATTAAATCTTATTAGGATCAAATTTAAACAAAATAAATGTTGATACAGTGAGCCTTTGGATTTTATCACGTGTAATTAGAAAAGACGCGTGTAGGGTTTTGTGTCGTCTTATATCTTGTGTTCTTTAAATTTGTTAGTAGATTTATTAACTGAAATAAATGACCATAAAATTATAACATTGTCAGGACGTTCTACTGCGTCAGCTGATGTTGGTCATTCAGCCCCGCTTGTGTTTTTGCGTTATTATAAAAATGAAATGCAGTAGACTGTAATGATCTGTAACGGATTCGACCCATGTTGCACGGGCGGCACCATAAAGCATGGACACGAGGCGAGGTCTTACGGGTAAAGGGTAATTTATTTAGGTAAAATGGGGAAGGAAAGTGTTGAAGGAGGAAGAATGGAAAGAATGGGATAAAGGTTGTGCATGTGCAGTTCCGGGGGCTGTGCCACACTGGCATGCGGGCACACAGCTGACGATAAGTGTTGGTGCGCGGAGTGGCAGAACTGAGCACGCGGAGGCAGCGCTCCTGCACGCTCCCTCGTAACGGCGCTTCTCCCGCTGTCGATGGCCGGCGCGAGTCCTCGCTGACGTAAAAACTTAACACACGGTGCGGGAGTGAAGATGCCGCAGGAGCTCGCGCAGCTCTTTCTCGCGCGTCACATCGCCCCACTGACATGCTTCTTTCATATTCTCCATCACATCACGTATTTCCCAGACCTCGAACAAAACTCCGCGCCTTGCTTTTATAATGCGGAGCAAGCCCGAGATCATATTAACGTTAATTATCGCCAGCCGGCACGAAAAGGCGGCTGCGTCCCTTTGCTGCCTATTCAGGGAGCCTACGGAGTGAGCGAGTAGCGATAGTAGATTTGGGCGCACGCCTATCACAGACGCAAGCCATGGCAGATCATCATAATTGTCTTTAACTTGTATTTTATAAGGTTTTCCGAGCGGTGGTACAGCGCAACGGGGGTCATTATTTACTATTAAACATTAAACGAATTTACAAAACTTTATACGTGCGATTAAGCGCTGATTCTACATAGGAAAGTAAAGAAGAGGATCCTGATGCTCAACATTCCGGAGACCAAACCCCATTTAAATTAAATTAACAAATATTGCAAGTAAATAACAATAGCCCACGTTTAAAATAGCATTTTTATTTAGATTATAAAAAATAATCCTGCATCTATTTTAGGTGTTCCAGCTGCCACTGTTCTAAAGATCAAATTAAATCAAATCTTATTAGGATCAAATTTTAGCACAATAAATGTTAACACAGTGAGCCTTTTGATTTTATCACTTGTAATTAGAAAAGAAGCGTGTAGGGATTTGTGTCATCTTATTTCTTGTGTTCTTTAAATTTATAGTAGATTTATTAACTGAAATAAATGACCATAAAATTAAAACAGTGTTAGGACGTTCTACTGCGTCAGCAGATGTCGGTCTTTCAGCCCCGCTTGTGTTTTTGCGTTATTATAAGAATGAAATGCAGTAGACTGTTATGATTTGTAAGGGGTTCGACCCATGTTACCCAAACGACTCAGTTCAGATGTAAGTAAATGGATAGAAAGTAAATGGCTGTGCTGGGGGAGGGAGGTGCTAATGATTTGGTCGGCTCCGTGTGTGTGTGTGTGTGTGTGTGTGTCGCGGTGGTTGATTATTCAGTGAAACAAAGGCTCAGCTGAAAAATGTTAGGCACATCAGTCACTTAACCCCCAATAAAAGGTATTTAGTTGTAATATAACAGATGCGCACTAAATACCAAACCTAAACCAGGCACAAGGATTAATAAAACAAGATAGCCCCCATACCCATTTCTTTTTTTATTTTAAATACCAAAGAAGATTATTGTGTATACACTGATTAAAAACAATGCAATTTACGCTATTATAAGGAAAATCTCAAGTTCTTCCATTCCAAGGATTAAAAATGTTAACTTTAGAATTTAAATGTACAAATTTAAATCACTGAAAGTCAGCCTCAGATTCAAGAGGTTTTTAAAGTGGGGAGAAGTGCATTTCAGTTCCCCTGAATGTATAGGTGAGAACAGCCGATTCACACCTGGGGAGGGTGAATAATTTGTATTTGAATGTTGTCTGGCATTGTAAAGCACTATAGTGACACTAAAAGAACAACCCAGGATTAATAGGAATTATTATACTGCATAAACATTATTTAGCACAAAAAAAATCCTCGCGCTCGGGAAAACTATGCGTGCGGTTGAGGGCTGATTAGACTATAGGAAATTAAAGCGGGGGGTTTTTATTTAGACTATAAAAAAATAACCTGCGTCTATTTTTAGGCGTGCCAGCTGCCACTTTTTAGTTAGAAGTTTTTAATACAAATCTTATAATGCCCACATGACATGACGGAATAAAGGCACGGCTTATTATAATCCCGGGCTTGCACCCCGCGCTATAAAATACTTAGGGTTTGTTGGGTTACAGTGGATTTTACTACGCGGTGTAAGTGCAATGGCCATTCGTCCGCTCGCGCTGACTCTGCTCTCCGCGGATGGCCAGACCGGCCCCTCCCACCTCTCGCTCCTTTGAAGTCCCCGGGGCGCGTTCCATTTGCCCTGCTTGCATGCCGCACTTCTGCGTTGTTGCACGCGCGTTACATACACAGCGCGTAGTAAAATCCACTTTAACCCAACAAACCCCGAGTATTTTATAGCGCGGGGTGCAAGCCCGGGCAACGATAGCAACGATAGCTCACCAGTCATGTGTAATTCTGCGGTCCCGCTGCTTCGCATGTCCGAAGGGAAGGACGCCTAACTAGTGATTGAGGAGCGATATTGATTTGGGCGCACGCCGTGACAGGCTGAAAAAACTGTTGTCAGATTAATGTGCAAAAACTATGTAATAAAACTATATAAGACTACATGGCATGTATAAAACTCAACTTTTATTTAAGCGCACTAACAATAACGAAAAAACTTAATGATTTTGTAAATGTTTGAAAGCAAATAAGGTGCGCTGTTCTGTATTGTTTTTGGTGAACTTAAGCGCGTCAGAAAATGAACTCAAACGTTTTTTTAAATGGTCAGAGTCAGTCTGCTTGCTGTTTTCCCGACGCATCCATAATCAAACTTCATGGAAAACTTCATGAGTGCTGATTTAGACTATGGAGTAAATTAAAGAGGAGAATCATGATGCCGAATCGAAGTACCTGAGCCCAAACCTCATTTACATTAAATTAAATTAACAAATATTATAAGTAAAAAAAAACAATAGCCCACGTTTAGAAACCGTTTATAAATTCTTTCCGACATGAGTTGGCCCGGTGTTATGCGCAGAGCGCCGGGAGATTTCCTGAAGTTTCGAAATCGCGGGGCATTTTTTCTAAATAGATGCTATCTTTAATAACTGATGGAGGTTTTGAGCTGTATATACACGCATTCCTGCCTAAACAACTCTTAAAACTACACCTGTGACACAATAACAGTAATATTTCGAACATTCTGCAGGCTGATATTTGGAGAAACGAAAGAATAATGAATAAACCAGTCGTTGGGTCAAAATAACCCAACCAGGTGTTCACTTGTAAACTACATCTCATATGAGCCAACATGAGCAACCCAACACTGTGTTTAAAGTACCTGAAATAATCCAGAACTTAAGTAACAATAAACAGATACAGAGATACGCTGTATAACAGTCACTATTGTATTTACTGCAACGAGCGAAAATGTCACTTTGCGCCACCTGGCGGCCATTTTACGAATGACTTTAAAATGCAACTGATTTATTTTGGCCGCTGACGTTTTTACACGGCGGTGAGCGCGACGGTAATAACCATTCCAATTGATCAACTACTGTATATTAATGTAGTAGGTTACATTACTATTAAAAATGTATGCTGGTTGAAAAGTCTCAAAACTCCATGAGGAAATTAGGCTCGAAGCTCTCATGCAATAAAAGCCATCCGTGCAACGGCTCAACGTGTACACGTCATGATTTTTCAATTTTATTTTATTGCTTATTTGTCAGACCTTGTCAAATGAATGAACTGTGATTAATCAGATTTTTTTGGAGTGGCCTAGTCAAAGTCTGGACCTTCGATCAAGATACTCGGGCATGACCTTAAACAAGCATCCATGCTCGAAAACCCTCCAGTGTGGCTGATTTAAAACAATAAAGAGCAAATGAGAGTGGGACAGAATTCCTCTACAGTGTATGAAAGTCTCATAGACAGTTATTGCAAACACTTGATAGCAGTTGTTGCCACCAAGGGTGCCACAATCAATTATTAGGTTTAGGTGGCAATTACTTTCTCACATAGGGGCAGCTACGTTTGGAAAGCTTTCTTTGTTAAAAAATCATTTAAACTGCATTTTGTATTTACTCTGCTTATCTTTGTACAATAGTTAAAAATGATGTCGGAGGCATGAGGATGCAGTCCGAGTGTTGAATCATCGAAGCTGTGATGATATCCAGCACAACAGCACAAATTCAAATTCTAATTTTATTTGTCACATACACAGTCATACACAGTACGAAATGTAGTGAAATGCTTACACGACCGCCAGTGACCTTAAAAAGAGAATTAAAGCTTATAATACGTAATAAATATGAATAAAAGAAATACGATAGAAAATTTAAATGAAAATAAAATTGAACTAGGAAAAATAGAACTAAAAATAGAAATATGCTGTAGGAAAATAGAAATATACTGTACAACATTTAAGAAATTGTGAAATTTTGATATTTTTGGGAGAGAGGTGGTGTACAAATATGCATAGGAAAAAAAGGGTCTTTGTGCAATGGTCCAGAATGTAAACGTAAACATGTAGTGTAGATGTGAAGTTAGATGTGCGTGGAATTGTCCATAGTGTCCATGGATGTATAAAGATTGATTGATTGATTGATTGATTGATTGATTGATTGATTGTGAAAAGATTGTGTTAGTTCTGCATAGTGGTGTGGTTGAGAGACCTTATCGCCTGCGGGAAGAAGCTCCTCCTCAGTCTCTCTGTGTTGGGAGCGGAATCGCTTCCCAGACCGCAACAGAGTGAACAGTCCATTGTTGGGGTGGCTGAGGTCCTTCACGACCCTCCTGGCCTTGGTCCAGCACCGCTTGGTGTAGATTGAGTGCAGGTCAGGGAGCTCGGTGCGGATGATGCGCTCAGCTGATCGCACCACCCTCTGTAGAGCTCGTCTGTCCTGCATGGTGCTGTTCCCGAACCAGGTCGTGATGTTTCCCGTCAGGATGCTCTCTATGGTGCAGGAGTAGAAATTCCTGAGCACCTTAGAGGGCAGTCTAAAGTCTCTCAAGCGTCTGAGGTGGTACAGACGCTGCCGGGTCTTTTTTACCACGGTGTTGATGTGACAGGACCATGACAGGTCCTGCGTGATGTGAACACCGAGGTATCTGAAGCTGTCCACTCTCTCCACACAACCTTGAGCCTGATATTGCTTTTATATAGTTTCACAAACACCATTTATTATCTATTATTTGTTATCAATGATCAGTTTATTCATTTAACCAGTTATTTCGCTTCACCACTACGTATCCTTACACAGCTGATTGAACTAACTAATTTCAACAGGCAGAGCTGGCGACCAACAGTTAGTGACCAACAGTTAGTGTGAAGGTAGTTTTAAATTCTTACCAAAACTATGTAACCAAAAAGTTAGGGGAATAAAACAGGTGGTGGACAGTCCTGCAGATCTCATAAGTATCTTTTTATATTTCCACTTATTCCGCTTTAGAGAGTCCAATTCCGTTAACTTTAGTTAAAAAAAAGTGCAGTATGTAGGGGGTAGAATCTTTTGTTCCACACACCAAGTAGTGCCTTTGATGTTTGAGAGGGATTTTGGATTCAACCTTGTTTGGAAGCTGGTTATCTTTGTGGCCCACCTTAGGCATGCATAAAATATAATGGAGGCGATTCGGAATGACTTAGAAGTGATTACTAATGATACAGTGTCTTAAGGTGACATAACGTTATCAGATGTGTATTCTTGCTGAAAGTGTTTTTGTGACTGCTTTTGAATGGTGGTTTTGGCAGGCAGCTGTTCTCTCCTCAATACTGTGGACTGTATACACTTACTGTTACCCACGCTGTAACTGAGAGTTAGTGTAATTAACAATTATTAGAACACACGTGACATGGAGTGATACATACAGTAAAATATCCTAGTGCTGTAACTGTCTATTATCTCAACCTGTGGAATGGCTCATGTCCAATCAGATCACTCAGTCATACAGTAACTAACTGTTATAGTACAGTATAGTATAGTACAGTATAGTATAGTACAGTCTTATACTCTAAAATCTGTCGTGTCAGTGTTTTACTGAGTTCTGTTTCTTTTCTTGTGGTTTCAGTGTTTCAGCAGGTCTCTGCCTTCAGGTCTGAAAAAAGCTCTTGCTGACAAATTCAAGCAGTTCAGCGAGTATCAGCTGGCCAAGTACAACACGTGCAAACACCGCTGTAAACACATCAAGAACAAAGGCAAAGCAATGGTACACACACAGACACACACACATACTGTATCCATTAATATTCATGTTCAGATCACTGTTTCACTAATGTTGAGTCCCAACGACTGTGTGTGTGTGTGTGTGTGTGTGTGTGTGTGTCTACACACAGGAGTTGTCCCCTGAGAAATGGAATGAATGGGCCAAGCTCCTTGCAGCAGAACCTCGTACTCTTAAGGGATATGTGAGTGTGTTCCTCGTTTCTTTTCTGAGATCTGCCTGGATGTTTAGTTCATTATGTTTCATTATGTTTCCTGATTGGTTGGTTAAAGTCTGTGGCTGTTGCATACAAAGAAAAGGTTAGATTGGTTTAGATTAGATTTTACTATGTTGTCATAGTGCAAAGTTTATACTGTAAACTAAGCCAATGAAATGCAGTCAGCAACTCTCAAGTCAAGTCAAGTGGCTTTTATTGTCATTTCAACCCTACAGTTGGTCCTACATATAACATAAATTAACAACATAAATTAACAACATACATTAACAAAACTAAGACATAAGTTGACTAGCTGAAACATTTTTTAAACAGATTAGCACTATTAAGTAACAAAAACTATTTAAGTACTAAATACAGTAGTACTATTTAAAAAAGACAACATAAAGTCCACGTGCAAACAGAGCGACAGCACGACAACATGACACAATCAAATACTGTTATAATGAGGTAGTGAGATGAGAAACCGTAAACATTTCTTGTTAAATAGCAGCGAAGATAGAAAAGAGTTCTTGTGGAAATAACAGGTAATAAATATTGTACAAAAAGCACAATAACCAGACTATCTATCTATCTATCTATCTATCTATCTATCTATCTATCTATCTATCTATCTATCTATCTATCTATCTATCTATCTATCCATCCATCCATCCATCCATCCATCCATCCATCCATCCAACAATCTTTGTCTCTCTGTCCATCCATCCTTCCAAATGTCAAACTATAAAAGTACTTTTTTAAATATTTAAATAAAACCAAATGTTGGTTTGTCTTTGGTTTGTGTGTGTGCGTGTATGTGTATGCGTGTCTCTGTGTGTGTGTGTGGCTTTAGCTAAAATTGGACCAGCGACAATCAGTGGATAAACAACAAAAAGAGTTTAACATGAAGAAGCTGATAAAACAACTCCACATTAAAGAGCCGGCAGAGTCGGTCATGAGCATCCTCGGGAAAAAGTACGTACTGTAGTGCTGTGAGTCACACACATGAATTGCAGTCAGGTTTAGTCAGAATTTTAAAGTCAGGTTCAGCAAAAGCAGTCAAAAGTAATAACATGTAGAACACAAAAACAGAAGCTCACTGAGACTTTACAGGACAGTAAGTTATAGAAACTAATTGAGAGAAAACACAGAAGAGTTGAAGATCTTGGAGAGAGAGAACCCAGTCACAGGAAGGGGGTGAGGATGAGAATGAAACACACTCATAGATCCAAACCCAGGGCACGGGCCATAACGGGGATCATGATGTGAGAACCAGGAAATACATCATATCATATGTTTTATTTATTAAATATAAAGAGATGGACAAGGAGACGCATGAATACCGAATATCATTACAGAATAAAATACTTTGGAGACACAAACATGGAGATTTAGCTGCAGTTGTGTTGCAAAGGGTTTATTTAAGAGGCGATCCAAAGTGAAAGAAATGTGTTAAATTACAGGTACCCGGCGGACGTGAGGGCGTTCTGGCGCAGCGGGCTCAGTGGGGTGTGGCAGAGTGAAAGAGCCAATCAGAGGATGAAACTGAAGCAGCCGGACACGTGGGAGACGCTGCTGAGTCAGAAAGGAAACAGCGCCACCACCTGGGAAAAACTCATAGGTCTGAATAATCATTTCTCTGTCTATCTTTTTGATACATTATTTTTTTCATTTATTAAAGAACAGTCTATTATACTTTTATCCATTTGTTTAGGAGCCTGTTCTCTACAGCAGGTATAAACAGTCTTTCCCTTCCCAACCTCTCTTCTTTTTTCCCTCTTAAAGTTAATAAGACAAAAAAAGCTTTTGCCCTGAAGCTGACTGACAAGTCATTAGTGCTCTCACACTGGAGACTCCTTCTGTAAATGTTAATTTAACATCTCCTTACAGATAATCTCACCATATGACAAATAAAACATGCTTTCCAATTCATTTATATGTAGCCTCCACTGTACACGTCCCTGTGAATGAGCTGTAACTATAGAAACCATAACCATAAACAAGAACATTACCATAAACCTGTGAACTGCAGCTGCTCTACCATCAGAGCTGCTGTTATAAAGAGTTAATCAACACCTTTCTGATCAAACCGAATCCAGAACTCGTGCCTAACCTGAAGTGTGCTGTGTGTTTATAGATAATAACTCTCTGCCCTTCATGGCGATGCTGAGGAACCTGAGGAACATGATCACAAAGGGGATCAGCCTCAAACACCACGAGATGATCCTCAAACGACTCAGCTCAAAGGTTTCTCTCTCTCTCTCTCTCTCTCTCTCTCTCTCTCTCTCTTACTCTATGTATGTATAGGTATTTATTCTGATGCATATTAATGAGGTGTGTGTGTTTGTGGTCTCAGTCGGCTGTGATTCAGAGCAGACAGTTCCCTTTTCGCTTCCTGTCAGCGTATAAAGTCATCATGGAGCTCAATAAGTTGGGTAAGAATTATTGTAAATGATAAAATAATGACACAGTTAATCTGAAAAAAAATCACAAAATCATCTTTGCATGACTGTTTATAATTTTTTATTTAACTTCATTAAAAGTACAGTACCTAAGTACAAACATAGGGATAATTAACATTATTAGTCATATTTTATACAAATGTATTTTTTTTATTCTCGACACCTATCCGACCCGTCCTATTATCAAGTTATTTAGGCCAGTCACCAACATTGCACTCAGATTCACTCATAATCGTGTCTATTTTTATCTCTGGCATAATGCCAGCCTCTCACATCATCCACATGTGTATTTTTGAATAAAAAAAAAAAAATTAGAATTTAAATTTTTTTTCATCCTAACTCCTCACGCTCCTTTGTGTTTTGCTCTTCTTCAGCCAGTGCTGGTGTAAAAGAGAAAAACAGTAAGAAGGAAGCCTTACGTGGAGTTTTAAAGAAGATGCCAAAGAAAATAAATTTGCGCACTGATTGGTCAACAGCGACCCGGCAGAGGCTGCGTACTACGCTCCGGATTCCTTTCGTCCGTGGGTTATATTACTCAAAACTCAAAATGCATCAGAAAGCCAGGTCTGTATATAACAGTGAGTGTTTATGAAAGTCTTCCTGTCTTGACCTTTTTATTGCTACTTGCTATGTGTTCAAGTCAATAAACTGCACTCCTTATAGGCTGCTGAAAGTTATTGGTATAAGTGTCCACAAGAGGGCACTGTGGGCTTAGGGGAGAACTCCTGTGAGTCATTGTAGGTTGTTATGAGCTTATATTGAGAAGATTTCAGGGAAGAAATCTTCAAGAAGAGGAAAAATGTTTAATGTAGCACATGGGTACACCAACAACACCCTGTTACACTGAAAAGCAAAACTTTATCACTTTATCTCTTCAGTGGAAAATAATCAGCAAACTTTTTTTTTAAGAATTACATGTAGTAGTACTGTAGTTCTATAATTGCGAAGTATAGGAAATAATGTAAATGCAGATAATCTGTTCCAGCCACCCAAAAATATTATAATTATATTTTTGCATATAAAAACAACCGAAACATTTAGTAAATGAAGTAAAATATGAAATAAATAGACATTAAACCTCACTTAACCTTAATTCATGATACCTCTTGGCACCGGCTGCTTTAAAAACTAAACTGAAAGTGGCTTATCGTCCTTGATAATATTCATGAGACCCATAGTGCTGTCTTCTATAAATCTTGCACAAAATGCAAAAAAAGAATGAAACCCCAGATGGAAATTTTCTTCGCTCATCTCTCCACTAATTAAAACAAGTTTTGATTGGCTAGCAGAAGTACGCACAACCGGATGTTTGCGCAACTGGAAGTACAACCTGCTCGGTTGTTCGTATGCCGAGGCAAATTTCTTTTTCAAGAAAAAAAAAATTGTTCCTATGCTGTGTACAGTATTTCCACAGCTTTCTAAAAAATATCTTCTCTCTCTCTCCCTGTTGCTCAGTCCGAGATGCTACACTCCAGAGCTGCTGCAGCGTTACCGTCAGGCCCTGGACAAAGCCGTAGAGATCTCCTGCACGTACAACATCCCTCCTCTGTCAGGACACACACTCGTCCTCTTCGGGAGGTGGCTGACATTTCATGGAAAGAAAGGAACTGAATTCTGCATCCCTTCCGAGTCTTCAGCTGGAAGTACGGAGGACACAAACCTCTCAGCTTCGGTGAGAAAAATAAGGAGGACGAGACTATGAACTTGAAGTTAATGCTAAGAAGTTCTTTCATCTCCAAAACAAGGGTCAAACATAGACAAGACATTTATAACACAACACATATTTGATGGGTTTGCAACCAATCCTAGCTGTACCCTGTCTTGTGCATGAGGTTCCTTTAGACAGGCTCCTGCCCCCAATGACATATGAGAGGTATATATGAGAGATGGAGGGATTGTGAATTTTATTTTTTTTACAAATCAACAGAAAAATCACTTTATAAACCTTAAACATCATGGCATGGGGTAACTCGCAATCAGTTTAGTCAAACACGCATTATCTTTAAATTTAGATGATGAGAAACTTCAGAGGTCACATGACTCAGTTGGTCCTCTCGCTCTGTGCTTTTAGGTCTTGGAGGTGGCGGTGCTTCTGGCCATGATGATCTGCTACTGCAGTGAGCGTGCACGGTTCGTCCTGGCAGGAAGCGACTATTTAGAGGAAGTTCATATTAAGTCAGATGGGCTTTTGGAGAACGTGAGGAAAGTGTCCAAGCTGCTCACGGTCAGTCATTAAGTTTTTAACATTTGTTTGTGGTCATTTGACGACTGCAAAACTTAAAAAGAAATGCTGAATTGTTTGTGTTGTAATCTCGTAAGAATATTTTTCTATATCTTATTTAATGACATTTTCTTATTTATATAAGAATAAAGTTATTTTTCCGATTCCAGAACACACATTAACAAAGTGAAAACTAGAAATGTTCATGTTTCTGATGTTGTAGAAGTTGTAAAATGCTGGAATGTTTGTGGTTAGGATTATTCTAACAACATTTAATAACTCTCTCTCTCTGTCAGGAATGGGAGGACTTACCTTCAATAGAACACAATCAATTCTTCAACAAGCTTCTTGAAGAGAAAACAAAGGTCTCTATTTGAAGCCCATATGAACTCTAATAGTGTGAACACTTTTAAATTACCTTCAATATAATATTCAGTATCTATGCTCGTGTGGTATTGTTTTATCACTCAGGTGGATACCATCATCTTGGTGGGCGATTACTCGACTGATTACATTACAAAGGTGGCAATTCAAAGATTTAGGAGACTGTCCACCCATCAGCCTTTACTGGTGAACATTTTGATCAACCAGTCGTAAGTTCTGTTCGGGTTATGGTTCATGGGTGTTTCAGGGTATGATATTTACTGCAATGTAGTGACAAGATTTAGAAATTTGAATTGAGGCCACAAAGCTCCTCATACATTAGAAATATGCTTATGGTTGGAACAAAAGTTGTCTGGTTTCACATAAAATGTCCTAGTGTTTTTTGTTAACATTAAATTTTTTATATTTGTATAAATTTTTATTTAGTAATTCATGTATTCATATTCAGTGATACCAGGTTTCTGCTTATTCCTTTTTTTTAGTAAAACTTTGATTAGAACTGAAGATGATCCTGAAAGTGTGACCCTGTGTGGCTTTAGTGAGCAGATCCTCAGGTAACACCACATTTATGTATAAAGTGCTTAATAATTTCATAGACTGATAATGATCTCAATAAATTAGAATATTGCTTAAGATCGATAAAAAATATAAATTTTTAGCACAAAACATGTACAGTACTCCATACTTGGTCGATATGGCATGGAGGGGATCAGTCTGTGGCACTGCTGAGGTGTTATGGAAGCCCAGATGGCTCTGATAGTGGCCTTCATCTCTTCTGCGTTGTTGGGTTTGGTGTCTTGTATATTCCTCTTCACAATACCCCAAAGATTCTCTATGGGGTTTGGGTCGGGCGAGTTTGCTGGCCAACCAAGCACAGGGATACCATGGTCCTTAAACCAGGTATTAGTACTTTATGCAGTGTGGGCAAGTGCCAAGTCCTGCTGGAAAATGAAATTATCATCCTCATAAAGCTGGTCAGCAGAGGGAAGCATGGAGTGCCCTAAAATGTCCTGGTAGATGGCTGTGCTGACCTGATAGAACACGGTGACATGATTCCCCAAACAGCCACTGACTGTGCAAACTTTACACTCGACGTCAAGCAACTTGGGTTCTGTGCCTCTCCTCTCTTCCTTCATACTCTGGGACCTTGATTTCACTTCACCTTCAAAAATCACTTGAGAGTTTAGCAGGAGGCATCATGGTGGCTTAATGGTTAGCAATGTTGCCTCCAGACCTCCAGGGTTAGGGGATTAAATTTTACCTCTGTTGTGCTTACATGAAGCTTACATGTTCACCCTGTTTGGTGGGATTCCTCTTGGCAATCCGGTTTCCTCCCAAAGTCTGAAGACATGTGTTGTGGGCTGATTGGCATTTCCAAATTGCCTGTGCTGTTTTATTGTGTGTTTGTTAGTATGTGTGCTTGTGCTGTGCAGTGGACTGGTAGATTAGTGTGATAAACTTCAGCCTGACAATGGGAATGGAAAATAAATATGTTTTGTTGGTGTAACATGCGTCTCTTAATATAAAATCAGAAATATGTACAAAAACATAATAGGACTTGTTTACCAAAATTTTTATGGAGTCTACTGTTGTTATAAACCTATCCTACATACATTCTAATACATTATAATCCCTTACCCCCTAATTAATAATATCCTTATACAACTTAAATATAGGTGTAAGGGCTGAAAAGGTCAGCTAATGCAGTTATTCTGATTTCAATATTTACAACTAGTGGAGTAAGTAAATTAAAAGACTTAAAATATAGTGGTTAAAGTGCCACTATTATGCTTTTTCAAATATTATCTTACATGCAGTGTGTCATGTGGCTGTATGTGAACATAAACTATCTGCACTATCTGTGACGCTGACAGTGCACGATAAATGGAGTTTTTGTCTATTAAATAAAAGAATCGTCTCAGCCTAAACGAGTCTTAGCAAATCTATTTTATATTTGCATTTAGGCATTTGGCAGACGCTCTTATCCAGAACGGCTTTAAAGTTTGCATCACTAGATACATCAGCAAGCATCAGCGTTTTGAATTTGATGCAGGCAGCTACAGGAAGCCAGTACAGGGAGCAGAGGAGTGGGGTGGTGCGGGAGAACTTGGGAAAGTTAAAAACAAGACAGGCTGCTGCATTCTGGATCAGTTTCAGAGGACGAATCGTGGACAGAGGCAGGCCTGCCAGAAGTGATTTGCATTTTTACTCTGTTACAGATCCACGTCACTCCGTCACTTATTTGCATAATGTCCACCCACGGTCTAAGTCGCGAACAATTTGCCCGCCCATGTTTTACGTCACGAACAACTTGCCCATAATCTTACAATTAACGTTACCAAACTCTTGTTAATGTGACCGAGCGTTCTTGCCAGGTTTGCTTAAACACTTTATAATATAAAAAAACAATAAAAAACGAGAGCACACAAAATCCTTTTTAACTGTTTATTCTCCACCATTTACCAAAACTGAACTTTAGGTTAAGTGCGCATGCCTATCTACGGCAAGCCCTGAGGGGAAAAATGCCAAAGAGTAAGGGCACGGAGCATGCGCACTTCGCCATCACACACACACACACACACACACACACACACACACACACACACACACACAGAAACGCACAAAGAGTAAGGGCACGGAGCTTGCGCACTTCACGCATCACATAAACGCACGATTTTTTAACCGGATTATCTTCGACTGGACATATTCCCCGGACTTCTCACCCTCCGTCATCGGCCTCCCGGACTTCATTAACCCCCGTGAGACCGAACCATACTCGGTATACTCGGATAACACACATGCAATAAACACGGACTTCGGACATTTTCCACTCACTCGCATTTACGCACACATACACATACCGTTTATTATATATAGTTTGTAAATATTGTTTATATCTTTGGTTGTTGTGCACTTTTTTTGTTTACTTTATTTAGTTTTGTATAACACACGTTTGCTTTGTCTACGTGTTTGTGTTTGTCCTTTTTGCTTACCGGCCTTTTAACGCAACAAAGACACAAAGATAAAAGACCTCTCGATTTTTGTAGCCACAGTTAATATAAAATTAGCTGTTCATTTACACGGTAAAACCGCCATCTGACCAATCACAGCAGTAAGGGGTCACGGAAAGGAGGGGTTTAGACAGACTGAATCTTCAAACTGCTTTACATTAGTCGTTTACGAATCATTTAGAAATGGGGTAAAATTAAATCTATTTTTGGAGAAAACTAAAGTGTTTTTTGACCTTGCATACATGTAAACCTGTTTTAAGAGACTCATTAAGCAATATTAGTAACCTTTAAAATGTCATAATTGGGGCACTTTAAGAATATTATAGCAAATGAAGTTATTTGGGTTTAAATGTAAATGTGAATCAAAGGGGCCAATGTTGTGCTTTGTAACTGTGGTGGAAATTAGATTACCAACTCTGGAGACTTCAAATAGTATCACAACAAGAGAAGAGGTTTATTAAACAGCGCTGGTATCATCTAACAGTGCCTTATATATTCTAATAGAGAAGGTCATCGTCACATCACATAAACATATACTGTAATGTTTAAGAAAACAACAGACCTGTTCCATCGGGTGCTGATAAGCAGACAAGTTACATCTCCTGACGCTGAGTTTCTGTCAACGTAGATAGATCAAGGCCTTTACTCCCTATAGATCTTCTTTCTTGCACGTACACATATCCTAAGTCTGTAACTCTAATGGGTCAGCCATGATTATGTCGAATTTTAGTTAGACACACGTAGTCGATTAAAATTTTCTACCACTTAATTTGCCAGAAAGTTTGTTCACTGGTCATTTTCTTGCCCTGCAGGTTCATTTCAGAGCGCGGGTCCTCCAGATTTTTGGATCACGTGGAGCAAATCGACAAACTGTACAAGATTCCTCCTCCAACACGTTCTGCTTCAAAACCAGAGAGAAGCAGTGACATCATACCCCTACCTGCGGTCCCCAAACTCAGGTACCTCCACACAACTGAACTAGCAATACCTGAACTTGTGTGTTCAGGGAAAAATGTTTATATATATATATATATATATATATATATATTTTTTTTTTTTTTTTTTTTTTTTTTTTTAAGACAGAAAGAGGAATATGTTGTGTATTGTAGTGAAAGTGTATGACTAAATAAGAAAGAAAGAGGCTAAAATAAAACTGTTTTATATCCAGAAACGGTAAAACTAAGATGCATAGTATAGTAAAATAAATAGACGTGTTAAAGAAGATAATGTTAAGAAAAAAAGTGTATAAGAGAGAAAGTAGAAATTATCTATAAAAAGATAGGGAAAATAAATAATTATTGAATAATAAAAAAAAAATAAATGAAAAAATTGAAAGGAAAATGCATGAAAGAAAATATAAAATTTTTTTACTTGTTTACTGATTTGGCAGCGCGATGGTGTAGTGGTTAGCACTATCGCCTAACACCTCCGGGGTCTGGGTTTGATTTCCGACCAGGCGCAATTCCCATCTCTGTGTGCATGGAGGTTGAATGTTTTCCCCGTGCTTGGTGGGTTTCCTCCCACAGTCCAAAGACATGCAGATTAGGCTAATTGGCATTCCCAAATTGCCCATAGTTTGTGATTGAGTGTGTGAGGGAGTGCAAGTGTATGCCCTGCGATGGATTGGCACCCTGTCCAGGGTTTACCCTATAAATCGTTTTTGAGGAATTACATTATTTAAAAAAAGTAGTTATAAACCAAATGTCATTTTTTATTGCTTCGTTTTCTCTGAAAGTTAGAATCTGTGACAGTAAAAAAGCTTACACATTGTCCTCATTCCGTTGTCAGGTGGCGTAGCGTGCGTGTCTTCATCTCGTCTACGTTCAGAGACATGCACGGCGAGCGAGACGTCCTGGTCCGCAGTGTTTTCCCGGAGTTACGGCGGCGAGCGGCTTCCCTCTGCCTCCACCTGCAGGAGGTGGACCTGCGCTGGGGCGTCACTGAGGAGGAATCGGCACGCGCCGCTGAGATCTGCCTCAGGGAGGTCTGTCGCTCCCATTTGCTGCTGGGAATTCTGGGAGAGAGATACGGCCTGGTGCCTCCTCGGCCCTCGCTGCCTGACCTGCCTCACTACAGCTGGGTAGGAAGAGAAAATAGAAAGTCTTTACTAATCATTGTAATGAGTTATTTACTGACTATTTATTCATGTTGGATTTTAATTGCTGCGATATTCTGTAGGATGGGTTCTGCTTACAAATCCACATGTTAGTTTTGTAATTTTTGTGATTTAATACAAAATATTTGCTATTGGCTCTGTTGCTTATTGATAAATCCACTACAGCTCTAAGTTTATTGATTTGGCTTGATATTTTATCCTTCCTTCAAAATACTTACTACACTTTTTGTAGTTTTTATTTAGAACAGTAGTGCACAGGCAATATTATTATCATTACACACTTTTTTTTTTTACTTTTTATTTATGCTATATGTGCTTTTTATTACAATTGTTTTATTTTGGATTTATATTGAAGTTGTATGTGATGTAATTTTATAAATGATGTTACGTATAAAATATAAAGATTTATAGCTTTTTAATTGTGTGTGTCAGTTGAAGTCGGCTCCTGAGGGTCTGTCGGTCACAGAGATGGAGATCCGTCAGTTTCAGGCCGTGTTTCCTGATTCTGCTCAGAGCCGCATGTTCTTCTACTTCAGATCTCCTCAGCTGCTCAGGTACGGACTCACCTTCTAACCTTCTGCTCTCAGAGACTCAGGACTGGATCTCAACAAGCCTCTGTACCACTTCAACACGTTTAAATAGCAAAATATCTGAAGAGCAGCATTTTATCTGGTTAATGAAGTATAAATTTGTTACAAAATAAAACGCTCATGCTGTTATAGGAGAGTTACCACCCTGAAGCTATATTATCATATAGCATAAAACAATTTTATTAAAATCTATAGGTACAATCATATATTATTATATGTTTTTAGTAAATCTTTAAAATTGTAAAACAAAATTTACAGAATTTTCTCCTCCTTTTAAACCTTAACAGTTTATTTAAAACAACATTACTGTTTTTTTGGAAGTTTCTTCCAGTGTATCATGTAAACCTTTATATCATGATAAATATAATATATGCCTTAGATAATCATGATATTTTTTGATCACGTCTTGATCTATTGTTTAATTATAAGTGATTGGGGAGTATGTGACTATTTAATTATTATATGAATAATAAATATAAATAAAATATAGAGGTTGATTTTTACAAATGTAAAGGGCCAGAACACACAGGTAGCAGGTGTCAACTTCTCAACAACAGTTCTTTAATGAAGGGTGGGCGGGCAGCAGGCAGCTATAGGTGAACGGGACTTATAGCTTAGAGGAAAACTACTCACTGGAAGAAGACGAGTGGGCCTTTTAAAAGGCCGTGCGGATGCTGAGTGGGTGATAGTGTTGATCCACTTCCAGCCCAGGTGCGTTCCACAGGCCCGCTCCCTTGATAGGTGTGCTCTGCTGTCGGCGCACCTTACTCTATGTGTGTGTATGTGAGAAGCTCCTGCACCAAGTGGGCCACTGTTGCACAAATCAGCTAAATTCATAAAATTATTATTAATATTTTTGTTTAGTTCAGTGCCTGAGGCTTGGAGAGACGACTTTGCAGCTGAATCCCAAAAAAATGCAGCGAAAATGGATGAACTGAAGAAATGGATTAAGAGCAATGACTTTGGAGTGATGGAAAAGTAAGAACAGGATCTAAATTATTAAATTATTATGTTTGTTTAGTAAATTTGGTTTGGCAGTTTTGTGTTTAGTCTCATCTGGTAAACTCAGAGAAAGACACAAGATTGAAGTCATAAAATGAGCATCATAGTAAGTGTTGTGTTGTTATGCACTGTGAGTTCTTCTCTGTATATGTGTAGTTACCCGTGTGAGTGGGGCGGAGTCATAGCTGGAAAAGCGTACGTTAAAGCTCTGGAGGATTTCGCCAAGGCTGTGATGGAGGATCTGTGGTCTGTTATACAGAGGCTTTTTGTTGAGGTCAGGCATCAAAATTATATGTTGTTATTAAATACAATACAATTTCGAGATGATTTATAAAATCTCTTACATAAAGAGTTCAGTTTTAATTAGCATCTTCTTCACTGTGACTGACAGACTGAGAGGCCACACCTCCTTTAGTGGACTGTCAGGCACAGAGGGTGTATGAACAGTTCTGTGATCAGATGGCCATTATTTCACCCTCCTCAGTGTTCTTGTTCACTGTTTTGACCTGTTGCTCAGGAATCAGACGAGGCAGATCTGACAGCAGAGATCAAAGAACAGGAAGTGCACCAGGAAGCCCAAAGCCAGCAGTTTTACGGGCGAGCGAAGCTGCTTTCAAAGGCAAAAGAGAAAATTGAAGAATCTCAGCGGAAAGGCGGGGTTCTGCTGGTGCAGGGCGGGGCCGGAGTCGGCAAAACAACTTTCATGGTAACTCTTTGCATTTTATTTATTGCATATGGCAGCTGACAGGAACAAGTGTCTCACGCAGCTGACACGTGTCTCAAGCAGCTGACACGTCACAGTCATGTCTCTTTCTCTGTCTCTGTCCTTTTTTTTTTCTGTCAGGCTTCATTGGCTCACTCACTCCAAACCCCAGACAAGAGGAAGAAAGTGCCCATGTGTGATGTCATATCCTACTCCACAGCTGCTAGCCATTCAGCTTCTGGGGTTGAGCCTCTCCTACGCTGTTTGGTCCAATGGCTGAGGAAGAGGAAGGAGCAGGAGGAGGAGCTTCCTCCCAGCACACCTTACAGGTGAGAGATACGTAGAATGTGGAAGTATAAAAATTTGAAATAAAAAATAAAGGGTAAGAGTTTCATGCTGGCAAAAAGGAAACCTATGGTCTGTGCCTTTTCTTTGAGAATAAATTTAACTGTAAAGGAAACAGAATAGGACATGTAATAGAAACCTGTGTTTCTCAGTGTAGTTTTTACAGAATCAGAGAATAAATGCAGTGTGTATTAACAGAGATCTGCTGTCAGAGTTACTCTCTCAGCTGAAGGAGGTGAAGAAAGGCAGATCTCTGGCTTTACTCATTGATGGAGCAGATCTGGTGCACGATGCTAAAGGGCAAAGAATTTCTGAATGGATTCCACAACACATTCCAAAGGTTTAGTAACACAAACACACACATATATAATTTACAGATATCTAGGGAAAAATTATATAAGGATTAAAATACTTTGTGTTTTCCTGTTTTCAGTGAAATAATATAGAGCTGTTTGTGTGATGATGCTGTCTTCAACCTTTTAGGGTGTGTGTCTGGTCCTGAGCGTTACTACAGGTTCAGATCTCCACAACACCATCAGCAAAAGTAAAAGCTGCACTCTGTTTCCTCTGGGGCCGTTACTGCTGCCAGACCGGAGAGAAATCGTCGAGAAGGAGCTGAGTGTGTACGGGAAGAAACTGAGTGATTCTGCTTTTAATAACCAGGTCTGATATTACATCACAGAGCAAAATGGGTGTTTGAGGGAAACAGGGAAACTTCATGTGTTTGTTCCTGCAGCTCCAGACGCTGCTGATGAAGAAGGGAGCTGCGAGTCCACTGTATCTGCGCTTGGCCTGTGAGGAGCTCAGGAACTACGCCTCCTTTGAAAAGGTGACACTAACGCTGATGCTCATATTTGTTCTAGAAGACACACATTAAAATCATTAAGGTGCTTTCCTTTGTGTGGCCATAATAAACTAGTGAAACCATGGCAACTAAATAAAAGACTGCTTTCTAGTGACCGATGTACAACGAATGTAGAGTTGCAAGATGTCATTGTGATTGGTTTTGATTGCAGATGATGGCAGTGTTTTATAAAATATTCATTTAAACAGCATATTTGTATTAAACATTACAGATCATCAGTGTCATTGCCGTTATGAGTTGTTTGAATGAGGATGATTTGTATATAGTGTACGTATGATAGCTCCAAACATGCTTATTTTACTTTAGAAAAGAGATCAGTCAACATTTGTTGTAATGTGTTGTAATGATTTTTGAAAGATTTAGTGAAACCTCGTACAGTGTAAATCGGCTTAAACCACGTTTCGTTTCCAGATGAAGGAGAACCTTCAGTGTCTCCCGGTGTCTCTGTGTGAGCTGATTCAGCACAGTCTGATCAGGCTGAACTCTCAGTATGAAGGAACAGGACTCAGCTGGACCCTGGCTGCTCTGACCGTCAGCTCCACTGGTATAACTCCTCATCATCATCATCATCATCATCATCACTAATACATAATATACACAGTGGTTAAACAGTTATGGACATGTGAATATAATACAATAAAATGTACAGGCATTTTGTATTAGCATGTGTTCTGTTGCTCGTCTCTGCACAGGTCTGAAAGAGAGAGATCTCTACTTCCTGTTGAACTTGTGCACTGATCTGAGCTCCACACACACCCCACTGAACTGGAAGGAAGCGATCAAACACGCCAGGAACCCAAAAACCATGGTGCCCATGGCCACGTTCTCTCAGCTGGCCCGAAACTTACAGAGGTAGTCAGAGTTGTGCTGTGATTTATAACTAACGAATGAGACAATTGTCTTATAGTGAAATAAATTTTCTTGGGTGCTCTAGGAGAACACTTAATGTTTTTGCTGAGCTTTATGACACTGTGCTTTCAGACAAAGTAAAAAAAACGTTAAGGTTCTATGTAGAACCCCACCAACAGTGTGTTTCCCAAATCTAATTAGCTCAAGTGGCACCATTTTAGGATGCTAAGAACACTTAATTATCTTGTATTTTTAAAAAATTTAGTATAGGTTTATAGAAACCTCTAACGGTTCTTTCTTTTTTTTTTTTTTTTGGTGTTCTGTACTGTTCTGCTGCAGTCTGATTGGGTCATCTCTGTCTGTGGAACCGGATCAGTCCTTGGTTCTCACAAATCCAGATTTTCAATCAGCGTTTGAGCAACTTTACCTCTCTGATCCAGACGACAGAACCAGAGCGCACATGATTCTCGCAGGTAGGACAACATTTTATATTGTAGTCTTCACAAAGAGTGTAATAATAACAATAATAATAATAATAATAATAATAATAAATGTGTGTTTGTATTTTTGTAGCTTACCTGTGGGTTCAGTCAGATCCTCATGGGCATGACACGTTCCTGCACTGTGACCCGGACACACTCGCACAGCTTCCTGCTCATCTGGTCAGTGTCTCTTCCTACTGACTCACACACTACTTTCACACCTTTCCACAGTTACAGAAAATCTCACCCCGTTTTTATTTTCATCTAAAGGTAAAGTCTCGTCAGTGGGAGCCGATGCATTTCCTGCTTTGCAACTACTACTTCCTGTATGCTAATGTGCATCACGGACTTCTGCGCAGCCTGATGGAGAATTATGTTCTATATGGTAGGGTTTTATAGCAATCCAACATTTTCAAGAGGTTAAAGAGTCCTGTATTAATGCATAAACACTTGACCCTGCCCGGTTATATTTTATGTTGTCCTTCCGGCCGTAGCCCCTTATTGATTTTTTTTCCCTACACTTTTACTAGAAAAGGGGAACGAATTAAACAAGCCACTCTGTCCTGAAGCATTCGGTACGTTCGTCTATGCCTCTTCATCTTAGCTGATGCATCCCAGAAATTTAGCTTCAGGTTTTTTTTGTTTTTTTGTCACACTGATGTTTACATGACCATATGTCATATATTAATAGTTAGCAGTAATATATCTGTACATATCAATACGATTTAACCCCATTATAAACATCGTCATCTCCACAGATGGCTCAGACGAGGTTCTGGCTTGTCTTTCGTTCCTCAAGCGCCACGCCCCCCTCCTCTGTCATTGGCCAACTCTGTTTGTGCAGCAAGCCCTAAATGAACCAGATGCCTCAGCTGCTCATATCTGGGCTAAATGTGCAGTCGAGGAAGGAAACGTCCATGCTGTCAGATGGATGAACAAGTCCCAAGAATCCCGACAGGAATCTGGGTAGGAATCACTCTATGCCCTCTGACTTACCCCACTTTAATAAAAAAGAAACCAAATTTTTATATAAATGCTTTTAACAATTTGTTTACTGTTCAGATAACATTATTTTTGTTGTATATTATTTATTTGTCAGCAGTGTGTAATTCAGTGTTTGTAATTCAGCAGTGAGCTGGTTTCCACATTTCAGTGGACTCCATCGTGTGTGTCTCTGAGTCCTACTGGACGTTTCATGGCGGTGGGGACAGTATATGGTTCTCTCCATATCTACCATACTCACACTAACCAGGTAACAGCCACAGCTCCATCCTCATCTCATTTCCTGTTAGGTATATAATTATTGTAGAGAGAGAGACAATTTGATAATTCTCCTTTTTGTTGTTTTCTCTCTCTCACAAAAGGAAGTAAAGTCACTGATTAGTAATTGTGATGGGATCTCAGGCTGTGTGTTTCTGGATGATTGTGTTCTGTGGTCAACCTCGTATGATGGCCAGGTGGAGGCGTGGGACATTAACAGTGGCTGCAGGTTAGTGTGTTAGTGATAATATATATATAAAAAAAGAAATTACACCAGAGGTGAGTGCATATGATGTGTTCAGCTGCCTCTGGGGCTCTTGGTTGGTCAGGTTGTATCCAGCAGCAGGTCATTTGAATGGGATCCATCAGGAATTAATTACTAGTGAAACTTGGTAATTGCTTGGCTTACATAGAGTAAATCAGTTGTCACCTTACTCACAAAGTACACTTTATTCACCAAGTACTGAATTAAATTATCTTCAAAGAGACTTATTCAGCAAACAAAAATCAAGTGCAATGCAAAAGATGTCTATGTGACTTTCCCTGAATGAAGACTATTGGACAGTATCTGCAGACTGTTACAGTACAGAGGACACCAAGCACAGTATACTGGCTAGAATACTTAGGCAATTGAGTTCTAAGCGCTGTACTTGGGGAAGGAGTGGATTTGTCAGAGTTGTCCTGCCTTCAGGAAACCTAAGTTCGCCCATGTACTGCATCACCTATTATGATTGACCTTTTTTATGGAACCGACTTCCTGTCGAGGTCCGCAACAGTCCAAGTCTCACAGTTTTTAAATCTCGTCTAAAAGCCTGTTTGTTTAGACAGGCTTTTATGTAATGCAGTTTTCTGTCTGTTTTGTTACTAAACCATTGTTCTTATATTTTGACTGTAAGGTGTCCTTGAGTGCCATGAAAGGTGCCATTAAATAAAAAGTATTATTATTATTAATATTATTATTATTATTATCATCAAAGTAGCCAGGAGGAAAAATTTGCACAACTATGGGCAGTAGTAATGAAACCATGACCACAGATATCTCCATGGAAAATATAACAATATCAGCACAAGGAGCAGCAAATAGCGCCATCTCACTGTTTATAGGAGAAGGAGCCGAGTCAAAGGACTTAGGATGACTATAGAAGAATATGAGGAGAAAGTTCAATAAGAAGAACTGAATCGAAAAGTAGAGGTGGAACTCCTAAGCAGGGTTTCAGACATATTATGGACAAAGCATTACATTACATTAAATTTACAGTATTGGGGAGACATCCTTATCCAGAGCGACTTACATTTTATCTGATTATACATCTGAGCAGTTGAGGGTTAAGGGACTTGCTCAAGGTCCCAACAGTGGCAACATGATGGTGGTGGTAGGGTTTGACACTGGGATCTCTAATCAGTAGTCCAGCTGATGTAGGCCTAGTAAGATTAACAGGGGTTAGCATTTATACAAGTTAGGCCAACTACCCTATCAAAGACATTATCCCCTACCTCCTGCTAAGTTAAGAAGAAATAAAACCCATAAAAGAAGGATCAGTAGAACCAGGATCATTGATCCTTGTGAAAAGCCAGTGTACATCCTGATCTTTCCTGTCAGGTCACCCAATTCAAATGAGTGGAGACTTGTACATGATGTAAGAACAGAAGACTAAGTGGTAGAGGTAGAGTTAACCATAGTACCAAATCCATACACCCTGCTGTCCAACATTCCAGAAGACACTAAGTGGTATACAGTCATTGACCTTTGTTCAGCATTTTTCAGCATTCAGCATCATACATGCATACAGCATCACAACATCTGTTTGCCTTTGCTTGCACGGGGCAACAATATATCTATTTGAGACTTCCACAAGGATATTGTAAATGCCCTTTGGTGTTTAATTGCATCCTGGTACAAGGTTTGGTGGCAGTAGACAAAAATAGTATGCTCTAATGAGCCTGACGAGAAGGCAGTGCCTAAAAGGACTAGCTGAGAGAGCTAAAAACAATCATAAGATAAAAAAAGTAGAATATTTAGGCAGAGTGCTGGAAAAACTACTTGACACATCTCCTCAAATCACATAGAGGTAGTGCTAAAAGCTCCACAACCATAAATAGTAAAGAAATCCTGTCCATTTTAGGTATGATATTATACAGTTTTAGACTAGTTATGTGATTTTGCACTAAAAAGCTTTTAAGAGCCATGATAAAAGATGCATTGGAAAACAAAAAGCAATGCACTGCTGACATGGACCCCAGAAGCACTGGAAGCATTCGAGCTACTCAAACAGGATTTATGTATAGGTTTGATGTTAGTGAGTCCCCAGAACAGTAAATCATTCTATCTGTATGTTTCTAAAAAAAAATAATAATAAACAATATAATACGCAATGGCAGTAATAATGCTGCAGCAGTGACCCAGCAAACAACCAATTGCATATTATAGTACATCACTTGAAGGTATTATCAGAGCTATGCCACCATGCTACCAGGGAATAGGCACAGCAGTGTTTGACTACCAAAAAGCTACAAGTAACTCAACCATGCTCAGCCCAATCGGCAAAAATAAAATTATTTACATTGGCATATAAACTAATAAAGGATAAGTCTTGTACAGTATATAATAACTATAACTGTATAATAAGAAGTCTCCCATTTTTTTATTAGAGGATTGGTTTGACATCCCACAGATATCACAAAAGGTCAATCAGAACAAGAATGGCGTGAATCAATAATCTCTCCTAGAAATTTCAGGAGAGATTTCAAGGCTGGTAACACTGCAGCTGACCATAAGGTCCTCAAACTCAGAATCGGAGACCACAGCCGGTGTTTCAGAAAGAAAAAGGAAATTAGGAGAGAGACTAAGGAAGAGGGCTGAGAAATAGTACCAACTTCTGCAAAGAGTACAAAAGGACTACACAGTCAGGCAACTTCTCAGTTGGATTTTGACCTAAATCAATCTCTCAAACTCAGGTTTGGATAATTGTTGCAATAAATTCGGCTTTACTTTAAACAGATCAACTAATTTAAGACCCATTTCCATATGCTTTACATTAGTTTGTTTTCTATTATGATTAATGAATCAAGTGCAGTGGTATCTCACATATGAATTTATTCAGTTCTTAAGGAGTAATTTTGTATTGTGAAACGTATTTCCCCATATGACATTATTTAAAAGGAGATCCATTCCAGCCACCCAAAAATATTACCAATGTTACCAATTTTCAACCCCATAATAATAACATTTTTGCATATAAAAAATAGTAACATTTAGGAAAATATTAAATAAATAGACAGTAAACTTGACTTAACCTGAATTTATGATTCCTCTTGGCAACGGCTGCTTTAAAAATTAAACTGAAAGTGGCTACTCTTTGTTCTTGCTATCGTTCTAAATAACATTCTTGGGATCCATGGTGCTACAGTGGTGTGAAAAACTATTTGCCCCCTTCCTGATTTCTTATTCTTTTGCATGTTTGTCACACAAAATGTTTCTGCTCATCAAAAACCGTTAACTATTAGTCAAAGATAACATAATTGAACACAAAATGCAGTTTTTAAATGAAGATTTACGTTATTAAGGGAGAAAAAAAACTCCAAATCTACATGGCCCTGTGTGAAAAAGTGATTGCCCCCTTGTTAAAAAATACCTTAACTGTGGTTTATTACACCTGAGTTCAATTTCTGTAGTCACCCCCAGGCCTGATTACTGCCACACCTGTTTCAATCAAGAAATCACTTAAATAGGAGCTACCTGACACAGAGAAGTAGACCAAAAGCACCTCAAAAGCTAAACATCATGCCAAGATCCAAAGAAATTCAGGAACAAATGAGAACAAAAGTAATTAAGATCTATCAGTCTGGTAAAGGTTATAAAGCCATTTCTAAAGCTTTGGGACTCCAGCGAACCACAGTGAGAGCCATTATCCACAAATGGCAAAAACATGGAACAGTGGTGAACCTTCCCAGGAGTGACCGGCCGACCAAAATTACCCCAAGAGCGCAGAGACAACTCATCCGAGAGGCCACAAAAGACCCCAGGACAACATCTAAAGAACTGCAGGCCTCACTTGCCTCAATTAAGGTCAGTGTTCACGACTCCACCATAAGAAAGAGACTGGGCAAAAACGGCCTGCATGGGAGATTTCCAAGGCGCAAACCACTTTTAAGCAAAAAGAACATTAAGGCTCGTCTCAATTTTGCTAAAAAACATCTCAATGATTGCCAAGACTTTTGGGAAAATACCTTGTGGACCGACGAGACAAAAGTTGAACTTTTTGGAGGGTGCGTGTCCCGTTACATCTGGCGTAAAAGGAACACAGCATTTCAGAAAAAGAATATCATACCAACAGTAAAATATGATGGTGGTAGTGTGATGGTCTGGGGTTGTTTTGCTGCTTCAGGACCTGAAAGGCTTGCTGTGATAGATGGAACCATGAATTCTACTGTCTACCAAAAAATCCTGAAGGAGAATGTCCGGCCATCTGTTCGTCAACTCAAGCTGAAGCGATCTTGGGTGCTGCAGCAGGACAATGACCCAAAACACACCAGCAAATCCACCTCTGAATGGCTGAAGAAAAACAAAATGAAGACTTTGGAGTGGCCTAGTCAAAGTCCTGACCTGAATCCTATTGAGATGTTGTGGCATGACCCTAAAAAGGTGGTTCATGCTAGAAAACCTTTAAATGAAGCTGAATTACAACAATTCTGCAAAGATGAGTGGGCCAAAATTCCTCCAGAGTGCTGTAAAAGACTCGTTGCAAGTTATTGCAAACGCTTGATTGCAGTTATTGCTGCTAAGGGTTGCTGCAACCAGTTATTAGGTTCAGGGGCAATTACTTTTTCACACAGGGCCATTTAGGTTTGGAGTTTTTTTTCTCCCTAAATAATAAAAACCATCATTTAAAAACTGCATTTTGTGTTTACTTGTGTTATCTTTGACTAATAGTTAAATGTGTTTGATGATCAGAAACATTTTGTGTGACAAACATGCACAAGAATAAGAAATCAGGAAGGGGGCAAATAGTTTTTCACACCACTGTATGGCACTAAATCTTGCACAAAATGCAAAATGCAAAAAAAAAAAAACACTAAAAATGTAAACTTGCTTCGCTTGGCTTTCCACTGATGCAAACAAGTTGTATGTGCAACTTTGCTGGAGTTCAGTTCAGTTTGTTTTTATCCGCTTGTATGCCCAAAATGCTTTGTATGCTAGGGCAAATTTCTTGCAAAATTAGCAAAAAAGCAGAAATTCTTAAGGCTGTTCATTTTCTTAAGGCTGTTCATTTTCTTAAGACTGTTCATTTTCGTAAGGCTGTTCATTTTCAGAGGTAATACTGTATTAGTTAATTATTTCCCACAACGTGTTCTAGAAAACATTTGCCAGAATTAGTGTATCAAGCACAGACTTGATCCTATGCACCTGGCTAATGCGACATAGAGCAGGTGATTATTCCCCTCAAGCCGCATCTAATTCCTCTGCTCCTCGGGCCTATATGGTTCTTTGCTCTCCACAAACAAGGGGGTGCTGAAGTGACGCCATCCATTCAGCACTGCGGCAGATGATGAGTCAGGTTTTTTATTTATTATGTAGGCTGCTGTCCTGCCATCACAATGTTTCATGTTTAAAGAACTGAAAATAATAAATCTCTGTCTCTGTGTCATTTTCTATAGGACGGTCCACCTGACCGCCCACTCCAACAGGATAACAGGATTTGATGTCAGCTCAGACAGGAAGCACTTGTCTACTGTGTCCTTAGACTTCACTCTGAAGGTTAGAATTGCTCAGATTTAAAGTTTCTTGTATAGCGTAAACATATGTATGTATATATATATATATATATATATATATATATATATATATATATATATATATATATATATAACTTATGTGTAGGTGTGGTCCTCACGTACGGGGAAGCAGGAGGCATCTCTGGAGAACCCCTGCCCTCTAAACTGTGTGAACTTTGACCCTGAGGGAAGTCTGGTGGCGGTGGGTTGCTGGGACGGAGCAGTGCGAGTGTGGGACTGGATCAAACAGGAGAACTGCATGGTAAGAAGGAAACAGGAAGTGAAGTAATGATTTTGGATATTGGAGTCCTGTTTATCAACGACATGTTACTCTCTCTCACTCTACTCTATCTTTCTATCTATCTTCTCACTTATATTCTATCCCTTTATTCTGCATAAAAGTTCCTTCTGTTTGTTTTTATCTCTTTTTTTATTCTCCTTTTTCCCCTAATATCACTTTTTTCTTATGCCATATCACCCGTTTCTCTTCTTTTCCTTCTTTTAATCTTTTTGTACCCTTTAATTCTGTTTATCACTTTCATTCATTCTCTTTATATCTTTCTATCTCATAATCGGTTTCACTTTCTCGCTCTTTTGTCTGCATATTTTCTTTTCCATTTGCTGTTGTTCTTGATCTGTACTGTTTTCTTCTCTTTTTTACCACCTCTATATCCTGTTCTCACCTTTTCACTTTTTTCCCTCCCCTACAGACTCTGTCAGGCCACCAGTGCTCAGTACGCAGTGTGTCATTCTCTCCGTCCTCCTCTCTCTCTCTCCTCTGTTCGGGGGCATTGGATAGAGAGATGAGGTTGTGGTCGGTTCCCGGCGCATCCTGTGTGTGGCGCCTTCATGCTCACCACAGCTCCACAGAGGCGCTTCACTTCCTCGGTGATGGAGATTCACTGCTCAGCGCTGGACATGATGGCATGGCAAGGACACACACATACACACACACCTCACCTGCTGGCATACACACAAACATACACACACACACATATAGAAAGGTTTTATAATTTTTTAATAAAATATATATTTTATAATCATATATATTTTATCAATTATATATGTTTGTGTGTATGTGTGTTAGGTCCAGCTGTGGTCTGGAGGTCTTGGGCGCTCAGTTTCCATGTTGGGGGAAGAAAAGGTATTTTAGGTCTTAATGAGTGAAAATACTCAGTGTCCAGGAGCAAGATGAGCTCAGAGTCTCCTGTCTGTCTCCCTGTCTGTCTCTCTTTCTGTCTCCCTGTCTGTCTCTCTGTCTGTCTCCCTGTCTGTCTGTTTTTGTCATTTATATGCTTGTTAGTTTGTTGATGGGCTGTATGGTGGTGTAGTCGGCATTGTCGCCAGGGTCCGTGTTCAATGCCTGGCTAATTCTGCCTCTGTGTGCATGGAGTTTGCAATTGAAATTGCCTGTAGTGTGTGAGTGTGTGTATGTGTGTGCCCTGCGATGAATTGGCACCCCTGTCCAGTGTGTACCACGTCTTGTGCCCTATGTCTCCTGGGATAGGCTCCAGGCCTCCCGCGACCCTGAATACAGGATTAAGCATAATAGACAGTGAGTGATTGAGAGTGAGTGAGTCTGTTGATGTTTTTTAGGAGGTGGTCATAATGATAATGATCATAAGGATGATGAAGAACTTCTCCATTACAGAAGCTGTTGAAATCCTCAGAGGCCAGACAGGAGGTGGTGTCTGAAGCTGCTGCTCTCTGTGTGGCTGTGAACGGTCACTATGTCGCTGTGGGTTATCATGGAAATGGGCTTAAAATCTACAACGGAGACTCGGGTACAATTAAACGTCATCCGTAAACTATCCTAGTGTTTTATATAAGTGAATTATTTACACTTGAAACATTTTTGTCTGTCAAGCTGTAACCTATTCATATAAAGCTACAAGGCTTCGGTTTATTTTATAGATGAGTTTTAATTGATTGTAGTAGATTTGATGTATTTATTTAGGACGTGTGTGTTGTAGGGAGCTGTGTGTGGTCCACTGAGGACCTGCGTGTGTCTATGCTGTGTGTGCTCTGGCTGAAGACTGCAGCAGATGATCTCTTGCTTTCTGGAGGGTTAGATCAGCGCCTGCGTCTGTGGAGGAAGCGGAGAGGACACAAGGACACAATAACTCTTGCAGGAGTCTTTGGTGTCCAGAAGGGTGCTGTTCTCGCTCTGAACCAGAACATTACTTATGTAGCCTCCGCGTCGGGTCAGTACGACAAACTGTCTCAAAGCTGTTATAGCTGCTATGACTAATGTGTCACAATATTAAATGTAACTGTAAATTGTAATTTTTTACACTTTGTGTTGTTGTTTTTACTTCAAGGTAATTTTATTACATCACTCTTGTTAAAGCTCACTGGTTTTAATCCTGTGTTTGACCACTCAGATGACTTTACCATCGCATTGTGGTTGAAGAGGGATTTGACTTCTGACCCCTGGGCTGAACCAAGAGCAGTATGTGTCCTGAGGGGTCACAGTGGAGGGGTCACATGTTTGGCCTTCAGTCCAAAAGGAGATCAGCTGCTTTCAGGAGGAAAAGACACGGTACACAAAACACCAACCAGAACACACTGATTTTCTGTAAGAACACACAAAAATTTTATTCATAAGGTGATTATCATGTAATGGGTGCGACCCTTTTTGCATGGGCGGCACCATAAAGCACAGACACGAGGTGAGGTCTTATGGGGAAAAGGGTAATTTAAGGAAAATTGAAAAGGAAAGGGTTAAAGGAGGGACGATAGAAAGATAGGGAAGGAATGATCTGTGGGCGGTGCTCCGCTGGCATGCAGGCACAGCTTGGTGAGCGGTGGCATCGGACAGAATGGCAGCATGGGCCCACATGAACAGCATTTCCTGCACAGTTCGCTTGTGCTGGCTCTGCTTTTAGGGGATGGGCCATCTACCTAGTAAGCTTTGGAGTGAGCAAGGAGCGATATTAGATTTGGGCGCTGCCCATCACAGGCGCACGCAGTGACAATTAGTAGGCTTTGTTGAAAATGTGTTTCCACCCAGGAGTTGATTAGTTTCCTATAACAGCACATGTCCAAGTGTTTTCCCACTTTTGCCAACAATTGTTATGTTTATTAAAGAATGTCATTATATATATTTTTTCGCTATATAAAGCTCTCTTTGCAAGACATGGTTCTTAGTGGGATGTCTCTAATAGCAAGCATGACATTCTGACCTATGCGGTACTTTAGAACTTTAAAGCAGAGGTGACCAGCGTGAGAGAGCATCTGGCTTGGTGTTTTTTAACCCTGGCTGATAGAAGAGGATGAAACTAAATCTTGAGAAAAATAATGACCATCTGGCTTGACAAGCATTTAGCCTCTTGCCAGTTGGTAAACACTTAAGGTTCCTGTGGCTGGTCCAAACCAGGAACGGGATCTCAGCCCCTTCCAGCCAGTCCCTCCAGTCCTCCAAGGCCAACTTAATAGCTAGAAGTTCTGGGTCACCAATATTGTAATTTATTTCTGCTAGGGATAGGTTATGTGTAAAACACAAACAGGTATGCAGTTTGTTGTCCTGGGATGGGATGGGGATCGTGAGGATAGGAGCGGATGTGAACCTTCTCTTGAGATATGTGAATGCCTTTTCTTTTTGTCTTTTCCAATGAAAGTGGGTTTTGATGGAGGTCAGAAATATTCCTGAGAGGTACTTCTTAATGAAGACAGTGATGAAAGATTGCAAAGACCAGGAAGTTCTGGAGATCTCATTTTAAGGCTGGGGTCAGCCATTTAGTGATGATTACGACTGGATGAGGAATGTCGTGGATGTCTTGTGAAAGTTGCACATCCAAGCCTTGGCATGCAAATTACTTTCAAGAAGTCTTCGGAGAACCTAACAAACATTAAGACAATACTCCTCCAGGCTGTGAGAAGAGATAAGGATGTGGTCCAGATGGACCCCGGAGGAGCTGAAAAAGCTGTTGCCACGAGTGAAAAGTAGCTAGAGGTTCTTCAGTCATTTTATTCAGCCCTAAATAATTAATACAGAGAGAAAGGGATCCATCTGGTTGGCAGAAACCCTTAAAGCTAGTGAGGAGGTTTGATGTGTAATAGATTGTAGTGAACTCCCATCGAGGGCTTGGGCTATCCTTCAGCATGTGTATGTTTTTTCCTGCAGTAAAAACATTCTTGTTGAATTCAACAGCATTACTTTTCCTCTGAAGAGATGCATGTTCTGTCCAGCTGCATGGGCTCTTCTTGATTGTTCTGATGTTGAGGAGGAGGCAAGTGTGTTCTCTTGGGGGATGTCTTTATTGCCTGCCATTTTAAATGTAGGCACAAATCAACCGGACCAATTAAGTCTATGAGTCTGTAAAGGGTCTTTAAAAGGTCCATGAGTTCGTGAAGGGTCTTTAAAGGTCCATGTGTCTGTAAAGGTACTTAAAACTGGTCTTGTAATGTCAGACAAGGGCGGTCATTCCAACCACTTAAATCTGCTAGGATCTGAAACTTGATAACGTAATCGTAGGTTGAACGAGGTCCTTGGGTCTCGTCTTAGCACCTTGGTCTACACCTCCCTATCAAAACAGGATTAGTTGGAAACCCTCTTCCTTGAAGAATAGAGAATTCCTTGAAGCTGGTGCAGCAAGAGTCATGAGCATCCCAAGGTGAGGTGCTCCACTTCGTGGCCCTTCCCGTTAGGTGAAGTGAAGACAGGGAATACTAGGAGAGAAGGAGCAACATGTGCCCAGCTCCCCCATGCATTGGTTTTGCCAGTAGGACTCCTGTTGGAGGTGTTTGCACCAGGTGCAAGTGCTTCTTGAAGTTGTTGCAATTGGGCTGTGATGTCAGCAAATGCCTGCTGTGTCATGTGGAGCTTTTGCTGATGTGCTCCAAGGAATAGCGCCTTGGTTTTTTAAGGCCGATCATCTGGTCAAACTCTGTCAGGGAGAGAGAGGAAATATAGGAGGCATGGGAGATCAGATCAAAAAAAGCATGACAATGTGGGAACATTCAAGGAGTGCTTCAAGGAGGTGACTTGGCCAAAAATGGGGTCATGTGAGGCTAGAGTGGTGCACTGGTAGAATGAATAGAATGTTTTAAGTGCTAGCATTCTTTTATGTTGCACATTTTATCATATATTTAACAGTGCTGTGTTTGTGTCAGGCTCTGAATGTGTGGAATATAAACTCCTCGCCTCCGTCTCTCTCCTGCGCTTTACCGCACTGTCATGGAGACTGGATCACCGGATGCGCTTGGACTCCTTCTGCCGTGGTGAGTGTGTGAGGAGTTACAGATATTTCTTGTGAAATTTAACAATTGTACAACACAAATGTACTGTACATTGAGCTCCAGACGTATTGGCACCTTTTACAAAATTACTCTATGTAAATCATAACATACAGAGTGCACTTTATTATTGATTATAATGCATTTAACCCATGGATAAGCAGCTACTAAACAGTGTATTTATAAAGTGGTGTGTGGTTAAGCTTTACAGTGCATTCAGAAAGTATTCACAGTGCATCACTTTTTCCACATTTTGTTATGTCACAGCCTTATTCTAAAATAGATTAAATTCATTTTTTTCTTAGAATTCTACACACAACACCCCATAATGACAATGTGAAAACAGTTTACTTAAGATTTTTGCAAATTGATTAGAAATTTAAAAATTGAGTATAGTATTCACAGCCTTTGCCATGACGCTCAAAATTGAGCTCAGGCGTGTCCTATTTCTCCGATTATCCTTGAGATGTTTCTGCAGCTTAATTGGAGTCCACTTGTGGTAAATTCAGTTGATTTGACATGATTTGGAAAGACACACACCTGTCTATATAAGGACCCACAGTTGACAGTTCATGTCAGAGCACAAACCAAGCATGAAGTCAAAGGAATTGTCTGTAGACCTCCGAGACAGGATTGTCTCCAGGCACAAATCTGGGGAAGGTTACAGAAAAATTTCTGCTGCTTTGAAGGTCCCAATGAGCACAGTGGCCTCCATCACCCGTAAGTGGAAGAAGTTCGAAACCACCAGGACTCTTCCTAGAGCCGGCCGGCCATCTAAACTGAGCGATCGGGGAAGAAGGGCCTTAGTCAGGGAGGTGACCAAGAACCTGATGGTCACTCTGTCAGAGCTCCAGAGGTGGACCTTCCAGAAGGACAACAATGTCTGCAGCAATCCACCAATCAGGCCTACTGTATATAGTAGAGTAGCCAGAAGGAAGCCACACCTTAGTAATAGGCACATGGCAGACCTCCTGGAGTTTGCCAAAAGGCACATGAAGGACTCTTAGACCACGAGAAACGAATGGTTATGACTATAACCTCTGTTCCCTGAAGGAGAGGAACGAGGTACAACACATATATATATGGGATATCACGCCCTCTCGTGTCCTGGCTGAAGCCACCTTTATTCACGCCGTAAAGGCAGGCAAACCTGTGGTGACGTAGGTGTAGCCCCGCCTACACCTATAAACCATCGTCGCCACGGTTGACCCTCAGTTCGATAGCCGCTCTTCGCCGAGCGTAACTATGAGGCGGGGCAGCAATGTGTTGTACCTCGTTCCTCTCCTTCAGGGAACAGAGGTTATAGTCATAACCATTCGTTCCCTTTCAGTCGATTCACTCGGTACAACACATATAGTATGGGACATATATTCACGCCCCGCCGAGTATCTATCAAAGTTAGTCACAAGAACCCTGACAGCTACTCTACTGCATTATGGACCCCGCAGAGAGGACACAATGAGCCACCGAGGGGGCCGTTATATCAAGTCGGTAGAACCGGACAAAAGTGTGTGGTGAGGACCAACTGGCTGCCGCGCAAATCTCGCCCACAGACATTCCTTTGAACAGAGCCCATGATGTTGCCATAGCTCTCGTTGAATGTGCTTTCACACCCAGAGGCAATGGGACACTCTTGCTACTATAAGCTAGTGTAATAGCCTCCACAATCCAATGGGAAAGCCGCTGTTTAGACAGCGCTTTACCCTTTACTGGACTGGCAAAGCAGATAAACAGTTGATCACATAAGCGGATATCTACTGTACGGTCCATGTACACTCGTAGTGCACGTACGGGGCACAAATTATGCAATTTTCTCTGCTCATCAGAAGCAAAAGGAGGAGGAAAAAAAAAGCTATAAAGGTCAAAGACCATAGAGCTATAATCAGTGGAGACGACCTTCGGTACATAGGCCGCGTTCGGCCGTAGAGTAACCTTTAACCCATTAGCAGCAAACTGCGTACAGGATGGATGCACGGACAAAGCGTGGAGATCGCCCACTCGTTTAGCAGATGCTAAAGCAAGAAGAAGTGCCGTCTTATATGAAAGAATTTTCATATCTATAGACTCAACTGGCTCAAAAGGAGGACCACAGAGGGCCTCAAGCACTAACAATAAATCCCAAGACGGAACACTGGACCTCGTAGTGGGTCGCAGACGTCGCACTCCCTTCAAAAACCGTACTGCCAGCGGATGAGCCCCTGGTGACACTCCGTCAAAACCAACATGACAGGCTGATATAGCCGCCAAGTACACTTTAATAGTAGAGAAGGAAAGGCCTTTCTCTAATAGTTGTTGTAGAAAAGACAAAATCTCCACCATGGAGCACTGAAATGGAAGAACATTATGTTCTTGACACCATTGCTCAAATGCTCGCCACTTGTAAGCATATAAACCTCTAGTAGACGAGGCCCGAGCACTTTGGATTGTCCCAATCACATTCGGGGGAAGCCCTTTTGCTAACAAATTAGACCTTTCAACAGGTAAGCGTGCAAGTTCCACAGCTCGGGACGCGGGTGCACTACCTCTCCCCCTGCCTGAGACAGAAGGTCCCTGAGGAGAGGAAGTTTCCATGGTTCTGCTGCTAGCAGGCTGACTATCTCTGCGTACCACAACTTCGCCGGCCAATGAGGTGCCACCAGGATTAGTGACAGGCCCTGCTGACGTACCCTCTCTGTGACAGGCAGAATCAGTTCTACCGGAGGGAAAGCATACAATAGAGCTGGGGGCCATGAGTGTGCCAGCGCATCGATCCCCAGTGGGGCATTGCGATCCGTTATGGAGAAGAATAGTGGGCAGTGAGCATTTTCTTTGGATGCAAAAAGATCCACTGCTGCCCTGCCGAAGCGCTCCCAGATCTGAGCTACCACCCATGGGTGTAATCTCCATTCCCTCACAAGCGGGCCCCCTCTGGATAGAAGGTCCGCCCCCAAATTCAGGTGCCCTGGAATGTGAGTGGCCCTGAGTGACAGAAGATGAACACTGGACCATAGCAATAGAGAATGAGATAGTTTCAGCAGGGGAAGTGAACGAGTCCCCCCTTGTCTGTTTATATACGACACCACTGTTGTATTGTCTGTCCTGATCAGAACATGATGGCCTGTTAAAGCCAGACGAAAATGTCTCAGGGCTAAGAACACTGCTAACAGCTCCAAATAGTTGATGTGAAGCCTGCGTTGTTTCTGTGACCACGCCCCCCTGATCGCGGAGCCGTCGCACAGAGCGCCCCAGCCGCTGAGGGAGGCATCTGTTGACACCACTTTGCGAAACGATACCCTGCCTATCGGAGAGCCCTGACGTAATAGCCTGGGTTCCCTCCAGGGCAGAAGGGCTGACATGCATGACGGTGTCACCGTCAGCCTCCTGTTGAGGTGGCGCGCCGCACATAGGCGGTGAGAGCGCACCCAGCGCTGAAACGCACGCATGTTCAACAGCCCGAGAGGCACCACAGTGATCATAGACGCCATCATTCCCATTAGTTGTAAAAACACCCGGAAACGAAGTTTGTGTTGCAACTGAAACAGAGCAAGGCAGCGCTGAAACGCGGCTATTCTGTGCTCTGAGAGACGTGCTCGGCTGGTAACGGAGCATATCTCCAGACCCAGGAATGAACACTGTTGACTCGGAGTCAGTGAGCTTTTCTGCATATTTACTGAGAACCCTAAAGTCTGAATGTGAGACAGAACTAGTGCTGTCTGTTTCTCTGCCTGCTCGCTTGAGCTCGCTATCAGTGCCCAGACGTCTAAATAGGCTAATATGCGAATGCCTTTCTCCCGAAGAGGAGACAGCGCCGCCTCGGCGCACTTCGTGAACGTTCGGGGAGCTAGTGACAGGCCGAACGGCAGCACTAGGTACTCGTAGGCCACGCCCTCGAATGCAAACCTCAGAAACTTTCTGTGGCGCGGAAAGATCGCTATACTGTAGTCGGTATCCCATAGCGACTGTGTTTTGCACCCATGTCGAGACTGCGCATGCGCGCCACTCGAGAACGTGGGACGCCAACCGGCCCGCATTGGTTTCTGAAAGGGGTCTGCTGCCCCCTGGCGTTTCGCCAGAGTGCAGCCTCATCGATGGCACTGGGCTTTTTTGTTTTGCAACATTGTAAACAGGAAAATTCTTTATTGGTTTTAATAATGTAACATTCACGTGATTTACAAAATGCACCATTTTTGGGGCAATCACACTGCAAACATCGAGGGTACTTGCTGTAAGTCCCTGAGAACTTTTTTACACGCCCCACTGGGGTTCATAACTCGAACATAAGCACTTGTGTGTGAGGGGGGGGGGGGGGATTGTGCTTGGGAGACTGTGTTAGGGAAGTGCAGCGCCGTTTGGGACTGATTTCCTGAACATAACGTAGCGGCCTCTTGGGCGGCATTGAGAGAGGAGAAACAGTGTCTCCCTGCTGCCAGAGCTCCTCTCTCTTTAAAATCTGAGCTAGGAGGAGTGAGGATTCTTCCTCCTAGTCGCTGAATCCTTTCGGACGCCCGGTGGGGGGCCCATACCCCAGGCCGACTGCCGTGGGTTTTGCCTGGGAGGCTGTTGTTTTGCCTGGGAGGCTGTTGTTTCACCGGTCGAGAGCTCGAGCTAGCTGCCGGCAGTGGTCTCTTATGAGGTGGTCGCGGAGTGTTCATACTTCGAGCCTGTTTGGGCTTCACCTCTCGTCGCGGAATAATGTCTCGCAACGCTTCGGCCTGTTTCCTTCTGAAGTCAAACTTTGCCTGAATGGCATCGAGTGACTGGCCGAACAAACCCTCAGCAGACAGCGGTTCGTCCAAGTAGACAGCCCTGTCTCTATCAGGAATGTCAGAGAGCGTGAGCCATAAATGCCTCTGTGCTACCACTGCGCTCGCCATCCCTCTCCCGAGGGAAAGAGCCGCACAACGAGACATGCGCAAAATGTAGTCTGTCGCTGTCCTGACCTCGTTAAGCAGCGCACAGAACGGGCTCTCCTGAGGCACCAGTGAGCCGAGCTCTGCCAAACACATTGCCTGATATGTTTGAAGCAGCGTAGCGGAGTTGAGCGCACGAGCAGTGCCCGCTTGAGCGCGGTAAATCTTCTCCAGCTGGGCAGAGGAGAATCTACAATGTTTAGACGGTTTTTGAGCCGGCTGCGGGAAGGGCCACTCCACCTCCAGCTTCTCGGCCGCTCGGCGGTAGAGAGCAAAAAATGAAGTGTCGTCCCGAGCGGTTAACGCAGTAGCAGCGGAGCTCTGAGCAGGCGGCACAATTTCATGCTCGTCCTCCGACAAGCCATGTATCTCTAGGCCGATGTCGAGCATGTCATCATCCTCGAAAGCATGCTGCTCGGTGCCTGGCTGCTGGCCAGCGCTGTAGGAGAGCCCACGGTCCTCCGAACCCTCGAGATACTCCATCTGGTCCGCCCAGCTAGGTGCGGGGACTTCTGACGGAAATTCCTCGTCAGCAGACACAGGCGAAGCTGGGACTGCTGATTCGGAAAGGAGGGGGTCCTGCTGAGCGACTGTATTTCTCCCCAGGGTCCTTTCCACGAACGTGACCCGTCTTTCCAGCGTTGAACGCCGGAGCTGGCGACAAAGCTCACATGACTCTGGCTCAGCTAGAGCTCTCCTAGCATGGGGAATCCCCAGACAGACGGGGCACGCTTCGTGCTGGTCCTTTTCGTGCAAGGAGAAACCGCACTCCTGAGGACAGGGGCGAACAGCGGACCACTTCTTAACTACATTAGCTTGCATGCTCATCTTAGCTAGCGCTGTTAGCACAGCTAAACAGAAGCCAACTAACTGAGAGTCGCTAATGTTCTGACTGTCAGAGAACTTAAAAGTCAGCGCCCCGCGGGTAGACGACTCACCAAAATGAGGCTGTTGTCGCTAACGCCAACAAGAGCAGTTAAGCTGATTTTAAGCGCAGTCTTTCAACGTAAAACGTAGAGTTTACTAGCAGCACCTAGAAAACTTCTACGGAAAAGGTGTTCACAGCGAGGTGAAGAGCGTAAGAACTGAGGGTCAACCGTGGCGACGATGGTTTATAGGTGTAGGCGGGGCTACACCTACGTCACCACAGGTTTGCCTGCCTTTATGGCGTGAATAAAGGTGGCTTCAGCCAGGACACGAGAGGGCGTGATATCCCATACTATATGTGTTGTACCGAGTGAATCGACTGAAAGGGAACAAAATTTTCATGTCTGATGAGATTCTCTGGCGACTCTACCATATAGGCCTGATTGGTTGGATTGCTGTGTGTGTAGGTGTGTGCCTTTCCAAATCATGTCCAATCAACTGAATTTACCACAGGTGGACTTCAATTAAGCTGCAGAAACATCTCAAGGATGATCAGGGGAAACAGGATGATCAGGGGAAACAGGATGTGTCTGAGCTCAATTTTACAAAGGCTGTGAATACCTATGTACTTGTGCTTTCTCATTTTTTTATTTTTAATATTTTTTGCAAAATTCTCAAGTAGACTTTTTTCATGTTGTCATTATGGAGTGTTGTGTGTAGAATTCTGAGAAAAAAATGAATTTAATCCATTTTAGAATAAGGCTGTGACATAACAAAATGTGGAAAAAGTGATGCGCTGTGAATACTTTCCCGGATGCACTGGAGAAGATAAACCATATTAATAAATTTTAACGTATCTGTAGATGAGCTGCTCCAATGACTGCAGGCTTAAACTGTGGGACATTCAGACAGGAAGTTGCATCAGAGAGGTCTCGACTGCATCCTCTGTGGGCTCGCTGTGCTGCTGGGTGAGTCCATGGGTGTGTTCCTGACAGTAATAACTAAAACAAGGTCACTGAACTGTCCATCTGTCTATCATTCTTATGTGTCTATCTTTCTGTATATTTTCTAATGTCCTGCATATGTCCCTGTCTTTTAGACTCTATCTATCTATCTATCTATCTATTTATCTATCTATCTATCTATCTATCTATCTATCTATCTATCTATCTATCTATCTAATTGTCTGCCTGTATGTCTGTCTGTTTTTGTCTCTGCCTGTCTATCTTTTTCTACTAGTTACTATATATATTTAAATATTGTATTTTTATGTGGGTGTAATTATGTACTGTGTGTGTGTGTGTGTGTGTGTGTGTGTGTGTGTGTGTCGGCTGCAGGAGGACTATGTGATGTTGGGTTCTGCTGATGGACTGCTGACAGTGTGGAAATCTAATCTTGGAGTAATTGCTGAAATCAAAGCTCATCTTTCCCGCATCCACCACACCACTATCATACCTAAACCAGGTTACTCTCACACACACACACACACATTATATATAGTTATACTTACATAAATATATGAACAAAAATCAGATAACCAGTATCAACACACAGACTCACACTTTTGTAAGACACACACGATGTCTCACTTTGCCATTACTTGCTAATTTTCTGCAGCACATCTTCCCATTTACAGCCACTCGGCCACGCCCACTGCTGCCATCGTCTCATATCCGCATCAAAAATATAACTGGAATATAACACAAAATTATCATTTATTAGTTTCTTGAATATATTCACAGGACTGGTGAAGAATCCCGAGGACGTCCTGATCGCTACAGCATCTGATGATGGATCTGTAAAGCTCTGGCAACCGCTACAGGTAGAAACCATCTCAGATACTGAATTAAACCTGGTCATGAAACAATATCACTAAACTGTTACGTTATCACGGTGGAACCTTTGGGCTACTGTGTAGGACAACTTTCACATTAAAAATGTTTGCTCGTTTAGCAAAACGCTCGCAAACCAGGTTACTCACAGTCCGAGGTTCCACTGTATTTCTATAGTAACAGCTCATAAACACATTTAAAATGTGTGTAATCATTAATATGGTAAAGGGACATTTATTTAACGTTATTTCCTATGTAGAGTTTGTGCAGCTGTCTCATAATTCCTCTCTGTCTGTAGGTTGAGCACCGCAGCACTCTGCTTGGTCACAGTGGAGGTGTTCGTGCTTTAGCGAGCGGCTCTGGTCCACACTTCCTCACTGTGTCTGACGATCGCAGTCTCAGAGCCTGGAGCGTTAATACAGGTGTGCAGTCTGATCATCATCACCCTTATGTATTTATTTGTGTCTCTGTTTCTATTGGTTTAATATTAAAACATTTACACACTCATTTCTGTTTTAATAATGTGAAAAAACCCAAAGTTACATCTTTACCTCTGGGTGTACACTGGAAACTCCTTTCAGAATGCTTAAACACGTTAATACTTGTGTGTGTGTGTGTGTGTGTGTAGGCCTGCCCCCCAGAACGATGGAGAGTGTGAGTGCGATGTGTTTCCTGGAGCTGCAGGATGTCCTGGTGTGTGCTTTCAGCTCCGGCAGACTGGAGATGTGGCAGCAGCTCAAACTCCTTTACTCCAATAAGGTGAGTTTAACAAAGCGGCGTGTTTATGATTATCCTCACGTACCAAACTACACACGTCACATCGTCACATAGTCATGTGCCAAAGTGGATTTTCGAACTGCTTTATTTAGATCATTAAAATCACCATCATGTAGGTCACACCTCTGAGGCTAAAATATTTTATCTGGAGTATTATAAGTTAAGTGTCTGAGTCAAGGCTTTTTTAACAAACCAATGCTTTTATACTTAAACACTCACTTTATGCTTCAGGGAATAGAAACTGCAGACTGAAGAAGCAGACCAATACATTTATATTTACATTTGGGCATTTGGCAGACGCTCTTATCCAGATCTTATACATCTCATTATACATCTGATAAGTTGAGGGTTAAGGGCCTTGCTCAAGGGCCCAACAGTGGCAATTTGGTGGTTGTGGGGTTTGAACCTGGGATCTTCCGAACCGTAGTCCAATGCCTTAACCACTGAGCTACCCCTGGCCCAATAGTCAGACTGATGTTAATAGACAGACAGACAGATGCGATACATATATCAGTTCGTGCCTGTTAATCAATGTGTCTATATGTCTGATGTTTTTTGTTAATTCTCTTTGTATAGTATGTGGATATGCATAAAAAGGTGTGTGTGTGTGTGTGTGTGTGTAGTTGAGCGATAGCCGTATCACTGCATTATGCAGTTTGCCAGATGAGCGGTTAGCGGTGGGTTGCACTGATACGTCGGTGAACGTGTGGAAGCTGGAGAGAGACTCACAGCAGTGTATCACTGGGTAATCACACACACACACACACACACACACACACAGAGTTATAACACAGCAAGCATGGTAAGTAAAGGTGCGATTAAGTTATATACTATAATAAATCATTGATAACTAGAGTTTAAAAGGCTCGAGGATCATTCCCTGCTGTAACTGTGTGTTCTAAAAGTGCAGTTGCATAACAGGAAATGTGTTTTAGTTTATATACTGTATAGTCTATATACACTTTATTGTGGTTACCAGCTGACTTGGGTACAAAACTGTTTATTGTAATTTCAGTCCTAAAACTATTCGAGCGATTGCACTCACAAGCATCATGAAAAAGTGAAATGGTTTGTGCCAAACGCAGTACTTGGAAACATCAGTGGATCGGCCCCCAGTAATCAGATGTATCTATAATCAGACCATATGAGACATTCTCAGCAGCAGTTGTTTTTTAATTTAATTTATTGACAAATGTAAAAGATAATGACTATTTTTATTTTTATTGTAAATTTTACTGTTTTCCTTTTTTTTATTCCAGTCTTTCTAAAGTTCACTCGTACAATCTGAAGAGCAATGCGTTGTTCCTGCACTACAGCACCACTCTGCTGGCAGTGCGTGTGGGCGTCAACATTGTCGACATCTTTCCAAATGCACGAGGGAAACACCGAAGTACTCGAAGTTGGGAGTAAGCCAGATCTCTCTTTCTCTCTCTCTCTCACACACACACACACACACACAGACATTTTGAACCACTGCATAGTCCCTAAATTAAAACTATTTGCAGTGTAATAGATTTTACTTTAAGACTGCATTAAGACTGGTTAAATTACTGGGCTGCATCAAGCACCGGAAACAATTAAGTAGACTTAAAATTACTGAAACTGGGTTAAGAAGAGTCCAATGCATTATTAAACCCCGTAAGGACTGAGCTGAATCTTCAACTTTGTGAAAGACATGTGGTCAAAAAGATCACGAATGGAGGTAAGTTAAACGTGGTAAGATGCATGGTAACATACTGACCTTAGAAATCACAGCTTTGTTTAATAGTAAGTAAGAAAGTAAATGTGATGAAAACTCAAAGGATCGGGACTGAACTGCTGTGTGTCCATAAGAAAACCACTTGTTAGTGAGACTCCACTAGTGTCCACAGTACAGGCCTCTGGAGACAGTGTTATAATCCGGGGTTGCTTCAGTTGCTCAGGTCTAGACTCAGCAACGTTATGTACAATAAGACAATAAAATGAAGTCAGCTGATGACCTGAATGTACTGAATGACCTGGTTATTACATCCATGGAGCTTTTCTTCCCTGATGGAACAGGCATATTCCAGGATTAATGTTGTGAAGTTGTGGTTCAGGGAGCATGAGGAATCATTTTCACACATGAATTTAAAGCTAAAGGCAGCCAATTTTTTTTATTTGGGGGGGGCCAGGCAGTTGCACTGATATACAATTTTTTTTTTAAATGTGTGTATTTTTTCCTGACTCAGTAACGCAGGTATGGAAAAAAAAAAAAAAAAAAAAAAAAAAAAAAAAAATATATATATATATATATATATATATATATATAATATAATATTTAGCCTAATTATTGTGCTCTTTAGCCTCTTGGTTTTTTACCTTAAAATAATAATTATTGCGTTCTTGGAGTTTCCTTAGACGACCCGCCTAACTAGTGGACCAAAATAGAACTTTATAAAACGTCATATTGCACTCAGACATGCAATTTTTATCCCTAGTTTTGAGAGTGATTGTTTTTCTCACACTGAATTGTGTTCATCTCAGTTTTCATTTTGATGACCACGTGTTGTGTATTGAGGGAAACGGCGAAGACGGCATGTGGCTGGTGGTGGAAAAGGATGACATTCCTGTACTGGCATACTTGGTGAGTTTAGACACACATGCGTGCACACACACACACACACACACACACACACACACACACACACACGTACAGAATATGACTTGTAATACTCATACAGTGACTTGCAAAAGTATTCATACCTTTTAAAAAATTTCCACATTTTCTCACATTACAACTACAAATATAAATGTATTTTATTTGGATTTTAGGTGAAAGACAAACACAAAGTAGGACATAATTATGAAATGGAAGGAAAATAATATATGATTTTTTTAAATAAACATTTTTACTTTTTACAAATAAATATCTGAAAAGTGTGGTGTCCAGATTTTTGCCCATTCTTCTGTGCAGAATAACACAAGCTCAATTGGATTTAGGTCTGGATTTTGACTGGGCCATTCTAACACCTGAATATGCCTTGATCTACAAACCCGATTCCAAAAAGTTGGGACACTGTACAAATTGTGAATAAAAACAGAATGCAATGATGTGAAAGTTTCAAATTTAAATATTTTATTTCGAATACAACATAGATGACATATCAAATGTTTAAACTAAGAAAATGTATAATTTTAAGGAAAAAATAAGTTGATTTTAAATTTCATGGCATCAACACATCTCAAAAAAGTTGGGACAAGGCCATGTTTACCACTGTCTGGAATCCAAACTTCTTTTTATAACAGGCTGCAAACATGATGTTGTAATTGATGCAGTACTGTATGTGGTCTGGCGTTTTCATGTTGGAAAATGCAAGGCCTTCCCTGGAAGAGACGACGTCTGGATGAGAGCATATGTCGTTCTAGAACTTGGATATACCTTTCAGCATTGATGGTGCCTTTCCAGATGTGTAAGCTGCCCATGCCACACGCACTCATGCAGCCCCGTACCATCAGAGATGCAGGCTTCTGAACTGAGCGCTGGTAACAACTTGGGTTTGCCTTGTCCTCTTTAGTCTGGATGACATGGCGTCCCAGTTTCTCAAAAAGAACTTTAAATTTTGATTCGTCTGACCACAGAAGAGTTTTCCACTTTTCCACAGTCCATTTTAAATAAGCCTTGGCCCAGAGAAAACACCTGCACTTCTGGATCATGTTTAAATGTGTTTTTTTTTTTATTAAAAAAAAATTTACCTATAGAGTTTTAGCCGGCAATGGCGAATGGCACGGTGGATTGTGTTCACCGACAATGTTTTCTGGAAGTATCCCTGAGCCCATGTTGTAATTTCCATTACAGTAGCATTCCCTTATGTGATGTAGTGCCGTCTAAGGGCCCGAAGATCACGGGCATAACTGTGCTTTGAAGTTCTCCACAACTTCCCTGACTTGTCTGGCCTGTGTTCCTTGGGCTTCATAATGCTGTTTGTTCACTAATCGTCTCTCAAAAACCTCTGAGAAAAAAACCTATCTACTAATTGGGTGACTTCTAAATTCTGCAAACCATTCATCATTTTACTTCCACTACATAATTCTGTGCCGCTTTGTGTTGGTCTTTCACATAAAATCCCAATAAAATACATTTACGTTTGTAGTTGTAACATGACAAAATGTTGAAACATTTAAGGGGTATAAAACATTTGCAAGGTACTACAGTATAAGCATATGACTCCTAATTCTGGTTCTCATTCAAGATTAAGACTTATTTATCATTGTATTTGCAGCATCCTCGTTACAAAGGAAAAAAAGGGGAACAAGGAAGAAAAAGAAAAAGAAAAGGAAAACAAAAAAGAAAAGAAGCTGAAGGGGGGCTGTTGTTGGAAGCAAATGTAAGCCTGAAATCAGGTATCGATCAGACGCAGACGGAGGAGGGGAAGAAAGACCATCATCATCAGGAGGAGGAGGAAGAAATGCAGGAGGGAGAGGAGGAGCAAGATCATCATCATAAGGATAAAGACACGGAGGATGAATCGGGGAAGGAGCAAAACCATGATCATCAGGAGGAGGAGGAAATGCAAGAGGAGGAGGAGGAGCAAGAACATCATCAGAAGGAGGAGGAGGAAGAAATGCAGGAGGGAGAGGAGGAGCAAGATCATCATCATAAGGATAAAGACACGGAGGATGAATCGGGGAAGGAGCAAAACCATGATCATCAGGAGGAGGAAGAAATGCATGAGGAGGAGGAGCAAAATCATCATCAGGAGGAGGGGGAAGAAAGGCAGGAGGTAGAGGAAGAGCAAGACTCTCGTCAGGTGGAGGAAGACCATCATCCAGAAGAGGAAGACGATCATCAGGAGGGGGAAGAAATGCAAGAGGACGAGGAGGAGGACGAGCAAGATCCTCATAAGGAGGAGGAGAAACGTAAAAACAGGAAGTACAGGATCACGGCTGCTGCTTTACATGAAGGTGTGTTAACTTCACACACTTTAGAGCAGCCATAAGGTTATTTTTGTTTAAAAGTTATTTTAATCATTTTTTATGTAATTTGTGAACACACACACACACACACACACACACACACAGATTGCTTAGGTGAATGCATCAGTTTGTGATTTATTTTTATTAACATTTCCATGCTGTTAGTTCATTGATAAATAAATAAATGTAAGTAAATAAAGAAATAAAACAATACTTTATTAATCTAGTAAAATATACACCGCATTACAATGAAACCTTGGATTGCGAGTAACACTTTTTAAAAAGATTTTTAATACATTTTGACTAGGTAAACGAACATGTCTTGGTTCGCGAGTACCGAGTATCATGTATCACACTGGTATAATCAACATCCATGCGCGTGTACTGTTTACTATAACACTGTGACCACGTGTGCGTGCATAAAACATATTTTAGTTTGTGTGTGAAGGTGCATGATTTTAAGTACTTAGGGTCAACGGTCCAGAGCAAAAAAAAACAAACAACCATTTACATATTTGTCAGAGGCTCTTATCCAGAGCGACTTACATTTTTATCTCATTATACATGAGGGTTAAGGGCTGCGCTCAAGGGCCCAACAGTGGCAACTTGGTGGTTGTGGGGTTTAAACCTGGGATCTTCCGAACCGTAGTCCAATGCCTTAACCACTAAGCTACCTCTGGCCAATTAGAGAGAGAGAGCAAAAACTTTAAGAGTGGACAAATCAAAAGTCTGATATGTTCTTAGAAAGAATTAATGAACCGGTGAACTCAGCAACATCCATAGGTCAGGAAGAGCACAAAAGACAACTAAAAGTGATGATCACAGAATTATTTCTTTGGTATAAAAAAAAAACCTCATTCACAACATCTAGCCAAGTCAAGAACACTCTGCTGGTAATTGATGATGTGACTGCAGATAAAAGTATCAGGGTGAATTCTGAAATGTATAAAGCTCTACCCTCTACTCAGATTCCCAACAAACATAGTGAAAGCACCCCAAGGGTCAAAAATGGAATGGAATGGTGTAAAAGAGCAGAGTCATTCACCTGACCTCAACCGACTTGAGCATACTTTTTAGATACTTTACTGAAGACAGAAATGAAGGAAGAAAGACTGACAAACAAACAGTACCTGAATGGCCTGGCAAAGAATCTCAATGGAGCAAAATGCATATGGTAATGTCCATGGGTTCCAGACTTCAGGCGGTCATTGGCTACAAAGCTTTTGCTTTCAAGTATACATTTTAATTCAATTTTAGTGGTAGAGCACATTGAACAATTGACATGGTCACAACGCAGCTTTACCAGAATAAAAATCCTAGATACAGTATAAATTATTATTATTTTTTTATCTCTATTGAGAAAGTCAGAGGTAAGGTAACTGATCAGAAACAAACAAGAACATCACTGCAGAGTGAAAGGAACTAAAGATCCTGTTGCCAAGGCAGGAAGGACCCTTTAAACATTTTAAATATTATAAACAAAATAAACAGGTGAAAGATGCAGCCGTTGGTGAGTCACATGCGGAGCTCAAACCATGGCAGAGTAAAGTTAACTTTATTATCATACTGCTTATTGAAATGATGAAGAGAACATTTTTACTGCAACATCAGACTTTGGTATGTGAAAAATATACCAATGTTCTACAATGTGCAAACACGTTGTAGAAACTTTATTAATAAACAAACATTTTAAGTGAAATGAATAATGTGCGTGTGTGTGTGTGTGTGTGTGTATTAAGGTCAGGGTTTGTCTTGCACCCTACCTTTATTCCACCATGAACACACACTCGTTGTGTCAGTACACACACAATGACACATTCTCTGTATTTTATTGTTTTATCCACAGATCTGGTTGTATGTGGAAATTCAAAGGGTCACATGTGGTTTAATGAGACGCCGACCCTGAGCTCCTGGACTCCGAGGAGACGTGTGAGTCTGACGCTCATCTACGTTGAGAACCTTTTCATATTTTAGCCTTTCTTTAAAGTTTTATTTAACAAACAGCTTCATTTACTTTTAATCATTTAACACACTCCCTGCTGCTGTTTTAGGAGTTAATATTTATGATATTTATAAAACACCTACGATGGAGACTCTTTTATTTAATAAAAAGTTGTGATTTACACTACTGTCAGAGCTGCAGGTTTAGATTTAAATCATCGTTGTCTGATGAATAAGTGGACTGTGGTGTAAATATAGAGAGTGGAGGAGTTTAAAGTTCCTAAATCTACACTGAAGTAAATGTGATGTGAATGCTGCAGGTGCACAGTGACAGGATCAGTGTGCTGCGTCTGACGGAGAGCATCATCATCTCAGCCTCGTACGACAGGACCATCAAACTGTGGGACAGGAAGACTAAGAAACAGGTGTGTGTGTGTGTGTGTGTGTGTGTGTGTGTGTGTGTATCTGTGGTATAGTAATGTGATAGTAATTGTTTAGTGTGTGCTTAATCTCTCTCTCTCTCTCCCAGCTTGGCCTGTTTGTGTGTGACGCTCCAGTCGAGGTTCTGCAGGTGAACCCGAATGACCCGAGTCAGATCGTGTGTGGAGACGCACTGGGGCAAATCTACTTCCTGTCCTGGAAGGGCTAATTAACATCCTCACACTGCACACACCATCAGTTTAACACTCAACATGCTCTGATTTTGTCACTTTATCACTTTGTACAAGTGCAATTTGGTACAAAACAGAAATGTTTACACACTACACACTTGCACTTAACTTTATGTTGTGCTTACTTTTATGCACTTACCTAGATGTAGTATATGTGAGGGGACAAATAAATTAAAGACCAGGGAAAGAAGCGTTTGTTTGTGAATGTTAGAGAATTTTAAAGGTGTTTTCTTTTAAGATTGTAACTGCAAAATAAAATTTACTTAAGGCCTTCACGTTTAAAAATAATAATAATAAATTGGGATTAAAGATTTAAACTGATGTTGACTTGTGACAAAATTATTTAATCCAATTCAGTTTAAAAGTATTTGTGAAAGAATTAAAAAAGTTTAACCCTTTGTGCATGTATGGATTTGTTAAGGCTGATTTTCTGTTTGATTTTCATGGTTTATCAGGGTTCATAGAGATCTGTTTGTTTAAATCTAGAGATCGGGCTGCTTTAAGTCTGGAGATTTCTTTCACTTTGGTTAATAAAATTCTTCCTTGAAGGTATAGATCTCTCTGAAGCCAAAAATGGAATTGTTTTCTGTACTTTGCCTGTAATCGGGTTTGAAAAAATAAAAGAGCATCTGCTGTCATGATTGTTTGTTTATAAGTGTTTGAATCTTTATCCAGTGATATTAGAAATAAATGGAACATTACAGCTCTTTAGTGAAAGGAGCTCACATTTACTGAAAGCCCAGCGGCACTGGAGAATGTTTCGATTGTATTAACAGCATCTGAGACCCAAGAGGCATCCTTTAAGAATGAGGTGATATCATCAGCCAGCTCAAAAATAACGATTTCTTCTTCTGCTTTTGTGATAACTTACAAGGGGTTAAGTAAAGAAATCACACAGTAACTGAGCACAAATCAGGAATAAGTACAGAGAGACAAGACAACCCTCTCTGACTGATCTAAATTAAATCTATGAAAGGTGCCAGAACACAATTGAATAGAACAAAAAAGGGAAATTAAATCTAGACATCTCCGAATTGCAAAATCTCCTGTGTTGGACACTTTGTAGAAATAAAAAAAAAATAAAATAAAAAAAAACCTCAGCATAGTCAGTAGAAATGTCTACATGGGTAATGTTGCTTCAATCTGACTTAAATAATTTCATTTAATTGTTTACAAGGATACTGATCTAATAATGTGGTTACATACTCAAAGCATTTAATTAGAAAAACTTTCTTTGTCGTGTGATTCTGCCTGCTGTAAAGCATTTAATCTCCCGGGCATAGAAGAAGAGGAAAAGGAGGGCAAGAGTTGATTTCAAGTCCACCATATAGGAATAAAACCAAAATTTCCCTCACGGAAACTTGCCACATCACCTGCCCCCAAGTGGGGCAGCTTTAGTGATGGGGAGTTTGGATCATTTAAGTGACTCGGTTCTTCGAATCTTGTTCATCGAAACGAATCATTTAGTTCGTTTCATTCTTTTGATCAGAAATAAAATAAAATGTCACATTTTCGAAAAACAGACCCCCAAGACGTATACAGTAGATACACAAACTTGGGCTATAGTTCCAGTAATTAAAATATTTTAGTGCAGCTAAAAACATATTATGATAAAATGTAAGATTTACTTTGTGATAGAGTTTTATTTTAAAGGAAGAAATCTGATTTTCCACAATATACACTACAGTGGTCCATTACTGGAATGCAGACTGTTGATTCATGTTGTAATGCTACAGCCTTATTTCTGACTCTTATAAAACATCGACACTGTAAAGCTATATTAGAATTAAGATTATAAACACTTTATTTTGATAGGCTATTTTTAAAGCAACATGGTAGGAAATTTAATGTTATTTAAAAATGTATTTGCTGCACTTCTAAACCTTACAGTCACAATGAAATTATACTTTTTTGCTTTAATTAATTATTGGCATGAATTAGTGACTAAGCACCTAAAAATAGAAATTGTGTAATGGCTGATTTAATTTAAAAGCTTAATTAAAGGTTGATGAAAAAAATCTTTATAGAATTATAAAGTGTCATGATGCATCAGGATGACTGACTTATCTTAATAAAATGTTTTATTGTGATTATTTTTTACAAAATACAATGGATTCAATTGCATGCAGCAGCACAGGAAGATTAAGTTCCATTGTATGCATTGCAGTTTTAATGTTTCTTTAAAAAACAAAGATAAATCAGAATATTTGAGACATTGTACACTATTTTTTAATCAGTATAAAAATGAAATCTTACAACCGATTTAAAATTTTACTAAGCACTTTTACTGACATTTAATTAATAATAAGAATTATATAATGATGATGATGATCTTTGCCTGTGTGTATATTTTGGTACACAAGTGTCATTGTAGCTTTTTCCATTGTAGAAAAAAAAACATTGACTGTACTGGTACTTCCAGTAAAATGTGCATTGTGAAGTTTAATAAACATAATATTTAATCATTAAAACATTTAGCAATATAGTAACAACTAGATAAAATACTGACAGACTCTTAACAGAGTCAAAACACAAACTACAAAACAACTTTTACTACTGGTTTAAAAACCCATGTAAGACCCAGTACAGGTTATTTTACACAGTCATGAGTTCTCTGAAATCTTAAAAGTGAAATGAGCCCATCCACTGTGCGATACGAGTTTCTATTTGCAAGATACACGGCGTTGAATCCAATGAGAGGTGCCAATGTAGATGAGACCAACTAGCTTTGACTGGTATCAATTTGAGCCTACAGTAGGTGGCTTGGGTATAACATTGCTATCTTTTGGGATAATAATGAAAAAATCTCAAAGTAAATACAGATGGAGCCACGCCAAATAGCCGCGACCGTGTGACTGGCGTATGGCTGCCCTATGCACGCCGTAATCCCCCCTCCTTTTCCTTCGAGAAAGGCGTGTCAAGATTTCACAGTAAACACGCCCATTCAAGCCCTATTTATGCATTTACCTGGTTCCACCACTAGATGGCGCTTCGTTCTCAAGGACACAACACAAGCCAGCAATTTAGCTGCGCTGAGTTGCAATCACGTGATTTTAACAACCCGCCCCCACCCCCACCGAACTGACGCTGCCAAACTGCACTAGAGATGAAGATGGCGGATTAATGGACTATTCGCAGTAAGTGGTGTTTTAATTTATAAAATTTGTTTGGGATTAGTTTACAGTTTATTTCCCAGTTTAGTTTTTTATCGGCCGTTTTGAAAATCACTGGCAGCACCAGCAGCGGTCAGATGTAACTTTAGATAACTTAATGATCTGTTTACCAAGTCTGGAGTTAACATTACAGCTTACTGTCAGTGTCACAAACTCACAATGTCACTCCTCTTTAACTAAAAAAGACACTAAAGCTTCGAAAATACTATTTTTGTCCCTATTACAAAAGCTGCACTACCGGATGAAGAGTGTTTGTGCTCTATAAAAATGCCTTTAGAGTCTGACCGCGTGTTGTCTGGATAAATTCAGCATTTATTTATTCTTTGGGTAAGAGTTAATCTGCAGGTTATATCTGTGAATATAATGTGATGCAGTTCATGAAGGACACAAGCTGAGGATAGATGTACAGGAGCTCGCGAGCTAAACGCTTATAACCGGGTTTATATTTTTCTCAATTTGGCCGTGACCGCGCTTAGTTACCGAGCTGGATAAAAACTCTGAAGTGTTTATCAGTTAAGGGCAGTGTTGCCAACTCGTCAGTAAGGAAAGTAGCTATTGGCTGTCGTTGAAGTCGCTAGAAGTCGCTAGATGACGTCATCACGTAATTTGCATAATGCAATTCTGTCATATGGCTTTCATAAAGTTACGTGACACTTATTTGAAGCTTGAAATATGGTAAGAATGTGTATTTGTATCTGACAAACCCATTTGTAACATTTCGACTTTTATCTCATAACATTGAGTTTATTCTTGTAGATTTACATTTTTTTTTTAACGTGGCACTAAAGCTCCATCGTACCGTCGTAGTTTTTATACATAGATATATAAATATATTGTAGCGTTTTTACGCCAGAAAGGATGGTGGAGAGACGAGTGAGCTTATTTGCTACCCAATGCAATGGCTGGGAGTACTTTATTAAGCACACAGCATGTAAGGCATGAGCAGCACCTTCACTCAGGAGCCTACATCCAATTCACCACTAGCTTGAACTGGAACACATTTCACACGTCACACACCCCTCACACAAACAGGGCCGAAGCCACCAACCCAAACACCTTTCCCCAACATGGTGAACACACACCGACATCCCCGCAAGGCATGCTGGTCGTCAGCCGCCGCCCCGCCCACGCCACAATATATTACTATATATATCACCATTTTTTTTTTATATTTAGCAGATGTTTTTATCCAAAGGGACTTATAAATGAGGAGATTTTAAAGGAATTAAAATCAACAAAAGAGCAAAGACATGCAAATGCTATGCCATGTCTCAGTTAGCTTATACACAGTGCATTTAGCAAATGCTGATGATAGAATAGAAAAAGAATAATACATGCTTATGGTATGGCCTCTGTTTTTTATTTTTTTTTAAATATATATAATAGCCTAAATAAAAAAACAGGAAAGCTAGTGTTATTAGTTTAGTTTTTTTAATGTCACAATTCCTACCCTCCTCCTTTACCCGGGCTTGGGACCTGGCAAAAGTGACCCAAATGAGACACTTTGGCGGAGTATTTTTTTTGTTGTTGTTTGTTTGTTTTTCTGTTGTGTTTTTTTTTTGCTTGTTTTTTTATCTTTATAATCTTATAATCCACTTAGAACCTTGAAACATGAACAGTTTAACCATAACATTGTAACATTTTTTAAATACCATCTACATTATCAATTTAACAGAGTAGTCCAAATTTTTTTGTTTTTTCCAGACCCTCCTCAACACTAACGCTAGTTAACACTAGTTAACACTGGGGGGGGGGGGGGGGACTCCTGCGAGAGGACAGGCCTGTCTGTGAGTGCTTTGGGACGGGAGTCGCTTTTTTAAAAAATTGTCGCTAGAGGGATTTGAAAAGTCGCTAAATATAGCGACAAAGTCGCTAAGTTGGCAACACTGGTTAAGGGGGAGGTGTGTGTGGGGAGGGGAGGTGTGTGTGGGGGGAGGTGTGGGGGGCTTCAGTACTCGGGAAGTTATAGTTTGGCTTCAGAGATGAACTAATATATACGAGTGTTATATCGCTTAACTTATTTGTATGAAAAGCGCGTTAAGTAAATTCTCGGTTAATTTAATGCAGACGATAATACAGACAGACCGGGATTAACACTAACAAAGTTTAATGATTAAAGTTAGCCCAGTTTATTTACATTCCAGAATTCCCCAAAACAATATTTTACACACTCTGTGGTGTAGGTTTACTAATATCTTTTATATTTATTACAACTAGATATTCTGTAAAGTTTATTTATCTCTGTCTTCACTAAATTCTCCTGTTTTCTTTAATCAGAGCTCTGCTGTGGAGGATTGAGGGGTCAGACGGGTGACGGTTGGCCTTTTGGAGCTACTGGAGGAGCCTGAACAAGCTGTTGAGGGAGCTGTAGAAGGGATGACGTCACAGCTTTAGAATGATGTTTGGTCAGGTCTACTGTATATTCTGAACATAGAATTGCAAAACGTCTGATACTTTAGGGGGGAAACAAAGAATTAAACAGTTCCATCTTTAATATTTTTTAAAAATGATATTTTAATATAAAAGAACCAGATAGAGACTGATAAGCAGCTGGTGTTATCCAGGTATTTTAATGACATTTAGGCAAAAATTAAACATGTTTTCACCTGTTTAATACAAATTATTGTTTTACCTTTTACTAGTTTTGGAAGAATAAATTTTATTTTTATAGTCATGTGTGCGTGTTTTAATTGTTGGGGGATTGTTTGTGTATTTAAAAATACATTTACTTAAACCAACAACTTCAATGTGCAAAAAATGGAACCCGACGTTGTTTTAAATAGTCAAAGAGTTGGGCTAATAATAATAATAATAATTATTATTATTATTATATAACACTTGATCATATGTATCTGTGCTAGTTTGTGTTTGTGATTATGTGACCCATAATCATTTTTTTCTCAGTATAAATTTTTTTGGGGGGTTTTAAGAACTCCATCAAAAGAGCAAAGACAAACTTAGAAGGAGTGGAAGGTAAGAAACCTCAGTGGAGAATACTGACTATGACATGGTGCTAATTGCTCTGTGTGTGTGTGTGTGTGTGTGTGTGTTTTTGGCGGGGGGAGGGGTACTTCAGACTTACTTGTCTGTGCCCAAATGTTTGTGTTAAAGCAACGGAGAAATGCAGGAGCGCGCGCACACACACACACACACACCTCTCATCCACAAACGCTTTAACTGTTGTCTTGTAAATCGTTGATTAAACATATGAACACAGCTGTTCAGCATCAGTCCTAAACACAAGCGCAGGGTCTGTTTTTGTCCTTAATTAAAATATACCAATATGTTAAAAATTTACACAATGATAACATGTTTATGTTTATTGTTTATTTTGCGGAAAAAGGTAATAAGCTATATTTAAAATAAAACAAACCAGGAAGTGAGTGTTTCATACATTAAAGTGCTGTGTATAACTAAGTGCCCCAACAGACATAGCAACAGTGTAGAGAGTGTGTGCGCTGTGGGGGATTGGAAGGTGAACGAAGATAATCATTTACAAGACAAAAGACGTTCAGAGGTGTGTAGATCCCCCCCGCCCCCCCATTACGCAAAAGCCGCCGCCCCTTTTTCATTCTAACGCGTTAGCGAGTGTTTTTCTTTCCCTCCGCTCGGTTTTGTGAACACAGTCGCGTTCAGTGACACAATGGAACCAATTACCTAAACAGCAGCAACAACAACCATTATGATCACACTTTGTTGAATTTATATTGCTTAAATATTTCACAGCTGTGTCCTCTTTGCATTGCTACGTGTTTATTTACTTCCTTTTCGCATCGCACGTATAATGCACTCTAAAATCGACACTATCAAACTTGGAAACGATATAACATCCAATCAAACATCACGTTATTAAAATTAACGAATTTGTCACTACTCTTCTCTCATGCAGCACGGCTAAAAAGATAATAAAAATTACACCAAAGTGCTGCAGGTTTGGTGTCCGTGAGCTTTTCCTAATCAGAGTTAGACGGGGGGCATTTTGTGCCTGATCCAGTTACACTCTACTTAGATATTACACAGAGGGGAGTTCACTTCTGTTCTCTTCATCCTAGCTTAATTTCATATCATAAAATAATAGTAAGTTTTGGAACCCGCCAGTGTTGTGTATGGACAGGGTAGCATAATTTTTGTCATTTTTATTATCTTTTTAGCCGTGCTGCGTAAGAGAAGAGTAGTGACAAATTCATTTCGTTACTAGACTATTTTGTCTGCAAGTGAAATACATCTATACGTTAATAATTTACACCACGATAACATTACTGCAGAAGGATCTAGAGACGTGACTTTGAGACGTTCACAGTATATTCGGATCGTAGACGGGGTTTATTTTGCAGAACATTACAAAACAGCCATGTCCAATAAAACAGTGCATCTTTAATAAGCCACATTGGTTTCGAGTTAGAAGTAAAATTAACGAAAGACTAAGAAGCCCTGTAAACTTGACCCTGACAATAATAGTCGATTGTTTTTATATTTGTTATATATATATATATATATATATATATATATACGTATATATATATATATATATATATATATATATATTTTTTTTTTTTTTATGTTCAAATTAACGTTTCAGAGTAGCCTATATAATTTGTCTTGTCATCTGTTTACAGCGTTGGCTGATTTTGTGATTGAGACCCATGGGTTACATTGAAATATTTTTATTAGTAGTAGTAAGCCAGTCTTTAGTAACCCTGGATAAATCACAATATAAGCCCTCTCTCGCGCACGCTCTCTCTCTCTCTCTCTCTCTCTCACACACACACACACACACACACACACACAAACAAGTAAAACATAAAATGGCGTAAAACCAAATGAAACTATGGCAAAAATATATAAGCAGTAAATTACAGTAGTATCCTGTAGGTGATTCCTGTCCTGATAACAGGCGCTGACCCTCTGGAACTGTTTAGTTCTGTTAGTATTGTGTTCAAGTGTGAATGTTTATGGGGATTTAATCTGTCTCTGCTGCCGCATCTATTCACCGTAGTGATAAGTGATTAATGTCCCATCAGATCTTTGATGGGGGACGTTATGCTGGTTAAATGACTAAAGACATACTGATCCGTATGGACAGATATTTGTTTCAGATATTATGCGTTATTAATCGATTTGTTATGCCAATTTTTGACTACCAGCGGAAAAAAAAACCCATCAGCGAAAACATCAAAAATATAACGAAAACAAACTCAAGCAGAAGTTAAAATTTAAGCTTTACTTTGCAGCAAAATATTATCTACCAGTGTATTAAACGGAAATAGATAAAATACACCGTAATGTAAAATACTGTACATAGCCCGCATTTGTATTCCATACCTACAATGCCTGGTATAGATAAATTACAGATATTACCGTGTCTTTAAGGATTATTAAGGATGTCGTGAAAAATATTGCAATAAGTAGTTTTATTAATTAATTAAATTAATAATTAATAAAAAATAGCATAAGCATCATGGGTTGTGTATTGAGTGATTTAAATCTGTTTTATGAATCGTTTTTTATCCCTCTTTTTTACCACATCATCTATTTATGAAACTATGTTAACGTAAGTTATGTTATATATATATTAAATATAGTAACCGGCTGCTTGAACACTGCAGTTAACTGAAGCAGTCAATGCTCCATCTGGCGGAATTATACAGCATCACGCGCTATCACGTGACTGATACAGGTATGAATTTTATCTACAGCACAGGTAAGGAATCTTACATGCAACCATTATAGCCCCAGCTACAATGTACATACTATTAAATTTATAAAGTGATGTCATTGCTGCATACCTTTCATCTTTGGTAATTTTGTTCTTTTCTTTCCTCTATTTTTTTAACTACGCACCTAATGGATTTTTTATTTTTTTTTTTTACTCAATGTCTTCAGGACATTACCCACCCCAATAAAGGAAGAAGACTAAACCCCTGCATTTTGGGCATGTTTAGACTAGTTATATATAATTTTTAAAGATTTCACACAAAACTGAAAAATGGAATATGCCAGTAAAACTTTACAGTACAGTATACTGTATTTACAGCAGTATGAATAAACTGTGGCTTTATCTGTAGCAATTTGTAACATAAAAGTGTTTGATACATTATGCCATGTGGTTATCAATAATACGGCTCTTTTCTCATTAAGTAACTGCTATCTAGCAGGTTTTACATTTCTGTGCCCTCATTGGCCAGCTGCTACAGAGAGGGAGTTACAGGACTGCATTCTCACTGGCTAGCTGTTTTTATCTCCACAACATTCTCAGTAGGGTAGTGGCGAATTCCATTTTTTGTTGTTGTTTTTCCTGATTGAATTGCAATTATAACATTTATATTTCTCTTTCTGATTGTTCTTATTTTCAACAGGTTATTATCCATGCTTAAAACAAAAAAAGTTTTATGACCAGTTACTTACTGTAGAATCTTGGTAGTTAGGCTATAATCACTGCTAGGTGCTTGAGAAAAAAAGGGTGTATCAGCGTAGAGATAATACTGTATATAGACCTGGGAAGAGGTTTTAGAAATAGTTAAGTGGGTAAAGATATAACTCTATCACATTCCTGAACCCCTCTCCCAGCCAGGGAAAACCCTCCCCAACTCATACAGCTGGCACTCTCATCGACCTTCAGAGCACATGCCTTTCTGCAGGAACAAAAGGACAAAAGGACCGTAGTTGCACAGACATTATTTAAGACAATCTTTAAAGTATGCCAGTAGGGCAAAAGTATATGATGTTTAATGTCTGTGTGTATGTTTGACTATTATTCATATTCATGCAAATATACACTACCGTTCAAAAGTTTTAGAACACTTTCTAACTTACTAATTTTTATTTATTTCTACATTGTAAAGGAATTCGGAAGGCGTCCAAAAAATGCATTAATCTATTTTGAACAGCTGATATTGAGATGTTTCTGCTACTTCTGCTCTGTAAAGACTTCATAACGCCTCTAATCTGAGGTGCTGTTAATTGGTCATTTTTCAGGCTGATAACTCTAAATGAACTTCTCGTCTGCGGCAAAGGTAGGTTATGGTCTCGCCCTCCTGGGACGGCCTTCATGAGAGCCAGTTTCATTATGGTGCTTGATGGTTTTTGCAAATGCACTTGACAATACTGTTCTTGCAAGAACTGTTACAAAAAGGCTGACCTCTGTGTCTTAAAATAACAACTTTATATTAAAATTAAAAACTCCAACTGGATGAGCCCCACATGACAGACGAAACATCGGGCTAATGTATGCACAAAAGAGAGAACCATGTGGGGTGTGGTCAAAAACCCAAGGTCCGAACAGGCTCTGCACATCGTCGTCAGTAGCAAGCAAGCTTGCCCACTTTATCACCTTGCGACCAGGCCATCCACTTTACAAGAACCTCAACAAGACTTCCAAGTTCGAGGAACTCCGAAGTCTTGCAAGGAAGAAACCCTCAGAAGAAGTTCTAGAGTGCTGCCATCGGTAACTAAGCAACCAACCCCGAAAAACAGCATCCCAACAACAGCGCACCAACCAATGAGCAACACCGTGATTCCCTTCGCTGGAGGCAAACCACTGGAGGAGACAGAAACATAATGCAAGCAAACAAACAAAGTGTCATACCCTGCTGAAAATTGGTACGCGATCCAAAATTAAACAGTACGATTAAACCCAATGCTCTGCGCTTGTGACTTTTCCAGATCTAGTAACCAGTACTAAAAAAAATTCATTAACTTTTACCCTCTGAACTGTTTGTGTGTATATGTGTGTGCTTAAGTAGTGTAGATTCATGTATCGTAGATTAGTTAAATAAATTCTTGTTTCTTGTATTTTAAAGCCTATCCATTTGCCTAGATCTTGCATTAACTTGCTCATAATTGATAAACACCAGGTTTTTTATCATCCTTGTTGGCACCGGGTTAAACAGAATTGGCAAGATACACTCAATGGTGCTATACGGTATTTGGATAGAAGATAAAGTGTATGCTACAGATTGTAAAATGTATGTTTGCTGACAGAGAGGGTTCTCATCACCCGTCACTTTATGTTAGACTGCATAAGTAATGTGTGCATACTTCTTCCTTATCTTCTTCTTCTTATTATTATTCATATATGGTCGCACATGATCTTATAAATGTAGCTGGTAAGAAAAAAACGTTTCCAGCCCTGTTCCTATAGCCCTTACATACACCAAGCAACTAATTTCTCCTTTAAAAATTGTCATCTACTTTTTGACTGATTCTTTTTACTAAAAGATTGACATAATGCTGTGGACTTTAAGTAACTAAAGAGAAATATATTTTCTTTGCATAAGGGTGTCTACAAGAAAGTATAAAAGCAAGAAGCAAGAAATTAACTGAAGGTTTCAACCATAACAGCTTGAAAAAAATTTAAATCTTCTAAAACTCTAATTTTGTCACAGCAATCACAGATAATCTGAAATTGTGTGTAGCTTATGTGGATCATCAGCATCTCACTTTCCATAAGTGTCTGAGTGTAAACAGAAAGGTTATACGTAAAATAATGAGTAAAGTACCTGTAACTCTAATAGCTATATAAGCACAACACTTCATCACATTTTCCTCTTCTGTACAGGGAAGTGATCAGGGTCCTTAAAGTTAGCAGACACGAGGAGCATTCGAAGATAACTTTGTTTTAAGCTAACCTGTACAATAATTTGCATATTCGTGGGTTAGAATTGCAAAGCTTTATCCTTTATCATCTTATACATGCATTTAAAATGTCACCATGAGATGCACATACAATTACAGGAGATGCTCTCAATCTTAATAACGTTAGTATTTAATATTATCTTACCAGTCGCTCGCAGGCTCTCTGCTGGACCAGACTCCACGTTGTCCAGTTCAGATGATAAAGGTAGATGGTGTCGTGGGACTGAGCAGTTCTGACTCGATCACACTGGATGCTATTTATTTTTTATTATTATTTATCTATTCGTATTCCTCACTTCAGTATCACACCATGTGTTGTGTATAGCTTGAGCCGCACTTTGTTCAGCTCTTCAGCATTGCTTAATATTGCTGCATGGATACTTACGTAAATATCTACATTTTTATGTATAGTGTCCGATTGTCTTTAGATGTTTTTCGTCTGCCTGAATTTTGAGCAAACACTGTACTTTAGCATAACTTCACAGAGATTCTTTAGCAGTCACATTTGTTTGTCAAACAGTAATTATGTCATTTCCTGTTTTGAGCATAAGTGCGTACACATGTCCCACCTACATTGCTCGGGAATGCATTAATCATGCATTAATCACTCAAGTGTGTTATAGTGTGGTAAGTTTTCCATCTTTCTCGTTCTCTCTCAGCTGGGCCTGTTTGTGCGTGAGTCAGATCGTGTGTGGAAATGCACTTGGGGAAATTTACACTCTGTCCTGGAAGGGCTGATTAACACACTGTCCCCCCCACACACTCTGCATACCATGAGTTTAACATTTAACACTCTGTGCCCTGAGTTTGTCATCTCATCACTTTGTAAAAGTGCAATTTGGTACAGATTTGCTCTGACCTACTGAACAGTTACAAGTACACACTACACAATTGCACCTTAAACATGATCCTATATGAAACATGGACTAAAAACATCTCTATATGTTTACTTTTATTAGGAATGTCAGTAACTATAAAAATGTATGATTTGCTAATTAGACTCAACCCTATTTCTTCCTGCTTTCCCAAACATCTGGCTATGTTTTACCTACGTTTTCTAAGTTATATTAGGATTTTGGTCATAAACACTTTAATTAACTATGCCCTGTTGTTGCACAACGTCAAAGCAATAAATGTAGGAACTTTAAAAACTTTACAATTTATTTACTGCACTTCTAGAATAAAGCTCCTTACCAAGCATGCCACTATGAATTTATACATTTTAGGAAATTTTTAGGATTTTTTAATTTATTTTAATTGAATTTTATAATACCTTACACAATGAACACTTAAAAAGTATTGGTTGGGTATGTGTAATGGCTGATTTCTCTTTTAAAGCCTCATTAAAGGTTGATAAAAACACAATACATCATAATGCACCAGGATGACTGACTTCACTTGATAATTTTTTTTGTATTAATTATACATGCAGTGACACTTATTTAATGAATTTTCTAGATGTACAGTAATATACAAAACAAAAAAGATTCAACCACCAACATTAGTACAGAAAGACACAACATTTATGATTTATTATTTCTAAAGAAGCCAAAAGAGAATTTTAGAGACATTGTGCACATTTTCAATCAGTATAAAAATTTTACATTTTAATGTGCACTTTTATTTACATTTTATTTATAATAAGTATGATTGATGATGATGATGATGATAAAAGAAAAACAGTCACTGTACTGCTGCTTCCAGTGAAGTCTGCATGTTTTTATTATACTGTACATTATACATTACAGTACTGTATGTTTTATATACATTTTTATGCATCGAAACTTTCTGCAATACAGTGACCACAGTGACGACTACACTGTGTGCACAATTGTTAGGCAAGTTGTATTTTTTATGATTGATCTAATTATTACAACTATAGTACAGTGCTCTCAATCAACCCAAAATATTAATAAACCTCAAACCTGAATATTTAAGGAAGTAAAAGTGAGTTTTTTCCTTTCTTAGGAGACTATTCATGTGTGCACAATTTTTGGCAACTATTAGAATTACTATGCAACTTAATGAATGAATAAAAAAATCCCCATATTATGTTTATTTTTATATATTAAAGTAAGAAAAATAAACAAATACCTCAAAATTTACAAATAAACATTTTTGACACGGAAAAAAAAAATATTGACCAATATAGCCACCCTTCTTTTCAATAAGTCATAAGCCTTCCATTAATGTAAAGTTTTTTCTTTTTTTTTTTTTGTGCAGCAGCAACTACAGCCTCCCATTTTTCAGAGAGATGTACTGTTTATCCTCATCTTACTGTAAATCTCTCATTTTAAAAGGGCCCACAACTTCTCACTAGGGTGTAGGTCAGGTGAGGAAGGGGGCCATGTCATTTTTATTTTTCATCTTTAAGGCCTTTACTGGCTAGGCATGCAGTGAATTACTTTAATGCATGCGAGGGGGTATTTCTTGGCCCAGTCCTAATGTTACAACTTATGTGTCTTGTTCTGTGGTGGTCGGGTTTCAGCCTTCCTTACCTGGCCATGTCTCTGAGCACTGAACACTTCTGGGTACAATAGGTACGTTGCAGTTCTGGAATATGACAGCACTGGAAGATAATGGGTTCCTGGTAGCTTCACTTTTAATTCTTCTCAAATCTTTTGCAGTTAATTTGTGTCTTTTTTTTTCACAACATGTTACTTGCAACCCTGTTGACTATTTGCAACGTTTAATGATTCTGTGATCACACCCCAATATCTTAGCAATTTAAAGAGTGCTGCATCCCTCTTAAGACTTTTTGCTCTCTTTTTTTTTTTTTTACTTTTTTAGAATTAATTAAATCTCTTCTTTTGGCCCATTTTGCCTGAGGAAGCCAACACCCTCCCTCGTTACAGACATACACATCATCATCATCATCATGTTTGAGCTTTGTTTTATGTTTTAACAAACCTGACTCTCTTTTTATGTAAAAGAAAAAAATCTATTTTTTTCTATATGTTTAGAGGTGTGTATTCTAAGTGAGGCAGATATAAAATCCTATATTCTAGCCTCTGTTACTCTGTGTCACTAATTCATACAATTATTATTTTAAATGAGACCTTGATGATGAATATAATGCAAAGAATGTGGCAACTGTGCTCCTTTAGGTTAAATCTAAGTTTAAGTCATCTTCATTTACATAATAGATAATTCATCACTATTGTCTACATTTAATTCTGGATCACATAAATTTATAGTTGGGTAAAAATAACATATCCTGAACCCAGCGTACAGCGGCTGAGTGAATGTGGTGTGGACACTGTGGAGGAGACTCATCGTGTCAGAGACGCTGTAAAAGGCCAGAGTTCCTGCACTATGATCCACATACACTCCTATTCTGGACGGTAATGGACATTGGAGTTTTATTTCAGTGTTGTTGTGCCAGAAAGATACAGACTTAAGGTAACACTGCAGATTCCAGGAATGACTGTTGCGTCCAAACACACCCTCGTCACCCTCTCCTTTCCTGCTGATCTCTTTATATGAGACTGATACGTTCACACCCATACCCTTACACTCTACCTCCCAGTAACAGCGTCCACACACACTCTCTCGACACAACACCTGAGGCGAGGAGTCAAATCTCTCTGGATGCTGACAGTATTGATGTGCTTCCCTACTGCGTGTCACTGCTCTGCTCCTCTCAGACAGAATGAGCTGATCGTGTGCTGTGTTGGGATCCAAAGTCAGATAACGAAAATCTGAAACAATAAAAATATCCACAGGCTAGATATTAATCACAAGTTTATAATAAAGTGCCTTACAATTTATTCAAGTTTCTTAAAAGTCACTACATTCATCTGAATTACAAATTATACATGTAATGCTTTTATACTTTAATTTTTTACTTTTTCCATCAAAATCTATTATTTTTTGGCAAAACCTGAAAAAATGCTGTTTACATAACTATTTAAGTTCTTCAGCTGGGTACTATATGGAGCTATTATTTGCAGCTTTAACAGCTTTAGATCTGCTGCGGTAAGATACCCCGAAGTCAAAATGATCAGATAGTCCCTGATGAGAAAGCTGAGGATGAGGGTGGCAAGGAAAAACTCCCTAAGATAGCAACAGTTTTGCGGTGGCCGCAAGTATGGTTCATCATGATACACCGCAAGTTTTGGCACTGTGATTAGGTTTCCATCTTTCCACGCGTCGGTCCTCGCATAGTCAAACTGAATAAGAAAAATAGAGGTATAACAGCAGGGGGCAAGTTATCGGAGGCGGGGCTTGTAGGACAACTTTTACACACACTAATGGATTGGGAATGACTGCTCTCTGACTCACAGATTACATAAATTGTCTGATCAACGGATTACATTTTTGAAAAAATAACTAAAAAACTGAGTACTTAAATGGTGGACCTAAAGCGTTAGATTACTCGTTACAAATCAAAAAGTCCTTTGTAACATGTTACACCCAACACTGGATAGGACCCACTCATGAAGCAGGTCACACCTTAAAGTTAGTATTATCCTTAAGATTAATTATAGGAAATATAACCATAATTCCATAGTCTGAAGCTATCTCAGATCACTTTCTTGTCTCAATTAAAGTGTGTCACAGTAATAATGTACGCACAGCACTGCGCTACAACATTAAACGTACAAGCAGGCACTCCGGCAGGACTAACTATGACAGCATAACTAAAAGGGAGGAGCCAGAAGGAAACACAGACATGAGGGCCCCCTGAGATGTAAAGCAACCAATCACCTCACCGTCACCAAACCTGAGTGATCAATGAGCGTGAGGAGGACAGCATCCAAACATACAAGTTCACCATAATACTCTACGTCCATGAGTCCCCCAGATCTGCTCCTTTATCTAAGGCTAATCTATTTATAAAAATGCTTGGCTAAATAAATAGGTTTTTAGCCTGGACTTAAACACTGAGACTGTGTCTGAGGCCCGAACATCAATTGGAAGACTATTTCATAACTTTGGGGCTTTGTAAGAAAAAGCTCTGCCCCCAGCTGTATTTTTCATAATACGCGGTACTGACAAGCAGCCTGCATCCTTTGATCGAAGTAGGCGTGGCGAATCGTAAGACACTAGCAGTTCACTCAGATACTGCTGCATGAGATTTTTTAATACCTTATATGGGAAAAAGTAGTATTTTATAATCTATGCAAAATTACACTGGGCGCCAATGCAGTGTGGGTAAGATAGGGATGATGTGCTCGTATCTTTTGGTTCTAGAGTGGACTCTCGCTAATGCATTCTGAAGCTACTTTATGCACCTAGTTAAATCAGCTGTTAGGCATTACAATAGTCCAACCTAAAGGTGATAAAAGGATAAGAATTTTTTTTTCTACATCCTTTAGTGGCATTATATTCTTAATTTTTGCAATATTTCTGAGATCAAATAATGCTATCCTGGTAATATCATCTACATGACCTTCAAATTACAGATTGGAATCTATAAACACACCGAAGTCTTATACTGTTGTATAAGAGTTACTGTGTAATCAAAAATTTACACAGAGTTACTGTGTAATTAAAAAACTTGTGTTATTTTTTGTTTGCTAGTTAGACCTAATCCTAATTTTAGATTGTGGAAAGTGCTCCCCTCTGATGTTACAGTAGATCTGCATCCTTAGTTCAGGTTTTTAAATCTCGTGTTAAAACACATTTGTACTCTCTCGCTTTTAATTCTTGACTTTGCCACTGCATGTTATGTATGTTATGTATTTTATTTATTTTATAATTTCTTGGATGTTCAGTCCCTTGGTCTACGCACAAAGGGGTATATAAATAAATGAGACTTGAGACTAATCTGAAAAGTTTGTAATATAAATAAATCATTATGATATGTTTTTTTCTTGGTGGTGGGGGTCATCTGGTACTTTGTGTGTGTGTGTGTGTGTGTGTGTGTGTTTTTTACACCTACACTTCAGAAAATCTTCTCTGTATTTTGGTTCTAAGGGTAAACCCTTTTGAACTACTGCAGCTGTGGAGACACAAAGACAAAACTTAGACAAATTAAATATGTTTAGAGCCCCATCAAAAATACTGACAGAAACTGTCTTATCACTATGCAGTCTTTGATTATAAAAATCAGCTAATTCAAAAATGTTAAAACATGTTAATAACTTTAAACACATAACGATATGTGTGTTTTTTCACTTTCTGCTAGAATAAAAGTATCAAAAAGCAGGATTATAGCTAAATATAGTTAAATCTAAGTTAAAGTCATCTTCATCTATATAGAAAATAAATCTTCACTATTGTGTACATTTAATTCTGGATCACATAAATTTATAGTTGAGTAATAATAACACATACTGAACCCAGCGTATAGAGGCTGAGTGAATGTGGTGTGGACACTGTGGAGGAGACTCATCGTGTCAGAAGGACAGAGTTCCTCCACATACACTCCTATTCTGGACGGTGATGGACCTTGGAGTTTTATTTCACTGTTGTCAGGCCATAAAGATACAGATGTAGGATAACATCCAAAAATGCATCCAAACACATACTCCTCACTCTCTCCTTTCCTGCTGATCTCTTTATATGAGACTGATACGTCCACACCCATACACTTACACTCTACCTCCCAGTAACAGCGTCCACACACACTCTCTCTCGACACAACACCTGAGGCGAGGAGTCAAATCTCTCTGGATGCTGACTGTATTGTTGTGCTTCCTTACCGCGTGTCACTGCTCCGCTCCTCTCAGACAGAATGAGCTGGTCATGAGCTGTGTTGAAATCTGAAACAGAACCTGTAATAATTTTAATATGATATATAGTATATCAATATGTAAAAAGCAGGATTGTAGCTGCTCTCAAGAGCAGAGAGAGTTCATTTCATCACTCTTTACTTTTGGATTTCTTCTATTTAACTTGACATCTATTCTTAAGCATATTTACAACATTTAATTTGTGAGATTCATTAAAATCAGTTTCTGGATTTGATGGAACTTACAAGGTTAATATTCATCTATGATTGTTAAGGTAGTCTTGTTCTTATCTAAGCTTTAAACCTGCTTCTTAATTTCTTCTTTCATTTGATTCAAAATAAAAGTTTTTAGCACATTACCGCATTCATAAATTTTTTTGAATACATCCTCAAAGATTTCCTCAACTTGTGTTCTAAGTTTTGAGAGAGATTGCTGCACTCCATCAAATGAGAAATTTCTATTGACGAAGAAGCGGTGTGAGTCCTCACGTTCAGGGGAAACACAGAGAGACAGGAAACCCTACAGAGAGGAAACACATCATAGAGAAGGAGAAAAGTGTAGGAGAGGAACGAATGAATCTCAGACTGAATCAGACCAAAGACACACTTGTGATCTCAGACAGGAACATTTATTGTTGCTGTAATGAGCTTTTAGGAGGAAACTTTGTGAGGAACAGCGCCCTCTGTAGATCAGACAGTGAGTGTTACCTGGAGGAAGTGGATGTGATCGTGTGTGTGTGAAAGGGGCTTCATCTCAGTGACTCTCCTCTTAAGATCAGCAATCTCCTGCTCCAGTTGCTTCAGGAGTCGTTCAGCTCGACTCAGTTCAGCTTTCTCCTGAGCTCTGATTAGCTCCGTCACCTCCGAGCGCTTTTTCTCCATGGAGCTGATCAGCTCAGTGAAGATCCTCTCATTGTCGTCTACTGCTGCCTGTGAATGCATCTGTATAAGGGCACACACACACATACATACATACACACACACACACACACACACAGAAAAAAATTAGAGACTCAAAATAATAAGATGGAAACAGAGAGAGTGTTTAGGTTTAATAGGTTTTCAGAAAAAAAAGCTTTGTTGGCATTATTTTAAAGTTACAGGAAAAGCAAGAAGAGGAGGGTGTTTTTATATAAGTTGATTCTCTTACCTTTATGAAGTCCATGGATCGTTTCAGGTCCTGCACACTTTCTCTTTTCTTCTTTATTCTCCGCTCAAATTCCCTTTGGTTTTTCTCCAGCTCTTTCTAAAAGCAAATAAAATAATTTTAATTATTCCAGTATCAGAATATCAATATTATCAGCAAATAAAAAAAGGATCCACTCATGTTCTAGGTAACTTTAAATGTCATTACCTGTTAAAGGTTTACCTAAAGCTCTCTACAGTATGTGTACTGTGCAAAAGTCTTGAGCCACCCATCTCACCCACTGACTCATCATCTATATCGCTTTATCCTGTATTCAGGGTTGCGGGGGGCCTGGAGTCTATCCCAGGAGACTTGGGGGACAAGGCGGGGTACAACCTGGACAGGGTGCCAATCCATCACAGGGCACACACACCTACACACACACTCATTTACACACTATGGCCAATTTTGAAATGGACAATTGGCCTAACAATTGGCCTCTTTGGACTTTGGGAGAAAACCTTTGGACCTGGAGGAAACCCACCAAGCAGGGGGAAAACATGCAATTGCACACAGAGACTGTAATCTAACCTACCCGGGAAAGCCACCCATCTATTTATATTAAATGTAATTAAATAAATGTAGACTAAATTAAAGAAATAGAAAAGAAAAAAATTCTACTGTAACAGACTGCAAAGTGCCCACAGTATACACAATATACAGTGGAACCATGGATTCATAAGTGTAAAACATGAATTTGAAACATAATTAGTTCCAGAAGCAGGCTCGTATGTCAAAACATTTGTAAACCAAAGCAAATTCCCCATACAAAATAATTGAAACCCAAATTATTAGTTATAAGTTATTATTATTAGTTCTTCCAAACCGTAGTCCAATGCCTTAACCACTGAGCTACCCCTGGCTCTCAGTTTTGGTTTTGTTTGTATGTGTTGTCTGGGAGAAATAACAATGTTACTACTTTTACAATACATTAAAATAGACCAGAATTATTCACCAGGCGTAAAAATCTTATCTTTTACCTACATGAGTTACAAAACAAATGATATTTATAAGAAAGACCACACCCATAGCTGAGTTTTTATTTAAACTAACTTATCTAAAAATGAATCTCCATGTTTCTTTCACTACCACTCAGAACGTTTTGACATGACTCAGCTTTGCACCAACCACATCAATCGTGAACCGTTATGTTCATACTATACATTTTCCCAACTGTTTTTTAAGATTAATTAAAATGTATTGGAGCAATTCGGTTTCAAATGAGAAGGCAAATATTATACCCAAGCAGCACAGCAACAAAAACTAATCAAAGTACACTGACTGCTCTGACCTATTTCATACTTTCTGACCAACAAACCTGTTCTAACAAAAATTCCCCTTACAGTGAGTGACTAAAAAAGAAACTACTATATCATTTGTATATACTTACTTTAAAAAAGTATAATGACCAAGTTCTCACCTCTTTTTCAGTTCTTTCTACTTCAGCTAAAACTGTATTGTGGCCTTTGTGTTCAAACATTGTACATAAATAGCAGATGAAGCTTTGGTCAGTACGACAGTAGATCTCAATCAGTTTGTCATGCTGAGAACAGAACTTCTCTTGGAGATCTCCACAGGCTTCCACTAACTTGTGCTTCTTAAAGGCAGGAAACTCATAGTGACGTTTAAGATGATCTTCACAATAGGAGGCCGGACACCCCAGACAGGACTTGACGGCTTTGCGTTTTCTCCCAGTGCAGGAATCACACTCCACATCTCCAGGTCCAGCGTAGCAGTGAGCAGGAGAAGCAGGCTGGAGTTCAGTCTTCATCAGTTTCTCCACCACTTCAGCCAGAATGTTGTTCCTATGTAGAACAGGCCTTGGAATAAAAGTCTCTCTACACTGAGGACAGCTGTAGACACCCTTCACATCCTCCTGATCCCAGCAGCCATTAATACACACCTTACAGTAACTGTGACCACAGGAATTAGTCACTGGTTCTGTCAGGACACCCAGACACACTGGACAGCTGAAGTGATCCGCTGACAGCTTACCTACTAAAATATAGCCCTCTGCCATTTTTCTGCACTACCACACTGAGAGAAAGAGTGTCTGTTTGAAGGTGCACATAGAGATTGCTGAGTTTCAATTTCTTGTAAATGCACAGGAAGAAAATTTGTGGTTTAACTGACTTACTAAAAAGATGTTAAAAAAATATGTGGGGAATTACCCTGTACCCTGAGTAGCTTTTATTGATTTAAAAATGAATTAGTTTACAAATAATGCATATATAAATGTGTTTTTATATAATTGTTGCAATAATTGAGAGCACACAATGATTATGACAATGATGCAGTTAGCAACACAGATTGTAATTAAAGCTTTAAAAAAACTTTAAAGTTTAAGAAACTTTATAATGATGTAAGAGTTGTGAAGCAGCGCCATGAGGGGACAAATTAACAAAATGAAGTCTAGTTTCGAGGTGCATGTCAGTGCATCTGCCTGAGGTGCATTTTGGGAAACGAAATTCAAAACGTAAACTATGCCTGCATTCCATTCCGAAGTGTACTTCATAGTGTGCTCCCTACTCACTGCTTCGTTTGCAGGAAATGTCGGTGAAGGAAACTTCTCCCAACAAAACTCCACCATTCGAAACATGCTGCGAAGTCAGACGTCACTTCCTCCGTGCGTTACCATGGTAACATAAGCATCTCGGATAACTGTTGCTGCTGCTCTGGAAATTTCACACTACGGACATTAAATATTGTATATTTATTAAAAAAGAAAAACTGATACCTTTATTAAACATACTATTGTATTAAACATACTACTACGTGTATACCCTGGGAATGAATTATTGATTAATAATAAAAATTTATTAAAGATGTACAGAGATTTTTTTTTCTCATAGATTACTTGTCTATATAACATTAAGGATTTTTTTATTCAATTAAAATTTAAATAGTTTTGTCCTTTTAATATGATGTTGTTCTCTGTAATAATTTATATATTTTTTGCAAGGCTGGTGTTCTGTCGATTTTTGCTGCCTTGTTGAAAAATGCTACCGTAGCACAAATCGATAGCAGAGTCTATAAATTTACGCTACCGTAATTCGCACGGTAAACCTTTTCACCGGGGTAATGGCGCTTAAGTTAGTTAGGAGTTCATTCGCACTTGTTACTAAGGTTTTTGTAAATTAATAAATGATGACCGAAATTATTGAAAAACTACACTACACTAGCTTTTCCACTCTACGTTTTTATTTTGCTCAATGTTAAGGCTCATTCATGACAATTTACGCAGAAACTCAAATGTTTTGGTCAAAGTAAGCAAAGGAAAACGGTTTAAACCCACTTTTTTATTAACCGAAGTCTCAGCACGAAGGTAGCACGAAAAAGGAACACTACACACAATGCGGTATTAGATTTTCCTCAAGTCTCTGTCCCTCCGCTGTGTGTATTCATTCACAGGCTGCAGCGCGCACACACACACACACACACACACACACGCACGCACTCCTTCCCTGAGCCCTGGGTAAACATCTAATCACCGTCCATATGCAAATGAGTCAAGACGTAGCCTAACGTAGTGTCGTGTCGGAGTTCAGCGGAGTGGAAAGACTGAAGAAGCTGCAGTGTTTTTTTAGTTACAACGAACACAGTGATGAGTCCACGTGCGCTGAATTCGACAGACTGAAGACAAATGACCGTTATCTGACAGACCCCTAGGTGAAGCCCCGCCTACACTGTAGCTCATGGATGAATTAGTGAAAGTTTTTCCGAAGAGAAATGGGAGACTGTTGTTGTAGAGTGGATTGGATAGAAGAGAGCTGTTCATTTTTTTTTTTTACTAAAATATATATATATATATATATATATATATATATATATATATATATATATATATATATATATATATAAACAGTCAAAAAATTACAGCAGGGAACTCTGAATAGTTACGGAAGGTTCAGCAGGAGACACAGGGCAGGGACTCAAAAACCGAGTGAATAAAAGGGGAGAAAATGAACAGCTTAAATACACTGGGGGGGAAACGAGACACAGGTGATCTAAAAAACTAATGAGGAAACACAAGGAAGAACTAAAGATAAGGGGAACACAAATGACCTCTAGAGGCCTGGGGAGAAACTACAGGAGGAACGAAAGGCTGACAGGACCCCCTCCTCTAGGAACGACTCCTGGCGTTCCTTTTCGCACCTCCCAATTGCCAAGTGCGGAACTCCCGGATTAAACTTGGATCCAGGATGTCCTTGGCTGGGACCCAAGAGTGCTCCTCCGGCCCGTAACCCTCCCAGTCCACCAGATACTGTAGTGAGTTCCGGATCCTCCGGGAGTCCAGTATCCGGCGGACTGTGTAGGCTGGCTGGCCATCGATGACTCTGGGAGGTGGAGGGGTTCTGCGTGGGGGGGCAAAGGGAGAAGACAAAATAGGTTTTACCAAAGAGACATGAAATGTTGGGTTAATTCTAAGGGAATAAGGAAGAAATAAACGATAAGAAACAGGGTTAACTTTCCTGGCAATGCGAAAGGGGCCAATGAACTTCTGAGACAACTTCCTCGATTCAACCCGGAGGGGCAGGTTCTTGGTGGATAACCAGACTCTTTGACCAGGTTGGAAGTTGGGCGCTGACCGGCGGTGGCGGTTTGCCTGACTTTGGTATCTTTTGGAGGATCGAAGAAGGATTTGCCTAGCCTTCCTCCAGGTTTGTCGGCAGCGCTGAACAAAGCGTTGGGCAGATGGAACGCCCACCTGTGCTTCTTCCTCAGGAAACATGAGGGGGCATACCCAAACTGACATTCGAAGGGGGACAGTCCAGTGGCCGAAGACTGGAGGGTGTTGTGTGCGTATTCCGCCCACAGGATGTAGGTTGCCCAAGAAGTGGGGTTATGGGCTGCCATGCACCGCAGGGTGGTCTCCAGATCCTGATTAATCCGTTCTGTTTGGCCATTGGACTCAGGATGGAACCCAGATGAAAGGCTGGCTGTGGCCCCAATCAGCCTGCAGAAGGCACTCCAGAACCAGGATGAGAACTGAGGCCCCCGATCAGAGACCATATCTAATGGCATACCAAAAATCCAAAAGACATGATTCATAAGGAGTTCAGCTGTCTCCTTAGCAGATGGCAGCTTGGGCAGAGGAATAAATCGGGCGGCCTTAGAGAACCGGTCCACCACTACCAGGATGACAGTGTTACCTTGGGATGGTGGGAGTCCTGTAACAAAGTCCAGAGACAGGTGTGACCATGGCCTGCCGGGAATGGGTAAGGGATGGAGTAGGCCCTGGAGTCGCTGCCGAGTGGACTTTCCCTGGTTGCACACAGTACAGGCCTCCACGTAGCCCTTTACATCCACCTTGATAGATGGCCACCAAAATCGCCGCTGCAGGAACTCGAGTGTACGAGCAGTTCCTGGGTGGCATGTCAAGGAGGACCCATGACCCCACTGCAAGACCCGGGCCCGAGCAGAATGAGGGACGTATAGGCGGCCCGCCAAACCGCCTCCTGGATCTGGCTCATGAGCTTGAGCCCCCCGCACCACCCGCTCTAGATCCCACTGAAGGGGTGCAATGATCTTTGACCTCGGGATAATCTGGGCCAGCGGTTTCTCCTTTGTCTCGGGAAAGTAAGCTCGGGACAGGGCATCCGGTTTGACATTCTTGGCGCCGGGTCTGTAAGACAGAATAAATTGAAAACGATTAAAAAACAACGACCACCAAGCCTGCCGAGGATTGAGCCGCTTAGCTTGCTGGAGATATTCCAGGTTCTTGTGGTCCGTGAGAACTTGGAACAGATGCAGAGCCCCCTTAAGCCAATGGCGCCATTCCTCCAGAGCAAGTTTTACCGCTAGCAGTTCTCGATCCCCCACATGGTAGTTCCGCTCTGCATCTGAAAGACGATAAGACATGAAAGCACAGGGATTTGCAATTTACCGTCCTCACCTCTTTGTGACAGGATGGCCCCTACGCCTACCTCCGATGCATCTACTTCCACCACAAAAGGTTTTTCTGGGTCAGGGATAGAAAGGATGGGAGCGGAAGTAAAACGGCGTTTGAGATCCTGAAAGGCCCCTGATGCTTCTGAGCCCCAGCAAATCTTGGTTCCTCCTCTCTTAGTCAGCGCTGTCAAGGGAGTCACCACAGAGCTAAAATTCCTAATAAACTTCCTATAAAAGTTTGAAAAGCCAATGAAGCGTTGGACCTCCTTGATGGAAGTGGGAGTGGGCCAATTCAGGACAGCCTCGACTTTCTTAGGGTCCATCTCCACATGGCCAGGTGTGACAATCAACCCAAGAAACTGAGCCTGAGTGACATGAAACTCACATTTCTCAGGCTTCACGTAAAGATGGTTATCAAGAAGTCTCTGGAGGACCCTGCTAACATGCTGCTTGTGCTCCTCTAGTGATCTTGAGAAAATGAGAATATCATCCAGATACACGAAGACGAATAAATTTAGCATATCCCGAAGAACGTCATTTATTAGAGCTTGGAATACAGCAGGGGCATTTGTGAGTCCAAAGGGCATTACCAGATACTCATAGTGGCCTGTGGGGGTGTTGAAGGCTGTCTTCCATTCGTCACCCTGCCGGATCCGAACAAGATGGTAGGCATTGCGAAGGTCTAGTTTTGTAAACATGGAAGCCTCTTGAAGTAACTCAAAAGCCGTGGCCATGAGCGGAAGGGGATATCGATTCCGAACAGTGATCTTGTTAAGGGCCCGATAATCGATACACGGCCTGAGATCCCCGTCTTTCTTTCCCACAAAGAAGAAGCCTGCACCGGCTGGAGAAGTAGAGGGACGGATGATGCCGGCTGCCAAGGACTCCTTGTAGTAAATGTCCATTGCTTTACGCTCAGGAGGAGACAAGGAGAAGATCCGACCTCTTGGAGGGGAGGAACCAGGGAGCAGATCAATGGCACAGTCATAGGAGCGGTGAGGTGGTAGGGAGGTGGCTCGGGATTTGCTAAACACCGTCTTGAACTGATAATAGCACCTGGGAACTCGAGAGAGGTCAGTAGGCTCCTGAAGCTCTGGACTAGGTGAGGGTGGATTCAGAAGTACACAGGTAGCCTGGCAGGTGAGGCCCCAGCTAAGAATAGTGCTCGATGTGGGGATTGTGTGTGTGCAGCCAGGAGTAACCAAGGATGACAGGGGACTCAGGACAGTCAATAAGATAGAAGGTCTCCTTCTACTGGTGTTGAAGAATGGTGAGTTGCAGGGGCTGAGTGGCCTCTGTTACTCTGCCTGGTTCCAGCGGTCTGCCGTCCAATGCTGTCACGGCCTGGGGATGAGACAGGGGTTATGTTGGGATCTTGAGTTGTTTAGCCATTGACCGGTCCAGGAAATTGCCCGCAGCACCAGAATCGATCATGGCTTGGACCGGAAGCTGGTGACCCTCCCAGGACAGTGGCCGGAATGGCTAGGACGGCATTAGTAGGAGGATATCTAATCTTCCCCATCACAGCCCTCCCACAGCTGGGCGGGGACCCCCATTTCCCGAAAGCTCAGGGCAAGAGGAGCGAAAGTGGCCAGAAGATCCACAGTAAAGACAAAGCCGCTCCCTCATGCGGCGTTCCCTCTCCTTAGGAGTGAGCCTGGAGCGACCCAACTGCATGTTCTCCGGGAAATCACAATGCTGTTCAGGGACAAGGGGCGCTCTAGGGGGCACACCAACTGGCGAAACAGATCTGCTCATAGGTACTTGAGGTGGAGGTGCCTTACGACGAGCCAACCTCCGCTCTCTTAGACGATTGTCCAGACGGATGGCAAGGGTAATGAGGGTTACGGCAGGAGACACAGGGCAGGGACTCAAAAACCGAGTGAATAAGAGGGGAGAAAATGAACAGCTTAAATACACTAGGGGGAAAACGAGACACAGGTGATCTAAAAAACTAATGAGGAAACACAAGGAAGAACTAAAGATAAGGGGAACACAAATGACCTCTAGAGGCCTGGGGAGAAACTACAGGAGGAACGAAAGGCTGACACATACATATATTACCTCCCTTTTTTACTCTTACATGAGTAATATTATGGATGACTACTTTTTACTTCTACTTGAGTAATATTATTTTAAAGTGCAGCTACTTTTACTTGAGTAATTTTTTTGGCTACTCTACCCACCTTAGCTTATGAGTCCAGATTTACCCTATTCCACAGTTATGGGCACATCAGGGTAAGAAGAGAGGCATATAAATTGATGAGCTAATCGTGCCTAGCTCCTATTGTTCAAGACCATGGGAGCAGTTTTATCCTTTGGGAGGATCCTCAAAGGAAAATTAAAAAAATCAAAATGTCTATAGTAAGGTAAGGTATAGGCTGTACATTTGGAGAACAAGGGTCTAAAGGAGTTTAAGCCAGGGACTAAATGCCATTGAGACACCTACAGTACACTGTAAAACATAAGCGGCCTCTACGTAAAAAAAAAAAAAAAGGTTAGTAACAAGTTGTAAAATTACTTAACTTTTAGGGTAAATTTTCTCAAACTAAATATTTCACATTGAGGTTTAGTAGACACAAACATGTACTCGGTTCAAAATCCAAAGCTGACTCAACTTGTAATTTAACTATTTACTTTAAATTAGCTTGGGTACTATTGGTTGTGGGCCCAATCAATTATATTTGTATAGGGTTTACTTTCCCAGATTTTCATCTACTCAAAAAGGTAAGTCTCCCATTCTTTTATATTACAATATCATTACCATTTAAAAAAGCAATAATTAACTTTTTTTTTTCAATGTGTCTGACACAAAAAAGAGTCTATGGCAACAAGAGTTTGTTTTTCAACATGTAAATCTAAGAGGAGAAAAACTCCAATAGAAATTGTTTGTATGGCTCCAAAGGTGTACATCCAGTCCTTTTAGAATTTAGTGTACAGAGCTCAAATGTGACCAAACATAATTCCTAAAGCTGCTGCATAGTCACTCAGGCCCTCAAGGACTACAGTCCCCTCCAACAGCTTGGTCATGCTCCTCTAATAGCTCCAAAAGGCCAGCCGTCACCCACCTCTCCCAGTTCAGTCCACAGCAGAGCTCTAATCAAAGAGTAAAGACAAAGATAAATATATATTACAGAATATATAGTTATGATAACAAATAAATATATGAATAAGGCAATACACCACAGGTGTTTCTGGCATTCTTCTGGAATTCTAATGATGGGTTAAAGCTACATATTGCTTCATATTTAATAGGGTTTTAAATTTTTTAAGGTTTTACTTTAAAAATAATTCTCAGGAGTAAATTAACCGGGTATTTACTTAATTTGGTTTTTATACAGATACATTTACAGATATAACATCTATAGAAGCACCACTACTCCTTAACTGTTAAAAACTTTGAGTATTTCTTGTCCTTTTGCACAGTCGTATGTGGGGTGGAGCAGGATGCTGTTTGAACTGCCTTTTTTTTGTAAGTTTACATTTGTTGGTATGTTTTTTTGTTTCTGTTTTGTTGTTCATCTGTTTGTTCTGCTGTTCCCATATGATGTTAAAGAACAATAACAGGACTTTTTCTTCTGATATCTTTCCTCTTTTGACTTTTCTTTTAGTTATCTTTTCTTTTTAATGATTTTTTTCTCTTTTTAAATATGTATTTTTCTTTTACTTAAATGTATCTTCTTAAATGTCTCTTTTTCTTTTCAAATATTTATCTTGCCTATACTGGAGCAGCATGGAATCACTCTGATACTTATTACAGAACTGAAGTCTGCATGAAGAGTGATGGAACCAGGAAGCTTATAAAGAGGCGCAAACAGATGTTATGTGTTTTGCTTGATCGCCTGCCCGTTGTTGTCTCCTGGCAACCAGATTTGTCGTTGACCTCATGCCTGAAAATCCGGGGTTAGTGTTAGGTGTGGGTGTCAAATCCTATCCAGAAAGGGCCAGTGTGGTGAAGGTTTAAATTCCAACCAAGCAGAAGCCACACCTGATCCCACCTATTTAATTAGTTGATCTTAACTGTTAATGCGTTTTTAGGTGTGTCTTTTGCTTTGTTGGAAAGAAAACCTCCACCCACAATGGACATTTATGGATTAGATTTGACACCCTTACTAACACTCCCAAAATAGTCTGAGTAAAATTATAAGAGCAAACATATTCTAATTTTATTATTCATATTAGTTATTAAATTTCTAAATAAACAATGATAAAAAAATATTATAAATGTCTTAAGCAGGGGTGTAATTCTGAAACACTAAAATGCATTAGGAATAATGTCAGTTGATATGTACGTCACGTGTTAAATAATATCAGTTAATAACTTTTAAATTGTTGAAAAACTACAACAAATTTTTATTTGAAAGTTTTTATATATATATATATATAATAGACAATACACATTAAGACCTCCTGAGACACCATAGAAAAGCTTCACTTAGGAAAAAAACAATTTACAGTTGTGCAGAAAAAAGATCCTTAGTCAGAAAAGTCAATCTCAACTTATATTTACAAACATTCATTGTGGATCACATAACCTCACAGTGGAAGCATTCTTCCATATATAAAACCCAGCATATAGAGGCTGAGTGAATGTGGTGTGGACACTGTGGAGGAGCTTCATGGTGTCAGAGACGCTGTAGAAGGACAGAGTTCCTGCACTGTGATCCACATACACTCCTATTCTGGAGAATGCTGGATCTTTGACCACAGTCTTAAGGTCATCGTGCCAGAAAGAGACAGAGGAAGAAGAACACTGCAGACTCCAGGACTGATTGTTGCGTCCAAATCCACATTTAGTATCCTGTCCTTTTCTGCTAATCTCTTTATACGAGACTGATATGTACACAAATATCTCACTGCTCCACTCCACCTCCCAGTAATGACGCCCACACACACTCTCCTTACACAACACTTGTTCCCACTCATCAAATCTCTCTGGATGATCAGAGTAGTCTTGTTTTGTCTCACTGCATGTCACTGCTCTGTTCTCCTCAGACAGAATGAGTTGATGATGTGCTGTGTTGGGATCCAGAGTCAGATAACAGAAATCTAAAACAGTAAAATATCAGGGTTAGATGTTAAAACAAGGATTTGTAATAAGTGTGTGATAATATTTTAAACATTACAAGACATCAGTCAACATCATACAAAATATATGAACACGTTTACAGACACCCACACCGCAGAAACTCTTCTCTGCTGTCCAGTTCTGAGGGCAAAATCATCTGAACTTCTGCAGCTGTAGAGACATACAATGAAATTGTTGTATACACCATTGTATACCGTTTTCTCCAAAACTGTAAAAACAGTTTTTGGATTAAATTCCTATTTGTATAGTAAATTTACAATGTTTATGCTTCCATGTTCATGCAGTCTGGTTTCTGCTTCCTTCTGGCTCTCATCACTGTGATGCAGAACAAATGTTTGTTTGTTTTCATTGTGGATGAATTTTGTTCAATTTCCTACTCACAGATTTTCTTAGCTTGTTTTTCCAGATCTAGTAAAAATCTCGCCACTCCATCAAATGTGAGATGTTGACTGACAGTGAAGCTGGGTGAGTCCTCACATCCAGGAGAAACACAGAGAGACGGGAAACTCTACAGAGAGGAAACACATCATAGAGAAGGAGAAAAGTGTAGGAGAGGAACGAATGAATCTCAGACTGAATCAGACCAAAGACACACTTGTGATCTCACACAGGAACATTTATTGTTGCTGTAATGAGCTTTTAGGAGGAAACTTTGTGAGGAACAGCGCCCTCTGTAGATCAGACAGTGAGTGTTACCTGGAGGAAGTGGACGTCATTGTGTGTGTGTGAAAGATGCTCCAGCTCAGAGACTCTCCTCTTAAGATCAGCAATCTCCTGCTCCAGTTGCTTCAGGAGTCGTTCAGCTCGACTCAGTTCAGCTTTCTCCTGATCTCTGATCAGCTCCGTCACCTCCGAGCGCTTTTTCTCCATAGAGCTGATCAGCTCAGTAAAGATCGTCTCACTCTCATCTACTGCTCTCTGTGAATGACTCTGTCAGGACGTGTACAGAAACAAACACACACTTCTTATATCTCACACTGAAGTCACTCTTATCCAGGAGAGGATACATCGATTTTTTTCTTTTTAAAAGGCTGGTTACTTATTTTTGTTACAGTCACAGAGAAAGAAGCAGCAAAAGAAGATTAGAAAGAGAAGAACAATCCATTTATAGATCAACATTGTGTTTGTATGTTTAGGAGAATCTCTGTGCTCTCGCCTCACCTTAATTGTGTCCACAATCTGTTTCAGCTCCTGTACCTTCTTCTGCTTCTCCTGGATCCTCAGCTGTGATTTTATCTGCTCCTCCTTTAGCTCATTCTAAGACCAAATTAAAATACACGTCTTTATTTCTCCATCCAGGTCTCAGTGTGTTTGCTCAGGTTCTATAGAATTATATTTTTTAAATAGTAACACAACAGTGAAAAATACAAATAGGTGACAAGTAGAAACATTGCCTTTACAAGGTAAAAGTTAGAAACTAATAAAATTGCCAGCATTCATTTATTTGTCTTCATACTTCGCACTTTTGTATGTTGAAAACCGGTTTTCCGGTCTAGAATGGCAGCTGGCAGAAATAAAGTTATTAGTTCTATGTTAAAAAAGTTACTTCACATTAATCAGGAATAATTAAAAATTAAAAGACACCATAAATGTACCCACATCCATTTGTTTTGGTAGATGTTTTGATGTTAGACAGGCCATAAATTTCAGCGCTACTCTTCTTCCTAGGTACTTGTTATTTTGTCTAAACCCTGTTTCATCCTAAAGAAAAAGTTTCCACATGACCAGATTTTGAGCAAACATTTCCAGCTAAATATTTTGCACCTGCAAATCCTCTTAATCAGATGAAGCATTATGCAGCCATCTGCACAATCCTGTTTGTGTGTTTGATTTCCTCACACATCACTGAGTAAACAGGTATACCTGTCTCTGATGTTCTGCACCACTGGTCAGGTAGTGACACGATTGAAATGTGCCAGTTTTTCTAATTACACAATTGGCGGTTACATTTAGAAGAAACCCTTTCAACAGATGAGTTATTGTTTTTACATATAATCTCTATGTCAATCTCTATATCAAAAAGTGAACTCTTGGCTTCTATCAGTGCATACCAATGAGATAACATCATGCACAACACGCCCCCGCTAGACAATGTCTTTCAAAACTCTTAGCCCTTCCCACATGGGCCATTCTCACACTTCAGCACTATTTATGTCCTCCAGACCTCCATGCAAATTGAAAAACATTCACCTGTCTAATAGAATGTCCCTTTATTCATTCATAAAGAGCACCATAATGCCACACTTAAAAACATTTCCATGTATTCACTTTAGCTGTAAAATTCTTTAAGAAATGTGTGTTTGTTGACCATTTAATGCAGCACTGACTGGTCTGACCTGTTAAACACTTCTTTACCATCAACGCATAGAATTAAAAATAGAATAGAAACAAAGATTAGTCTCAACTGACATGTTAAAGAATAATGGCATCCAGTTCTCACCTGTTCATCTATAATTTCTGCTGTAGAAACCATATTGTGGTCTTTGTGTTCATCCACCATGCACAAGTGACGGATGAAGCTGTGGTCAGATCTTAATCTCGAAAGAGGTTTGTCTGGTGAGAGCAGACCTTCTCGTGGAGCTCTGCACAGGCTGATAGTCTTAGGATGAACAGACAAGAATGAACAGCTTCGGCTTACTTCCAGTGAAGCAATCTCAGAAGTTTACTGGCTGTTGCTGTGTTTTTTATAGTTCCATAGAGAGTGGGTGTGGCTTTAAAAAGAGGATTAGTGCAGGCGTATGACTAACCCAAACCTATACATACTGTACAAGGTTTAAGTGTAAATGAACTTCCTTGTCATTTAAAGAATCAAAACAATCAAATCCTGCTTTTTTCATGGTCTACAGTATTGTGATTGTCTTTGCATCATCATAGAGGAGTATATAATGGTATAAATAAAATGTAATGACAGCACATTGTTGGAATAATCTCAATTAACAAAAAAAGGCTAATTCATGTTACAAAAGCTTTTAAAATATATTCAACTCAAATGTATTATCAAAAACATCTTCAAACAAAAAACGACACCATTGTCAAATGGCAAGTAAATGGTTCCTTTTTTAAAGACCCAGAACAACAATCACTGAAACACTGAGCCTGGGTTAAGGTAAAAGAAAGGGGAGGTGGGGTTCAGGGATAGGTCAGGCAAATGGTTTTACCATCACCAACATGGAGAGCAAGAATCAAACAAAGAAACAAGAAGAAAACCTGAAAAAGGCTTTGAATCGTCTAACCAGAAAAATGCTAGAAGCAAATCGGATTGAATCGTCCAACCAGAAAAATGCTAGAAGCAAATCGGATTGAAATTTCACATTGTTTGTAATGTGTTGTAATTGTAAAAAGGTGTGTGCAGTTAGAAATCCAGTGAACTTTGGGTGAAGATTTGATTAATTCATGCGACATGGCCTGACAAGTCAAATCAAAGATCATGCACTGTGGCATGCAGTCCAATGAATGTTGGGTCGATGATCTCGAGGGGACAGACAGTAGACATACCTTGGCAGCGTCATCAGACAGGATGGAGAACTCACAGGATTGGAGGAAGGACAGTAAGGAAACCACTTATTAAGACTTAGCAGAAAAAAAAAGGCTTCAGTTTGCTAGGAAGCATAAAGATTGGACTTTGGTCTACAAAGTATGTTAAAGGAGCGTCATTATGTGTACTTTCTGTAGCTAGGAGGAAATAAATGTACTACTGGAAGTACTCAATAAACAAATGTTAAAGATGCATAAAAGTAAATATCACGAGGTACTAATGAAACTGAGGCCAAGAATAGTTATATTGTCGTAAACAAGAAGTCTGAGATGATGAATGCTCTTTTCATGGCTTTCTGATTAAACCGAACCAGATTTTTTTATCTTGGCCTTATTTATTATTATTTTTTTTTTCAGGTTAGCAGCAGAAACAGTCTTTTTTTAGTGTGATCTCAAAGTCCTCCATGGTTACAGTCATCTGCAGGTCGCCTTTAGACAGCACTAGAATCTCTCCTGGGCTCAAACCTTGAATCGTCTGATGCATTGCCATCATGGATGCATCTTTGTGTACATAAACACATAATGGTAAGGAAATTAAACTTGTTAAATGCACCTAAATTACCTCTACATTCACTGTCATTTCTTATATTCTCCTATTTTGGAGGAACAGTACAATCAGATTGTACAGTACAATCTATAGCAAAACTTCTATACTGCTACACACACAGCCTGTTCCAAGTGCAGTCTCCCTCTGCCAGGCAAAATTGTTGGGTGAGGAGGGCTGGCGTGCAGAAGACATTTCAGTTCATTCTAAAGGTTTCCGTTGGCGTTGAGGTCAGTGCAGAAATTGAGTTCTTCCATTCCAACTCTAACATTGTCTACATGCAGCTGACTGTGTATACAGGGGCACAGTCATGAAATATCTTGAAACAGGAAAGGGCTTCTTATTCCAGTAAAGGGAAATTGTAATGATACAGCAATTTCCCTTTGGGATTAATAAAGTTATTTGAATCTTGAATCTTCAATCATACGGAGAGAGTCTATATAATTAAGTGCTTTCATCTTTATGGCAACAGTTTAGAGAAGAATTAAATTAACTTCACATACTTTTGACCATATGGTGTACTGTAGGTGTACAATTACTCAATAGTTGATCAACATATCATTGACACAGTTGTAGGTACCATTCATCAAATAGATGATGGCCATTTATTAATGTGCATTAACAGGAACAGGAAGACCACAACACCCGATGTACATGACCTGCCAAACGATCAAAAATCATTCATCAGGCTTTTTTATGTAATATCATGAAATACCCAGATAGATCTAGAACTTCTATTTCGTAACTCCACACCAGATTTTTTTCTGGTAAACTCCACCATAAACTCTGTCATTGTCAGAGTACTTGTGTCGCTTGTGTGCCTCACGTTCCATGTTTAATCCCAGTGATCTTTTGTTCATAACATAACTGCCTGTTATTCTAGGTTTTCTTTTCCCATTGCTTATTCTGCCCTGACCATGTATGACCCTGTCTGCTATGTGGATCGTGAGTTTTGAATTGTGTTAATTTGTGTTTCTCTGAGATCTGCCTATTAATTATTTCATTAATTACAATGCTGCATTGTTGTCTTTTCACACTTTAGGTCACCATGCTGCAAAGTGGATGTTTTTGGTGCTTGCGGTCCATTGCAGCATTGGATTTGCAAGATGTTGAACCAATGGGAATAAAGCATACATTCATTCCGACATGTGATTGACTACTGCTTGGACATATAACACTACAGTACAGTACATCCTCTTTCTTTTGAAGATAATACAATATAAAAGGATATACTGAATACATTTTGACTAAAGAAAAAGCATTAAGGGAAGAATCACATACTGTATACAGTAGTGTTTAAAATAATAGCAGTCCAACATCAGTAAACAGATCAATAATTGTTTTTGGGAAAAATTATATTTCTTCATGGTAAATATTTTACTTGTAGGTGTAGTGGAGTAATAGAAAACCAACAGACCCAACAGTCATGACTTGCATGCACCTGCTTCTGTGTCATTAAATCATTAATTGAAAAAATAAAATGGGTTGTTTCAGACATTGTTCAGAAGAACAGCGTACTTTGATTTAAAAGTTGATTAGAGATGAAAAAAACATACAAAGAAGTGCCGAAAATGATGCTTTGCTAAAATGATATCAAATGCTTATATATAACAAAACCATAAAGCTATTAGAAAGAAGCCCCCGCAAGTTCGCCAAGGAACACATTGACTGGCCTAAAAAGAAATGGTGCAATATTTTGTGGACTAATGAAAGCAAGATTGTTCTTTTTGGGTCATATGGGTCAAACTGTCTGAGGCCACAGACAGTTTGTCAGGCCCCCAAACATTTAATTCAAGCCACAGTACACT